>NC_048576.1:80415246-80719413 GCF_013265735.2 Oncorhynchus mykiss | reverse complement strand
TGAGATACTTTTTTCTAACCTTAATTTGACTATTCAAGTCAATTAATAACAAAATATTATTTACAATAACGGCCTACCAAGAGGCAAAAGGCCTCCTGTGGGGATGGGGCCCAACTTGTTAAATGTAGGACAAAACACACATCACAAAAAAAGAGACACCACAACACTGCATAAAGAGAGACATAAGACAACAACATAAAATGGCAGGAACATGACAATACATGGTAGCAGCACAACATGACAACAACACAACATGGCGGTAGCAGCACAAACATGGTACAAACATTGTTAGGCACAGACAACAGCACGAAGGGCAAAAAGGTAGAGACAACAATACATCACGGGAAGTGTCAGTAAGTGTCCATGATTGATTGAGTCTTTGAATGTAGAGATGGAGATAAAACTGTCCAGTTTGAGTGTTTATTGCAGCTGTTTCCAGTTGCTAGCTGCTGCAAACTAAAAATAGGAGCGATACAGGGATGAGTGTGCTTTGGGGACCTTTAACCGAATGTGAATGGCAGAATGGGTGCTGTATGTGGAGGATGAGGGCTGCAGTAGATATCTCAGATAGGGGGGAGTGAGGTCTAAGAGGGTTTTATAAATAAGCATCATCCAGTGAGTCTTGCACCGGGTATACAGAGATGGCCAGTTTACAGAGGAGTATAGCGTGCAGTGATGTGTCCTATAAAATGTTGAGATATTAAGTCCTCGCCCTAGGGAGGACTCCTGGTCCTTTACACAGACACAGAGACAACAACTGTTAGTGGTCAATAGAGCTAAGTGCTGAGCATGCTTTATGCAGGGTTGCATCATGTAGGACTTTGCATCCGTAATTAAAAAGTTAATCACACAACAAACCATCGCTATTGTGTTGAGTTGTGTTGTGTTGTGTTGTGTTCCTAGGCCGTCATTGTAAATAAGACTTTGTTCTTAACTTGCCTGGTTAAATAAAGGTTAAATGTCAAAAAATATATATACTATATGTATGATTTCCCATCACTACATTTTAGATAGTATTGACTTCTTTTTATGTGGTGGGAATTGGCTTCCACACATGACTCATGATGCCTGTGGTAACAAATAAATAGTTGCATGTTTGGTCCTATTTTTTAATTGCAATATTATTATTATTATGTGTTAGTACATTTGAACCATTCTCTCCTCTATTCAGGCTGCCATGGATTTTCTGGTGGAAGAAAACCTCAAGGCCCATATATCTTGTTGTTATATTAAGAAATATGTTGAGGAAACCACACTTCTTGGTTATAAGGATCTTATTATAGTCTGAATAAACTGCATCCTTGATGAATAGTGGTTGGAAAGAATGGTAATTATAAAAATACAAAATACTTTAAAATAATGTATTCAGTATATACAGTACTAGTCAAAAGTTTGGACACACCAACTCATTCAAGGGTTTGTCTTTATTTTTACTATTTTCTACATGGTAGAATAATAGTGAAGAGAATCAAAACTATGAAATAACACATGGAATCATGTAGTAACCAAAAAAGTGTTAAACAAATCAAAATATATTTTAGATTCTTCAAGGTAGCCTTGATGACAGCTGACAGAAACTGACAGATGACAGAAACGGAAGTCCACCATTACTTTAAGACATAAAGGTCAGTCAATCCGGAAAATGACAAGAACTTTTAAAGTTGTACAGTCGCAAAAACCATCAAGCGCTATGATGAAACTGGCTCTCACGAGGACCACCACATGAAAGGAAGACCCAGAGTTACCTCTGCTGCAGAAGATGAGTTCATTAGTTACCAGCCTCAGAAATTGCAGACCAAATAAATGCTTCACAGAGTTCAAGTAAAAGACACATCTCAACATCAACTGTTCAGAGGAGACATGAATCAGGCCTTCATGGTCAAATTGCTGCAAAGAAACCACTACTAAAGGACACCAATAATAATAAGAGACTTGCTTGGGCCTAGAAACACGAGCAATGGACATTAGACTGATCTGGTCTGATGAGTCCAAATGTGAGATTTTTTGTTCCAACCGCTGTGTCTTTTTGCGACACAGAGTACGGATGATCTCTGCATGTGTGGTTCCAACTGTGAAGCATGGAGGAGGAGGTGTGATGGTGTGGGGGTGCTTTGCTGGTGACACTGTCAGTCATTTATTTAGAATTCAAGGCACACTTAGCCAGCATGGCTACCACAGCATTCTGCAGCGATACGCCATCCCATCTGGTTTGCGCTTAGTGGGATTATCATTTTTTTTTAAACAGGACAATGATCCAACACACCTCCAGCCTGTGTAAGGGCTATTTGACCAATAAGGAGAGTGATGGAGTGCTGTATCAGATGACCTGGCCTCCACAATCACCCGATCTCAACCCAATTTAAATGGACTGCAGAGTGAAGGAAAAGCTGCCAACTAGTGCTGAGCAGATGTGGGAACTCCTTCAAACTGTGGGAAATGCATTCCAGGTGAATCTGGTTGAGAGAATGCCAAGAGTGTGCAAAGCTGTCATCAAGGCTACCTTGAAGAATCTAAAATATATTTGGATTTGTTTAACACTTTTTTGGTTACTACATGATTCCATGTGTTATTTCATAGTTTTGATGTCTTCACTAGTAATCTACAATGTAAAAATACAAATAAAGAAAAACCCTTGAATGAGTGGGTGTGTCCAAACCTTTGACTGGTACTGTATGTATATATATATATATATATATATATATATATATATATATATATATATATATATATATATATATATATATATATATATATATTTAAAAAATAATAATAATACATATGGATTATTTTGCAGTCTACTTTATTTTGCGTTCTCTGACCATGCCTTTGAGAAATATTTATTCAGGAGTACGTTCAATGAGAGGCCAAAATAAGCAACCATGTCTGAGTCACTTCAAATGTAGCTTCCTATTTCCATCAGAAAGGAAAAATGATATTGATAGAAATAATTCTTCTTTATAAAGTTATCTGTTGAATAATCTCTTATATTTGTTTGTACATTTTTCATTGATTGAACAATTGTCATTTCTATAATAGATTACATTGATATCAAACACCCTCTCCTTGTCATGTCTTCAGTAGAGAGCTACCCAGTCTAGTCCGGGTCTTCATAGTGTTGTTCTTTTGTTCTCAAGAAATATAACACCTGCAGAATAGAGGATAGACTTTATTGATTGAATCATCCCAATTCAGGATTTGTACAGAATAAAAATAGGATAAAGAAACAGGATGTTTTTTGCAAATCAGATTACAGTTTTTAATCTAGTCATAGATAGGGATCCTGTACTAATCTCTGAATACTCAAGAAGTAAAGAGTAATCTCCTTTAAAATAGTATTATCTGGAAGTGACAGTGGGTTTAAGGGCTTTAGTTCTAATCAAGAGGATATTGCCTTTCAGGACAGCAGTATAGTGCTCAGACCTTATAACTCTACAATTACTACTGTACTACGGGGATTTGGAAAGTAACCTTATCCTTTGGACCGGTTTTTGGAGAGACAAAATACGGTTATTGTAATGGTACCGCACTGATGATACAAGGACAATGTTTGTTGAAAGAGCTGCTATTACAACAGTACGTTACAGACACTTTTTTTAGTTCCAATTAATGTAACATTTTGTATTAAATATTCATTGGACATGTCGAGGGCAGTTATATTGTGTGATAATAAGGAAAGATTATTGTGGGCCGGTGGTGACTAATTCATTTTCTGGGGGCGTTTTAAGATGACTTGATTGGGTATAGACCAAAGATCCTTGAAGAGCAATACACCTTTTGTAAATAACATGACATAACAATCTCTTAGTACTCAGCTCAGAGGTCAAGAGTCTTATCTGTGATTGCAGGATGGGGAGGCGTACAAGGTAAAAATGCCACATGTGGGGCCACATTAGCGTACTATTGTGAACATGCCTCTGCATACATTTAAGAAGATCTCTATAGGTAATCTGCTGGATTCAGAGAATTGGATTGAGATTCAGCACGTTGGAAGAGAAGAGGAGCGGGTTCTATAGAAACAGTTAACAATGACCATTATAGTCATTTCTCATAGTATACCTATTTATTTAAGAACATGTTCAGGAAAGTTTACCTTTACAAAGCCCTAAGAACTAAAACAGAACCACAAGCCATGAAATAATTATTTGGAAGAAGTATTACAGCACAATGTTGATTTAACCTCACAACAGACCAATTATGACTTGCCTTGGAGCAGCTGTGAGAAAGACCTGTCATTTCAGTTGCAGAAAAATCTCTTCTTGTTAACTACAGAGAAGCAGCTCTGCTTCGTTATGAAGTAAGACATAGCACAAATATATTGATCACACTTACATGTATCTCCCTTCAGAGTTTGAGTGAGACTAACAATTCAACAAATGACACTTACCACTTAGCAGCAAACCTACAGTGGACAAATATCGCTATCACTCATTTAACTTGATTTGAGTGTCACAATAATATTGCAGTGGTACTGTGTAACATAAACTAGGCAAAAAAAGAAACGTCCTCTCACTGTCATCTGAGTTTATTTTCAGCAAACAACATGTGTTAATATTTGCATGAACATGACAAGATTCAACAACTGAGACATAAACTAAACAAGTTCCACAGACATGTAACTAACAGAAATTGAATAATGTGTCCCTGAACAAAGGGGGGAAAGGGGGGTCAAAATCAAAGGTAACAGTCAGTATCTGGTGTGGCCATCAGCTGCATTAAGTACTGCAGTGCATTTCCTCCTCATGGACTGCACCAGATTTGCCAGTTCTTGCTGTGAGATGTTACTTCACTCTTCCACCAAGGTACCTGCAAGTCCCCGAACATTTCTGGGGGGAATGACCCTAGCCCTCACCCTCTGATCCAACAGGTCCCAGACGTGCTCAATGGGATTGAGATCTGGGCTCTTCGCTGGCCATGGCAGAACACTGACATTCCTGTCTTGCAGGAAATCACACACAGAATGAGCAATATGGCTGGTGGCATTGTCATGTTGGAGGGTCATGTCAGGATGAAGCTGCAGGAAGGGTACCACATGAGGGAGGAGGATGTCTTCCCTGAAATGCACAGCGTTAGGATTGCCTGCAATGACAACAAGCTTAGTCCAATGATGATGTGATACACTGTCCCAGACCATGATGGACCCTGCACCTCCAAATCAATCCTGCTCCAGAGTACAGGTCTCAGTGTAACACTCATTCCTTCAATGATAAACGTGAATCCTGTCTGGTCCAGTGACGGTGGGTTTGTGCCCATAGGCGACGTTGTTGCTGGTGATGCCTGGTGACGACCTGCCTTACAACAGGCCTACAAGCCCTCAGTCCAGCCTCTCTCAGCCTATCGCAGACCGTCTGAGCACTGATGGAGGGATTCTGCGTTCCTGGTGTAACTCGGGCAGTTGTTGTTGACATCCTGTACCTGTCCCACAAATGTGATGTTCGGATGTACCGATCCTGTGCAGGTGTTGTTACACGTGGTTTGCCACTGCGAGGATGATCAGCTGTCCGTCCTGTCTCCTTTAGGCATCCCTTAGGTACGGACATTGCAATTTATTGCCCTGGCCACATCTGCAGTCCTCATGCCTCCTTGCAGCATGCCTAAGGCATTTTCACGCAGATGAGCAGGGACCCTGGGCATCTTTCTTTTGGTGTTTTTCAGAGTCAGTAGAAAGGCCTCTTTAGTGTCCTAAGTTTTCATTACTGTGACCTTAATTGCCTACCGTCTGTAAGCTGTTAGTGTCTTAACGATCGTTCCACAGGTGCATGTTCATTAATTGTTTATGGTTCATTGAACAAGCATGGGAAACAGTGTTTAAACACTTTACAATAAAGATCTGTGAAGTTATTTGGATTTTTACGAATTATCACACACACACACACACACGATCAGATATGCTTGGGGCATGTGAGGCTGTGGAATGTAAGCCGTAGGAAGGTGATTTCAGTGGAGGGTAGCAGCAGCATCCTCACATCTTCATCCATCATTTCTCCACCCTATAATCCAATGTGGTCATTTTCCAGAACAAACAGGGATTTATCTGAGATAACAGATGCGTAGACATGTCTCTGCTTTCTAAAGTGAACTTTAATCCCTATGTATTTACAATGCACCGGGTCTTATTAAACAATGATCCCAGATGTGATGCAGAAACCAGGTCACCCTGCACTGCACAGCAGGTATCCCGCATGACTGAAACGCCTCGATCACACCGACAGTTATTGCATTTTGGTACACCAGAAGTACATTCATTTCCAGTGGGACGCTGCGTTTGCCTTGCAGCATTGCGTTGCAGAGGCATTGCAGTGCATTCTGTGTGGTGCATATGTTGGATTTATCGAATGTATGCATCATACTATGTGCGTAAACGGCTTGACAGAAATGGTAGCAGAAGGTGAATGTTGAACTCACATATCCAGATGATGCTGTGTATTTTAGGAAACCAGTGATGGACACAGTCTAATTTAGATGTAGATGAAAGCCTCTATTATTTTGCCAACCTTCAGATGTGAGTCTGGAAGAGAAAGACAGGGTCCCCGTATTGAAGCCACATCATTGGTGGCAATACCTTGGGCTTTCACAGCAAACTGTTTGAATTCTCTCTTCAAATCAAATCAAATGTTATTTGTCACATGCGCCAAATGCAACAGGTGTAGGTAGACCTTACTGTGAAATGCTTACTTATAAGCCCTAACCAACAATTCAGCTTTAAGAAAGTATAATTACTAAATAAACTAAAGTCAAAAATAAATGTAAAAAAGAACACAATAAAATAACTTGTCCTATCTCACATGACCCTTGCTTCAAATGTAACAATAAAATCTTTGTTTAAATGTGATGATGTTGAATAAATGTAGAAAACTGATTGGATTTGAAAAAAGACATCAACGTAAGGGAATGTAGTCACTTTTAACCTAAATCCAAAGACATGGTGACATTTTTTGTTGATTTCATGTTGAATTCACGTTAGTTGACAACTCTACCAAATTTAAATCAAAACTAGACATTGAACTGAAGTCTGTGCCCAGTGGATTATTTTCACTGATATTTCCACAGCATATTATTTGATCCAATATGAATCTCCTGGTGACTTTATTTTTGTAAAGCTTGTTTAGGCTTCTGTCCACCAGAATGCTTGTGAATGCTTCTCTCCACCTGAAGGCTTGTGAAGGCTTCTCTCCACCTGAAGGCTTGTGAAGGCTTCTCTCCACCTGAAGGCTTGTGAAGGCTTCTCTCCACCTGAAGGCTTGTGAAGGCTTCTCTCCACCTGAAGGCTTGTGAAGGCTTCTCTCCACCTGAAGGCTTGTGAATGCTTCTCTCCACCTGAAGGCTTGTGAAGGCTTCTCTCCACCTGAAGGCTTGTGAAGGCTTCTCTCCACCTGAAGGCTTGTGAATGCTTCTCTCCACCTGAAGGCTTGTGAAGGCTTCTCTCCACCTGAAGGCTTGTGAAGGTTTCTCTCCACATGAAGGTTGTGAAGGGTTCTCTCCACGTGAAGGCTTCTCTCCAGATGAAGGTTTCTCTCCATGTGAAGGCTTCTCTTCAGCCTCTTGCGTCTATTGTTTGTCAAAGCTTTTCACTTATAAGGATGTGCATTGGATTTCTGGTAAACTACATCTGAGTTTGAATCAGAAATGGCATTATTTGATTATAATAGCATGGATTGCTCTTTAAAGGTTCCACCAGAGTACACAGATCATATTAAATTAAGGGACATAAGTGGAGTTGGCTCCAATGTCAGATTGTACAGTGACAATTTCCTGGTAAACCGTGTAAGCTTACAATACACAGTTTCCTGTTCAGATGAGATTTCACAGTATCAGAAGTGACCCATATGACCCATAATGCAGTCATTATTGGGCTGTCCTTCCATAAAAAAAGATTTTCACTATGATGCTGTGAAAAAAAGCAGAATCAGACACAAACCCCCTCCCTGTTTAACTTAATACCTCTGCCAGGAGATTATCCTGGTTGTATTACCAACTATTACGTCATGATGCCTATGTACAGGGCTTTCTGTCTGTGGATGCAAAGAACAATATTCAATCATTGCAAAACAATGTGTGTTAAGTCATGCAAGGAACCCCCCAAAAAATATGCATGGTCAGCTGTTCCCATATATGCCTCAAAAACTGTAATATGAATTGCATAAATCTATATTTATTGAGGAAATTGTCACCTGAAAATTGTCAAAGCTGAAATGAGTTCCCTTGTGGTGTTATTTCCCTCCTGACCAACATAATACCATAGCCTGAGGAAGGAAAGCAAATTGCATATCTAATGCAAACATTGAGAAAGAAAGTTATCCTAAAGCTGATGTTACAGGATCATGGCTCAACAGTTTAAGGTTGAGCAGTGAAACCCGCCTTCTCTACCATCCCTCCAATCAAGGTAGAGCAGCACTGAAAGATGCGCACAGCATCTCCAGATTATGGTTAATATAGCAGTGTCAGATGAGCAAGAACATACTATACTAACTGTGTGGAAAAATTACACCGTCGTTTATGTCCAACAAAATATTGAGATCATATAGAAAATAGAAAATATAGAGATCAACAACGTGTCAGTATGGGATGACAAGCGTATTTGGCACTTCGCTTGGAACAGCCGGTGCACCATGTTTTTGGGCATGGAATTATGATTATGTGCTTTTGCTTACAAGAATACCAGATGTACCGAAAGAAGAGATGTGTTGTTCATAGAATGGCCTCAATTTGTTTGTGGAAGAAGGTATGGCTGGTTCTCATCACATTCAACAAGACGTTCCGCGAGTCCTGCATAAACTTCTCTTCGTGTTCTCCCTTGCTGTGGTTTGCGCGTCGCTGTACTTCATTCTCTCCGGCTGCTGTGATTTTATTTTAGTGGATACTGCGAAACATTTGAAGCAAACCTCTCAACTTTTACCTTTGACTGAGCTTTTCCAAAGGAAGAATGCCTCATTTGAGAAGAGGGCTACAGATATCGGTGTGCGCTCAGCAGGTGCAGTTGGTGCGCAATCAGCCAATGTTGGTAAGGACTGGACCGCAGCAAGGAGACTACCCCAAGCAATCATCATAGGGGTGAAAAAGGGCGGAACACGAGCTCTTTTGGAATTCCTAAGACTTCATCCTGACATTCGAGCACTTGGCTCTGAACCTCACTTTTTCGACAGACATTACTCACGTGGGTTGAATTGGTACAGGTATGTACCTACCTACCTATCGATGATGAGTATGATGATTAGAATGATTAGAATGATAATGCTGAAACACACATTTGTGTTTGGTTGATATTTGTTTATATACACGGCTCAAAAAAATAAAGGGAACACTTAAACAACACAATGTAACTCCAAGTCAATCACATTTCTGTGAAATCAAACTGTCCACTTAGGAAGCAACACTGATTGACAATAAATTTCACATGCTGTTGTGCAAATGGAATAGACAACAGGTGGAAATTATAGGCAATTAGCAAGACACCCCCAATAAAGGAGTGGTTCTGCAGGTAGGGACCACAGACCACTTCTCAGTTCCTATGCTTCCTGGCTGATGTTTTGCTCACTTTTGAATGCTGACAGTGCTTTCACTCTAGTAGTAGCATGAGACGGAGTCTACAACCCACACAAGTGGCTTAGGTAGTGCAGCTCATCCAGGATGGCACATCAATGCGAGCTGTGGCAAGAAGGTTTTCTGTGTCTGTCAGCGTAGTGTCCAGAGCATGGAGGTGCTACCAGGAGACAGGCCAGTACATCAGGAGACGTGGAGGAGGGCAACAACCCAGCAGCAGGACCGCTACCTCCGCCTTTGTGCAAGGAGGAGCAGGAGGAGCACTGCCAGAGCCCTGCAAAATGACCTCCAGCAGGCCACAAATGTGCATGTGTCTGCTTAAACGGTCAGAAACAGACTCCATGAGGGTGGTATGAGGGCCCGACGTCCACAGATGGGGGTTGTGCTTACTGCCCAACACCGTGCAGGACGTTTGGCATTTGCCAGAGAACACCAAGATTGGCAAATTCGCCACTGGCGCCCTGTGCTCTTCACAGATGAAAGCAAGTTCACACTGAGCACGTGACAGACGCGACAGAGTCTGGAGACGCCGTAGAGAACGTTCTGCTGCCTGCAACATCCTCCAGCATGACCGGTTTGGCGGTGGGTCAGTCATGGTGTGGGGTGGCATTTCTTTGGGGGGCCGCACATGTGCTCGCCATAGGTAGCCTGACTGCCATTAGGTACCGAGATGAGATCCTCAGACCCCTTGTGAGACCATATGCTGGTGCGGTTGGCCCTGGGTTCCTCCTAATGCAAGACAATGCTAGACCTCATGTGACTGGAGTGTGTCAGCAGTTCCTGCAAGAGGAAGGCATTGATGCTATGGACTGGCCCGCCCGTTCCCCAGACCTGAATCCAATTGAGCACATCTGGGACATCATGTCTCGCTCCATCCACCAACGCCACATTGCACCACAGACTGTCCAGGAGTTGGCGGATGCTTTAGTCCAGGTCTGGGAGGAGATCCCTGAGGAGACCATCCGCCACCTCATCAGGAGCATGCCCAGGAGTTGTAGGGAGGTCATACAGGCACGTGGAGGCCACACACACTACTGAGCCTCATTTTTTTACTTGTTTTAAGGACATTACAAGTTGGATCAGCCTGTAGTGTGGTTTTCCACTTTAATTTTGAGTGTCACTCCAAATCCATACATCCATGGGTTGATAAATTTGATTTCCATTGATAATTTTTGTGTGATTTTGTTGTCAGCACATTCAACTATGTAAAGAAAAAAGTATTTAATAAGAATATTTCATTCATTCAGATCTAGGATGTGTTATTCTAGTGTTCCCTTTATTTTTTTGAGCAGTGTATATTTGATTGACAGGAGGGTTTCATTGTTTGCGTTCTGATTATGTTTACAACTTGCAAAAGGTGTAGAATGATGCACATTCTTCCTTGGAATTGCTGCTTGCTCATGGTCAGCCGTGTGTATTGCAAGTTAAAGAGGTTATTTAATGGCTGGGAGAATTTCTCTATGGGCTGTCCTACATTTACTTAAAAAAAAATGTATTTAACCTTTAATTAACTAGGCAAGTCAGTTAAGAACAAATTATTATTTACAATGACGGCCTAGCCCCAATGACGGCCTAGCCCCAGCCCCATCAAACCCTAACCCAGATGTGCACCGCCCTATGGGACTCCCAATCACAGCCGGTTGTGATACAGCCTGGAATCGGACCAGAGTCTGTAGTGACACCCCTAGCACTCAGATGCAGTGCCTTAGACCGCTGAACCACTTGGGAGCCCTACATACACTCTGAAGAACAACTGTAAAATCAGTAACACAAATATTATGCAGCAATGTTCTCTATGCCATTATTATTTTATCATTTTGACTGTTCTCCAAAAACAAATAAATGTACCAAACATTCCCCCAACTCCTGAACCTAACATCTGCTACATGATCACTCAATCAATTAAACTTTATTATATAGCACATTTCTTACAACAAATGCATTTCTAGGTGCTTGGACTAACAGTGCCCCACAATACGGACATTGTTCT
The DNA here is from genome assembly GCF_013265735.2 of Oncorhynchus mykiss. Lineage (NCBI taxonomy): Eukaryota > Metazoa > Chordata > Actinopteri > Salmoniformes > Salmonidae > Oncorhynchus > Oncorhynchus mykiss. Next base: position 80,707,886 of record NC_048576.1, on the reverse strand, counting down.
CTCCCTTGTTTGATGTCTGTGGTGAGCGGTTATTTTTAGTTTTTTAAACAACTAATTGACCAACTTTGGTTCAATTATTTGAATTCCATTTTGTTCAGTTTTCTTCAGTGCGCTCAATGCGCTCATTGTACAGTTTCTTTCGAGATACATCAGATTTAGCCTCATCTGTGCGATGTAGTAAAGAGTTGTAGTTTCCAACAAGCCAATATTCTATTGTTTAGTGCGTAAAACGTGAGAATTAACTACAATGACCACAATCCCATGCGCATCTACTTGTCCGGTCTTTGTTTATTTTACGCCTGCTATGGAAGAGACAGAAAAATGTGCGATAATGAGGTGCTATAGAGCAGCTGTTGCTTCACGAGGGTTTATCTCTACCTGAAAATACTGTACATGATCTAAGTGATTGATATTTGGCATTCAGCAGTCATAAAAGTATGCCTTATTTACTTTGAAGGACTACAAAATGGTGATTTTGTCAGACTGCATAGACAACAGCTCGATAATGATGAGATCATGACTTAGAATTAAATAATAAAGTTACTAAATAAAACAAATGTAAAATACACAACAACTGAAATATTTTATTAAAGTAATGTGAATAAATTATGGTTAATAAGGGATAAGCAGTAATGGACAGTCACTGCCATCATGTGACTTTTATTGATGGTTTTATTCTGTGTTGTTACAGCATTCAGTCCACACAATGCATAGTGCATTCAATGTTTTAAAAAATGATTGAAACTTGAAATGGAAAACCGTGATTATTTTTTTAATAATCGGACCGAACTGACCTCAAAAAGCACTAATCGTCAAAAAGCATTAATCGCTCAGCACTGTTGATGTCTGAAGTATCATACTGTCTGTTCCCAAAATGGAAATATTCATCAAGCTGCTTGATCAAAGTATAGCACCACATTGTCTAATGAGAATATGCACTGGTGTATGCATTGTTTCTGCTGAGAGGAAAATAATCAAGGCTCTTTATTGAAACACTACCCATGGAATTGAACTCGATCTTGATAATGGTTAGATAACAGCTCCAAGGGAGAAAAGCTGAGTGCAAATGCCAAGCGAGTCAATGCAACACAAAAACGACATATTCTGCCATCGGTCTCCAGGGAAAATCAAAAGTGGGCTCACTAATGGACTTTGCTTGTATTTGTGTGCTCCCTCCCTCCTCCTTTCTCCCAGTCTCTCTTTCTTCCTTCCTTCCATTCTTTCTCTCTTGTCCTTCATCTGGATTTCTACTCAGGCAGACAGCGGAGTGTGTCCTCTCTCTCTCCCTGGTAGCACATGCTCTTACAAGGGGTGTGTACAAGTTTCAGTGCCCCTCAGCCCTCGTTCAGTTGAATGGGAGTGTATTAACATCCGGCAGGGAGGAAGAGCTGAGTGAGGCTGGAGAGCACACTGGGGAAAACTATATAACACCATGTAAATTATTAAGAACCAGCAGGCATGTTGGCTTCATTGGCACAGGATGACATAGAGATCTGTGGGGAGTGAGCATGACCAGATAGATCATGGTGTTAAGGGATGATTCAGTCCCTTTATTTGGCTATAGGCCTCAATCAATAGTACCTTGGATTGGTTGATGGTTATTCAAAGAATTAACCCTCTCTTCGATCTAAAACAAATGGATATGGTTATATTCTAATTTGGCTGTATTTTGTGTATTTGATATAAGATTGAACAGCCTCATTGTCCCTCTCAGGAACCTGATGCCCAAAGCTCTGGAGGGCCAGGTGGTCCTGGAGAAGACACCCAGGTACTTTGTGACAGCGGATAGCCCCGGCCGGATCCACTCCATGTCCCAGGAGGTCAAACTGATCGTGGTGGTGCGTGACCCTGTGACCCGCGCCATCTCTGACTACACCCAGATCATATCCAAGACTCCTGGCGTTCCCAGCTTTGAGACTCTGACGTTCCATAACGGGACGGAGGAGGCGTTGAAGGTGGACTCCCTGTGGAGCCCCATCTGGATTGGCCTGTATGCTCTGCACCTGGAGAGGTGGCTGGCCCACTTCCCCTTGGAACAGATCCACTTTGTCCATGGGGAGAGGCTGGTGAGCGACCCTGCAGGGGAGCTGGGCAGAGTCCAAGACTTTCTGGGACTTCAGAGGATCATCACAGACAAACACTTCTACTTCAACAAGACAAAGGGTTTCCCCTGCCTGAAGAAGCCAGAGGGCAGCAGCAAGCCCCACTGCCTGGGCAGAACCAAGGGCAGGCCACATGCTGACATCCACCCTCAGGTCATCCTCAGGTTACGTCAGTTCTACCAGCCACACAACCTGCGCTTCTACCAGATGACAGGGCAGGACTTTGGCTGGTAGGATGGGAGCCTAGAAAGAGGTGGAAAAAAGATGGTACCATCGTTACTGTTCAAAACACAGGCTGCACGAAGAGGATACAGGACAAAGCTTGAATTGGTGTATTTTGTGACGGTCCTGATGTCATCTGGAGTAACTCAAGTCCTCATGCAACCTGTATTGGCAAACAAATCAAAACAGTCACACTTTATTTTGTGACAGTTAAACCGCAAGAAGTAACGTGAGTAATGCCATAGGCCTACTGTGTAACACCATGGAAAGTGACAACAACATCCACCGTCAGAAAGCAGGTCCTCAGAACTCTAGTGTGAACTTACCCTTTACTCCACTAGATGGCAGTCCTTCCCCAACAGAGGCTTAGACAGTATTGTCGAAGTACTGTAAACTACTTGGAAAAAATGTGGATTTGTGGTCATGATCGTCATACACATTTTTTTCTGTAGTCAGATTGAGCAAGTATTACCATAAGAAATGACATGGCATCCCTTAATTTAAGTCCAAGACAATTCAAGGCAGCTGCATGGGCAAATGCTTGAAATATACAGTAGAGTCCTGCATTGATCCATTCAGTCTGTAGTCGTTTGCAGTTGGTTTTCATTTAAATATTCCCTAGTTATGAGGGGCATTTAAACCCATTTCCTCAATATTACCAAGAATCATAGACAGATTCACAGTCTGTATTGTCCTTAATTTCTGACAAAGTTTGTGTTCAATACATTTCCTGTGTATGTTTATGGGTGCTGCTTTTTCTTCATTACATTCTGAAGCAAATATTAAGATCCAACTTTCTCTCAAACACAAACTTACATACAGCACATATAAACGTAAGCACCATATTGTAACCTACTGTACGTGTTGGAAATAGCCGTCTGTACACCAAGCATCCATATGGCAACTAGACTTGGCTGATATTTGCAGCCCCATGCCGAATGTGGCAACAAAACTACAAACATAGCTTGTAAAAACAGCTTTACCATCTGCTCCAGAATAACAGTAATGATAATAATCGTCATGGCCTTGGCTCTAGAAACATACAGGAGGAAGTTGGGGACAAGTGTTGTTTATTCAGTCAGCTCCATGTTCCTTTGGCCATAATATTAGTAATGATCTTCTCAATGGGATCCATTATGCCCTATATAGTCCAGTGAGTTTGGCATCCTGTATATGAGAGCCAATTTATGGTCATTTTAATGAAGATGTCACCAAGCCTGGTCCTGTAAAGCCTTATAGATCTCCTAGGCCCTGTTCTGATACTGTGAAAATGCATCCTTTCTTCTTCCCCTTTGTGTTTTGAATTGGAACCTATCCAATCATGTTGGAGCAGTCATAACCTCAATGAAGGGAGGATGGAAGGTACATTCTAACAGTATTGGAATGGGGCCCTGCAGGCCCAGGGTTGGTGACCACTGTCTTAGCAGTAGGCCTCTCCCTGTGGTTCTGTCATGCTGTCCAGGCCCATTACATAGGCTGCTCCAGTGGAGGGTTTTTGCCCATTGACAGGGAGGTCCAGAGGCCCAGCATTTCCTTCTCCCCTTGCAGGCACAGCCGTCAGGTACATGTCCCACATCTGCTCTGGCAGGTCCATCTCCAGCAGCTTCTGCTTGATCCTCAGGTTCTTCTCAATGTTCCGCCGCTTGTACTTGAACTCTACGATGGTCTTGGTGTACCTGTTCAGTGCTGTCACCGCAGAAGCCATGCAGGTGGCGAAGGAGCCCCATGCTAAGCTGGGGAGGGGGAAGAAGAAGAATTACAGAGGGTGTGATTAACCTCAGCATGCATGCTCTCTCCATCATGACTGTGCTACTGTACATGGCCTCAGAATGCTAGCGTCGCTTAAAATTGCACGAGTATCACATAGCTGGATATTAGAGTTTAATCAGAGACAACTCCTATTGTACAGCACCTAGTGTAACGGTAAGTGACCTAGTCAGTACATACATGTAGGACCAGCTGTAGTCCCAGGTCTTGGGCCTCCAGTCCTCCGGACCCATAGCCACAGCCAGCTGAAAGGCCGTGGTGAACATCATGTGGGCAACCATCCCCAAAAGGCCTGGATCCCGAGGGACACAACACAATACAAAAACGCAAATAATGTTGGTGAATGAAAACCTGAGATAATATATGAGACGATATATTTTTCATGTATAATGGTTGTACCTTACAAAAGCACTGGTATAAGTACAGCAAAAAAAATAGTATCTGCAATTGATATTAGTAGCCACATGTGGCAGTATTGTACATGTTATGAATTGAGGGCTATCAGTTTGGATACCTTTCACTTATTTTAAAACCTTGCATGAGGACAGGTGTTAGTGTGAACAACATTGAGTGCAGTCCATTAATTTTCTCCATGATCATGCTTCCTTGTTCACTGGATATTCAGTTTATAGTATTACTGGGGAAGCTGATACATTCATACAGTTGCAGCCATTCCCCTTCATAACAATGACAGATAGAAGAGAGAATGATGAAGAATCAAAGCCCACCACAGCACAGTGTTCCCTCTACTCTCTCTTTCTCTGCTGCCTCTTGGCCATCTCTCTGCCAACATTCTGCTCGTCTACAGCTGCTTTACTTGGGATTAACGCCCTAACAACAAGAGGAGGGAGTCAGGGGAAGGTGGGAGGGGAGGGGTGGGGGTACTCCTCTGGGTAGGCCTTGTCTTGGACCAAAACCACTTCCCCATCTCCAATCCGATTAGTCCAGAAACCAGCAAATCCCCAGAGGTATTGGACACAGACCATAGACCACTGCTCTACGCGCTATGTTAGCACTCAGCTGGGCTAGCTTCTCTACAACTGTACCTCCCTGAGCAAGGCTCCCATCCCACTCTGCTACTATTATTGCTCTGCTTTTCTGCTAACAAAATCATATTCATATTCACATCCACATTTGTTCCACGGAGGAGAGTTAGCTGTAGGGATTCCACAAATTCTGTAGTGCATAAACCACATTTTAAACGTGTATATTCACTCCTACTTACCCCCACAATACAGTTTGACAGATGGATAGCAACACAATAACCATGATTGACAATACAGTGAGTGAATCTAAATGAAAATGACTCCTGATTGACATACATTTTCTCAACATCATCTTGATTCCTCAGCTTTGGAAATGGTCTTTGAATGGATGAATGGATGAAAACTTAGAGTAGATTCAGCAGTGTACTGAACATCGTATCTGTAAAATTGAAATAATCCATTTAGGATATGGACTAGCCACGGTCACTCTGGCCGGCCTCTGCCTGCCTGGGATGGTTAGTGGGTTGCATGCATGGTATTAGATGATGTAATCCCCTTGGTGGCTAGTGTTACACACAGACACGCTGGACTCTGATCTACTGTGTAGCTGGGACTCCCAAAGCCTGTCTACTGTAGGCTCTCTATCCAATTTGACCAGCCCAGTGCCAGCCTTAGTGTGATAGCGTGGCATGGAGGTTGACATGGCCTCTGGTCATTGAGAAACGGAGCCAGGGGATGTCCACTCACTAGTGTGCTCCCTCTGTGAAGCTGACTTCATAGTTAAGGATGCAGGGAGATAATCAACTCCTCAGTGGCTGGTGATCAGCTTTGAGTGACTGTATGAAAGTATTCTTTGATGACTTGTTCACTTGACAAATGGTGAACGTCATATTTAAAAATATATATATATGACTGTGAACATCATTCCCAGGCACAGATGTGTTACCTGACAGGGCGGTGAACATGGCAGCAAAGGCGTTGAGCTTCAGCTTGTTCATGACGCTGAGGCAAGGACACAGCTCTAACCACATGAGTACACCCCCAGTGAACAGCAGGATGAGGTAGAGACACTCAGCTGTGATGCACAGCCACAGGACCCCTGGGAATAGAAGGAAGAGAGGAGTCAGTCAGAGTGAGTACTACTGTCGCCTCTAGAATACACTTCCCTCTACTAAATAATCCCACCTATAGGAAGGGAGACATCAACTCCACAGACCCAGACAGGAAGAGACCCCTGAGCTCTCTGTAGGCCTGCTCCGGTGGGACTTGGATAGAGACGACAGGTGCCACTGATAATAAGATGAAAGCTGCTTCTAATGTAAAACTACTACAACAGCTTTACTTTAGTTTTTAGACTGTTATTTAGGATTTCCTATGGAAGCCCTGATTGGAGTCACAGTAGATTATGTTCCAGTAAAAGGCAAGAGTTGACGGACATTCCAAGAAAAGTTGCAGAGGAATAGTACACTTATGAAAACAATGAAATACAGTCTATATATACTACCAATAACGTAGTGGGTAGTGTTGCGTTTACCCATTCAGTTATTGGGAGCAGATATGACTGTCTTTATTTCTTTTCACAGTAGATTATGAAAAATTGTTGATGCTTCATATAGATTTTGTTAAGAGAGTGAAAAAGGGGACACCTGCAAATGGCATCATCCTATAAAATCACTGTCTTGATATATTTTTGATGACTGGACTCATGTAAAGTTGTGGTCAAGAGGACAATATATATTTATCAGGGCTTTACACCACTAGACCGAAAGATAATCGTTTTATAAATGGGTTTTACCTACCTTTTTCATGGTCAGGTGCAATGTCTTTAAAGTCTCTGCAGTTAAAACCTGGAAGCAGAGAAACATTCATTTAGTTCATGTAGCCTAGTCTTGTTATTTTTCTTATCTTCTTATGTAAATTGTAGTTTTAGAAATAGGTAATGCAATCCAAAAATGTTTTACTCTTCTTTGTTATTTTCTATAAATGAAATAAAATGTGTTAGTATGCACAGAAGCATCAGCTAAATGGTTATGATCAGGATTTTCACCTTCATGTTGTTTGACCGATTACTCCCCAAGATAAATCGCTTACCACTTTTAAAATCAGACCCTATCCATTATCTGATAGTGGTGTCTCCAGTCTTCATGTCTCCAGTCTTCATGTCTCCAGTCCTTTTTCTATCCCACTAAGCTGTTTGTTCTGTCACACCTCAGGACTGGCTACTGCTGACTCTCACAGCTGTTTGTTCTGTCACACCTCAGGACTGGCTACTGATGACTCTCACAGCTGTTTGTTCTGTCACACCTCAGGACTGGCTACTGCTGACTCTCACAGCTGTTTGTTCTGTCACACCTCAGGACTGGCTACTGCTGACTCTCACAGCTGCTTGTTCTGTCACACCTCAGGACTGGCTACTGCTGACTCTCACAGCTGTTTGTTCTGTCACACCTCAGGACTGGTTACTGCTGACTCTCACAGCTGTTTGTTCTGTCACACCTCAGGACTGGCTACTGCTGACTCTCACAGCTGCTTGTTCTGTCACACCTCAGGACTGGCTACTGCTGACTCTCACAGCTGTTTGTTCTGTCACACCTCAGGACTGGTTACTGCTGACTCTCACAGCTGTTTGTTCTGTCACACCTCAGGACTGGCTACTGCTGACTCTCACAGCTGTTTGTTCTGTCACACCTCAGGACTGGCTACTGCTGACTCTCACAGCTGTTTGTTCTGTCACACCTCAGGACTGGCTACTGCTGACTCTCACAGCTATTTGCTCTGTCACACCTCAGGACTGGCTACTGCTGACTCTCACAGCTGTTTGTTCTGTCACACCTCAGGACTGGCTACTGCTGACTCTCACAGCTGTTTGTTCTGTCACACCTCAGGACTGGCTACTGATGACTCTCACAGCTGTTTGTTCTGTCACACCTCAGGACTGGCTACTGATGACTCTCACAGCTGTTTGTTCTGTCACACCTCAGGACTGGTTACTGCTGACTCTCACAGCTGTTTGTTCTGTCACACCTCAGGACTGGTTACTGCTGACTCTCACAGCTGTTTGTTCTGTCACACCTCAGGACTGGTTACTGATGACTCTCACAGCTGTTTGTTCTGTCACACCTCAGGACTGGCTACTGCTGACTCTCACAGCTGTTTGTTCTGTCACACCTCAGGACTGGCTACTGCTGACTCTCACAGCAATCATAGCAAATCAATGTTGAGTCACAGAGTTTCTGCAAACATTCCAATTCTTGCACTCAATGACCTCCGTACTGTAAAACTCCTACTAAAACGGAGGACTGGCTACTGCTGACTCTCACAGCTGTTTGTTCTGTCACACCTCAGGACTGGCTACTGATGACTCTCACAGCTGTTTGTTCTGTCACACCTCAGGACTGGCTACTGATGACTCTCACAGCTGTTTGTTCTGTCACACCTCAGGACTGGTTACTGCTGACTCTCACAGCTGTTTGTTCTGTCACACCTCAGGACTGGTTACTGCTGACTCTCACAGCTGTTTGTTCTGTCACACCTCAGGACTGGTTACTGCTGACTCTCACAGCTGTTTGTTCTGTCACACCTCAGGACTGGCTACTGCTGACTCTCACAGCTGTTTGTTCTGTCACACCTCAGGACTGGCTACTGCTGACTCTCACAGCAATCATAGCAAATCAATGTTGAGTCACAGAGTTTCTGCAAACATTCCAATTCTTGCACTCAATGACCTCCGTACTGTAAAACTCCTACTAAAACGGATGCATCATTATGTCAGTCCATTTCAGTGAAGTCAACACAAGTAACCTGATACCAAATAGAAAATTACTTTTGGCTTATTTTATCAAATCTCAAAGACAAAAAAAAGACAAAACAACATGATGATGTAATTATGCAAGTAAATAGTAGACTGTCAAATCATTTGCATCTTGATATTATTTTAGTCTCTCCCAATGTACTTCCTCCTTCACTTCTTGTTGTAATGTACCCAAACCACATCAGGTTTCGAGAGCATGGTCACACAGGACCAGCTGCTGAGCGGCCAACATAGTCGCATGTTCTATTTCAACATTTCTGCAAGTTGTACATGAACGTTATTTACCATTCATGTCAGCAGCCTGCTCACAGGAGAAGAAGATGCCGGTGTGGAACTTCCTCATCAGGAACTTCTCTTCTCCCGACTCCCAGATGTACTGCACCAGCCGGCTGTCATTGATGTTACTGCTGTTGAAGCGAATGCAGTACGACTGCCTGGTCGTCACCGGCCCCGTGCAGAAAGGCTTGACCACCTTCCTGGTCCCCTCGCACCAGAAGCTAGTGGTCACTGCTGACAGGGCACACGTAAATGCTACAATGTTGAGGGTGAGCGCCAGGGACCCCCGCCGACTGCACTCTGTCCCCATGCTGGAGGCTGGGCAAAATGAAATGAAATGAAAAGGCAACTAATCCAGGCTTTCGATATGTCGCCGCCGTGTTTTGCCTCTCAAATATATCTCAAATCTTCATAATCTTGTGGCATTTGAGGTTCCTTGAGTGATGCTGTATGTACATCTCTCCTGTGGCTCTAAGGATGTGCTGCCTGATACCTTTATTGAAGGATTCGTTCTCTTCCTTGCTTGCACTCCCTTATACTCCAATCACTCTTTTTGTCTCTCCCTTGTTTATTTGAACTCTCTCTCTCTCTTTTCTCTTCTGCTTGCTGTGGTCTCTTTTTCTCCCATCTTTCTCCACCCACTCACCAAATGCGTAATTTATTACACAGGACAAATTATATTCTAGACCTCCATTTTATTGTCATATCTAAACCTAGGCTGTTTCTGTGAGCATAGTAACAAAACATATTCATTTGGGCTTACTCTTTAATCTGGAACAAGGCTCTCGCCAATGCAAACATTGGACTGGACATGCTCTGGCATAGTTGGGCATTACTGATGCATGTTTTCACAAACTACACTGAGTGTACAAAACATTAAGGACACCTGCTCCTTCCATGACATAGACTGAACAGGTGAATCCAGGAGACAGCTATGATTCCTGATTGATGTCACTGGTTAAATCCACTTCAATCAGTGTAGATGAAGGGAAGGAGACAGATGAATAAGTATTGGAAAGCCTTGAGACAATTGAGACATGGATTGTGTATGTGTGCCATTCAGAGGGTCAACGGGCAAGACAAAATATTTAAGTGCCTTTGAAAGGGGTATGGTAGTAGATGCCAGGTGCACCGGTTTGACGGTGTCAAGAACTGCAACGCTGCTGGGTTTTTTACGCTCAACAGTTTCTCGTGTGTATCAATAATGGTCCACCACTCAAAGGACATCCAGTTAACTTGACAGAACTGTGGGATGCATTGGAGTCAACATGGTCCAGAATCCCTGTGGAATGCTTTTGACACCTTGTGGAGTCCATGCACCGACAAATTGATTGACGACAAAAGGGGGTACAACTCAATATTTGTTTTGTAGTACACTCAGTGTATAATTTCATCATACTGTACCTGCGATCATAAAGGTCAGATCAACTCAAAGTGTAACAGTGACTTTAGGTTGTGAAACACACATTATTGCATGAGGCTGCAGATCAAGTATCAACATGTGTGCATGCAAAGTAAATCTGTTCCTATTTGATAGCCTGGTGATTGGCTTATGCAGGATGTTACATGCAAATGTAGGCAAACTGCTATGGGAAATAGGCTTAAGAGATGTTGGTAGACAGATGTTGGGAGAAAGGATCCTGCATTTTCTTCAACTGATTTCTCTTGTCCATAACTACTCTCCACTAGGCCAATGAATACCAAGAGGGCAGCAAGTGCCACTTCCTTCACAGATCAGCAGTTGTGGCCTACCTATTGGAGTTCAGTGCATGGAGCTGACTTGAGTGACACAGAATGGACACAGGGTCACAGGTATCTAAAAATCTCCACTGTGTTTGTGAGGTGCAGTAATTCTTGACATGGCGCTAACATCCAACATCACTGAATAATTGTTTCTATTGAGAGAATTTGATACTGGCATGTGTACTCAGCTTTCTGAGAGACCAAACGTTTCTGCACAGACCGTAAAAACAAAGGACCCAGAAGGATTGTTAGATCAGGGAATGAGGAATTAATTCTTAATCCTTAAATGTACTCTCTTGTGACTTAATGGGGCACTGTCACTTAAGAGATCCAACAGAAAACAGGGATGACAGAGATGACTCTGCAGATTCAAGTAGTGGGAAAACAGGGCAATAAAACGGATGTGTAATCAATCAATATTTGACATAATATTGGACACCTCCTATTGGAAAGTAAGGCAAACCCAGTGAGCTGAGAGTATACGACTGCATCACAACGATGTTTTGTCAGAAACTGTAAACATAATCCATATGTTGGTACATTACCTTCCATGTGCTATTCTGTAAACATAATCCATATGTTGGTACATTACCTTCCATGTGCTATTCTGTAAACATAATCCATATGTTGGTACATTACCTTCCATGTGCTATTCTGTAAACATAATCCATATGTTGGTACATTACCTTCCATGTGCTATTCTGTAAACATAATCCATATGTTGGTACATTACCTTCCATGTGCTATTCTGTAAACATAATCCATATGTTGGTACATTACCTTCCATGTGCTATTCGCCTTAAAAAGGCACAAGTACCAAAACATTACTTTCAAGTGGGTGGAACCAGACCGAGGGTTTGAGACATTTTTCCTTGTATTCATGTGGTCATCTTTCAATTCTGTAGTATGTTGAGGGTTGGGTAATATTTTCCCTAGGAAATATAGTCTACCCTTGATTATGGGGCCATCTTAGTTGATTTACAATATTATGTGCAATGATATGCTTATGACCCAATTACTTTGAGTCCATACTGTTTGAGGAGATTTTGATATATAATTTTGGAATGTACACTTGCCAAATGCCCAAAGTATATATCTTCACCAGCTTCAGAGTAGTGTTGAAAAACATTCACCAACAACTGTCTACTTCCAATTCCTCCTATTCTTATATAACAACCAATAAAAAATGAACATGATTTCCCCTCTCAACTATACCTGTTTTTTTTTTTTTTTTGGCCAGAATCCACAATTTACAGAATCAAAAATGACCAGCAGTAGATGAAACATGCAACCTCAAAACTCAAAGCTTACAAAGGTATTCCAGCAAAAATCAGGATTATCCTCAATCTGAATCCTTTCATGTTTGCCAGGCAAACTGAGCACCATTGATGGATGAGGACACTGACCTTGTTCCACACACTGCTCTGAACATGTCAGCACGCTCAGCTGTTGTCCAGGCTCTTGGATGTCATGAGAAACATGCATACACTGGGCTGTACAGAAGCAAGCAAACATAAAATAGGAATACATTTGGACCTGATATACTTGTGAGAGTTTAGATGCCAATGTAAGAAATGTTGATTTTGGCATCATGATGGTACTGTAGGCTGCTATGTCCTGAGGCTCTACAGGCAACACCACTCAGTGTGTTGTTATGGATTTAGATGTCCACTTCCTTCTTTTCCTGTAAATAGCCAGGAAATGATTATAACTGGAACTCAACTTACACTACTATATCCTGACCATTATAAAGAGATGAACATCAGTAATGACTAAAACATCAATCTAATTTCTCACCAACACTTTTTTTACAGTAGTATTTCTTAGTGCTGCTTACATATATTTGAGATACTGTGATTGGGTTAACTTGCCATCTGATTATGCAAGATAAATTCCAGATTGATGGCATAGGAGTGCTTTGAGTGCTTAATCCATTCAAATGTTCAGTACATAAATATGAGTTAGGAATCCATCTGGCTGAACATTGTGCTCAGCAGTTATGATTTGCACAACTATGTTTGTGTCCCCTGTGTACCACTGCCATCACGTCAGACATAAGCTGGTTACACTAGCTTCATTCCCTCTATGACGTCAGTTGGTTTTACTAGGTAATACATTAGATCAAGACCTAAGCTGATATGAGCTCTGCTGGGGCTGCCAAAACTAAAATGAGATGCAGTTCAATTAATAACACATTCACACACATCGTCCCACCAAAATACCCTGAAAACCCTGAAAGTTATTTAGGTACGGTATAAAGTTATAAAGATATACGGTATAAAGTTATAAAGATGCTGACATTAACACCAATACCATTTCCCCCATTGTGTCATAGATGATCAGACGTACAGTACTGTAAACGGGTTGCTTAGACTTCACTCTCTTGTAACAAGAGGGCAACGCAAATACCTTGAGCTGAGCTCAGCACACTGACATCTTAGCCTGGTTTCTACACAACATACCACTAACACCATAACACACATAATGCTAATTGTCTCACTATCATTTACAGTTTTTATGCTGTTAATACCATTGCCAGTCATAACAATTTACTTGAAGATGGTATTATAGGCATCCATATTATTGATCATTCAAATAATAATTCTGAATTTCAAATCAATTACTCCAGAGAACGCACTTCCACTGCTCCAGAGTCCAATGGCTGCGAGCTTTACACCACTCCAGCCGACGTTTGGCACTGCGCATGGTGATCTTAGGCTTGTGTGCAACTGCTCGGCCATGGAAACCCATTTCATGGTCCCGAAGAACAGTTCTTGTGTTGATGTTGCTTCCAGAGGCAGTTTGGAACTCGGTAGTGAATGTTGCAACTGAGGAAAGACGATTTTTAAGTTCTACGCGCTCCAGCTCTCGGCGGTCCCATTCTGTGAGCCGTTGTTGCTCCTAGACGTTTCCACTTCACAATAACAGCACTTACAGTTGACCGGGGCAGCTCTAGCAGGGTAGACATTTGACAAACTGACTTGTTGGAAATGTGGCATCCTATGATGGTGCCACATTGAAAGTCACAGAGCTCTTCAGTAAGGCCATTCTACTACCAATGTTTGTCTATGGAGGTTGCATGGCCCTGTGCTCGATTTTATACACCTGTCAGCAATGGATGTGGCTGAAATAGCCCAATCAACAAATTTGAAAGGGTGTCCACATACTTTTGAGGATGTAGTATATAACAAAGTTTCCTTGTTTAAATCCCTACCTTCTGTAACCAATACTGAAATAAAAATGAAGACTTGCTTTACAACACTACGTAAACAAACTTGACATCTGTCAATGACATGGCAATGTTGACATGGTCTGAGCAGGGTCATCTAATATGGGTGTCAATATTGGCAAATATTTCATCTAAATTAGCCAACTTTTCTAATTACGCTGAGCATTAGCCAACTCTAGTAGAGGAGTGTATGATGCTGTGACAGAGCTGTCAGAGTAAAGCCATCACTCTCACAGCACAGCACTTACTCAGCTCAATTCCTGAATTCATTGAGGTCCATTTACTAAAACAGCAGATGGCCCAGTCATCTGCCATGAGACTGTTACAATGGAGAGACAATTCATCTCATCTCCCTATGCTATCTACAGGGACAGCCCTGAGCTGCTTCACAGACACGAATACCCTGCTCTACAGGTGGGCTTAAACTTGCACACCTTTCACCCTGCTCATTCACATATCTTGTTTACCACAAACCAGGTAGCCGGCAGGTAGCCTAGTGGTTAGAGCGTTGGACTAGTAACCAAAAGGTTGCAAGATTGAATCCCCGAGCTGACATGATACAAATCTGTCGTTCTGCTCCTGAACAGGCAGTTAACCCACTGATCCTAGGCCATCATTGAAAATAAGAATTTGTTCTTAACTGACTTTCCTAGTTAAATAAAGGGAAAATAAAAAGTAAGTCAGTGAACATCACTGTAGTGTCAACTGCAATAGATGAAATAGGATGGTGGTATCAATATCTTTCAATGGAAATCATGTAACATCGTTATTTTGCCAACAATGGACATAGAAAGCTCAATCTAATCCTTAGCTAATCTTAAACTGCATCAACCTGTATTATGCAAAGCTTGATGTCATTGTGCCTGTATGATGCACACACTACTACCTCATTGGACCCTAGAAAATATGTCAACCTCGTATGACGTAGTTATCCTCTTTATCTTCAAGACAGCTTGTCTGGTATTTAAGTAGCGATGACCATAATCCTGTTCAGCACATTGTGAAGTGGTCAGGGTGAGAAGGAGAGTCAGACCAAGTCAGGAAGAAGCCAACAGGTGGTTTCCTCCAAGTCAGATGAGAGAGGTAGTACACACAAAACAAGAAAAATAACAATATTATCACTTCACCATAGTGTTTCTTTGCAGCATGGGGAATTCTAAGAGTGGGGCACTGTCCAAGGAACTTCTGGAGGACCTGAAGTCCAATACTAAGTACAACGAGGCCGAGCTGTGTGTCTGGTACCAGTCCTTCCTCAAGGAATGCCCCACAGGCAGGATCACCAAGGAGCAATTTGAGGGCATCTATGCCAGCTTCTTCCCTAATGCAGATCCTACTGAGTACGCAAGGCATGTCTTTAGGAGCTTTGATACCAACGCAGATGGTCAACTGGACTTTAAGGAGTACATTGTGGCCCTGCACCTTACCTCCGGAGGCAAGACCCTGCAGAAGCTAGAGTGGGCCTTCGCCCTCTACGACGTGGATGGAAACGGAACCATCAGCAAAAATGAGATCCAAGAGATTGTTAAGGTACACAAACAAACAATTTCTCTGCCTCTAGCGTGAAGACACAGTGGTGGTGGTGGTAGTTACTGAACCACTCAGTATACAGAATGGACATAAACAAAGATCTTAGTTACAACCAAAAAGTGCAACAAGATGAATCAAATTAAAAGCAGAACATATATTATTTCATACATTTGTGAAATGATTAGGTGAGTTGTTTAATATTCTACGTATTCAGTCATCCCGTAAAAATATGATTGGAGAACAATCTTTATGTAGTCTGCATTTTTGAACGGTGCTATTATAGTACATGTGCTGAATTCAGTATTTAATCTACATTTGAAAGTGACATGTTTTTCCTTATTGATTTATTGCTTTACAGTCAATATTTAACATGATCCCTGAGGAAGACCAAAAGGACCTGCCTGAAGATGAAAACACACCTGATAAGAGAGCAGACAAAGTCTGGGACTTTTTTGGAAAGAAAGAAGATGGTAATTTTGATTGTGAAGAATTTTCTAAATGTGATATGATGAGAACTTCTGGCATGAGAGACTTCCTATGTGTTTTGCACAATTAGATACATTAAATAAACAACCATAATAATGTTGATTCAGTAATGACATTTTCTATGTTTCCTTTCCAGACAAGATTGCAGAGAGGGAATTCATTCAAGGAGTGATGGACAACAAGGACATCCTACGGTTGATTCAGTATGATGAGCCCCAGAAAATCAAGGACAAACTGAAGGAGAAGAAACAATAGCTTTCCGACAAAATCATTCTTTTGAATTCTATAAGACTGTTCAAAGCTTAACTGTTTACAAACCCAACTCTCCTGCCAGACCTGGGCTCTTTGTGCGCTAGACAACATTGGCTTACACATTGAAGTACCACACATTGTGGTGGATGACCTGTTTGTCTATGAGCCACCTGGACTTTTCTTCCCACTCAAATAACTGTTCCGTGCTCTAGAATTATGGGTATTCTTTTCTATTTCGTAATGAATGAATGGTTTCCAGGATTCTGTTGCCTGCTGCTGTGTTCACTTGCATTCATTAGTTTACTAAAGAGAAAGCCACCAGTAAAGGACCCACTGGGCACACACTGGTTGAATCAATGTTGTTTCCATGATATTTAAACAAAATTACGCCGAACCAACATAGACTTGACATCTGTGCCCAGTGGGGAGCTCCTTATGAAGGGACTTAGGCTGAAGTTAACAATCCCTGTCTTACTATCAATCCTATTAGTATGTGAAGGTCAGTTTAGAAACATCCTGGCAGAGGTTTGTTATGAAGGTAATCATGTCTATAGAATGTGTTTTATAATGTGCTTAGCAGGACTGAAACCTCATACAATGTACAGTATTCAACTGGTAGACCAAAGGAAAAGGAGTCTTTTTTCTTGAATATTGTTGACATTTTGTTGATGCTGTCAGAGACTGCTGGAAACTACATAATAAAAAACGCTGTGAAAAATGACATTATAAAGGGGTTCTAAAAACGTAAATATAATGTACTGTGCCTGTAAAATATATTGTATAAGCAGGGAGTATAAGTCTAAGTATTGTTGTACATTCGTTTACTCCAGTTAGGGGAGGGGTGGTAGGGTTAGGGGGAAATAATAAAGAACAAAATATTGGAAATGACGCAAACAATTATATTGATAGAACCCACAATCTGCAATATTAAAGATGATCTAGAGCGAGGAGCAGCCCGCTCCATACATTACACACGTCAAATAATGAATTACAGAACATGTGCTTTAACTCCAATCATATGTCATCTTGGCACTGAACTTGTCCAAGGTGTAAGGTCAGAAACACAGGGCTTGACTCGTTCTCTCTCTAAAGCCTGATTTGGCTCCCAGTAATGCATGGCCTGGTTTCATGTTAATATTCCCCCACCTGGCCTATCTCCCTGGATCTCCCTGGATCTCCCTGGCCAATCCACAGACAGTCAGAGGGGAGGCGATTGACCTTAAAAGCCAGAGGCAAAAGGCTGAATTTCATCTGCTTATTGGGATGAATCCAATTCATTTAAACATGTCCCAAGACTTGAAGTAAGCCAAACTGTATGTAAGCCAGTATATGATAATGAAACAAAACCCTTTTAAGTCTTGTCAAATCGTATTTCCAAGGGAACGATTTATTGTAAACACAGCATTCTACAGTATATTGTCTGGACAAAGGTCACCGATGATTTGACATTTCTTTAAAGATTGGAAACATTTGAATTGATGTACATGAGAAATGGAAATCGGTTAACAAAAGGCAATTAAATCAACATTAACATTACTACAAAATGAGTGGTTAAGTTAAGTACATTAACTTCTAATGTAAGAACTTTACCATAACACATATAACATTGACACATACTGTAGCAGGACAACTTATACAATAAGTACAACATTTCAATCTGGATTAGTTTGGGATAGAATAATGCAAATCATTTCAGTGGTATTTTCATATTTTCTCACCTAGAAACAATGTGGATAAGGCATGTATATACTGAATAGACGTTGTCTATATACTGAATAGATGTGTTCTCTGTTTGCATGTCTTGGCATAGTGAATGTATTATCCACATTAGAATATGAAAGGAGTGATAGTCTGAGGAGATGGTCCATAAACACAGTAAGTCCCTGCTCTGTTACACTTCCAGAATAACTAACGGCAAAACACAGACAGACAGACAGACAGACAGACAGACAGACAGACAGACAGACAGACAGACACACAAACATGCAGTATTTTATATCATGTACGTTTGTTAAGGTGGATATGTTGGCTAAAGGCTGTGCTATTATCTGTTAATAGCATACTGTATGAAATGTATGGACAAGCACAGGTTCCAGTGCAAGTAACACTGACCACTTTTTCTGATGAGCTTTTTGCGAGTCATTAAAATGTGACTTGGAGCTTCCAAGTGACGACTCCTCTTGGACATACAAAGTGGACTGTATTTAGGATAAATGCAAAATAGCAATTCCCAACTCTAAGCAATGGTTGACTCACAAAGTGGCGTGCAAAATGAATGAATGACTTTAGAATCTGTTGACTATTATCCTGTTATAATTCATTGACAAACAACAAGGTACAAACATTTAGTTGACCGAAAGTGCAAGGCCACTTAAACAGTTAACAGCTAAATACATCTAGCTTGTATCTACAAATATACACTGATGCAGAATAGAATATATCAAGAACATTCCAGGTACTGTTTATAACCTTGAGGCACTAAAAGGTGTTCATTGTAACATGGATCGTCGTCATCATTGTCTCACCACTGATCCAAAATAGACTCAGGCCTATGTTCCAATCTGCCACACGAGGTGACGTGTGACAGACATGCTGTTTCACAATCCTAAACATCTTACCCTATTCAACTTAGAGAGAGGTTGTTGTACATCAATTCATGTTCATGACAAACCTTAATGAGTTGATTCACTCTTGTTCATTGAGTGCAGTAACTTGGAGTATATACTTTCTGTAAACACATCCCATATACATTGTACTACAGTGCCAAGACAGCCATCATATTTCACAAATATGCACTTAACCATATACAGTAAATGTAAGATATTTTCCCAAAACATGCATATCTTGACAGGTAAAATGAATGGGTGTAAATATGAAAATATATCATATTTAATCTAGGATATCACATAATGTTTCATATTCCAGTATCTAAAATAAAGTGAAATGTTAAAAATGAGTTGTTCAGTTTATATGCCAAAATTATAAGGTTTTACAATGCATCCAATCTATTCCTCAAATACATAAAAATGTATCATTCTTAATAGTGGAAACTTCTAATTTTACAACAGATAAAACCCAAAATAATTGTTTAAGCTTGTTTAGTGGCATTCATTATACAGAGTAAAACTATCAAACATTGTATTACTGTAACATGCTGGTATTTGGACTATTGGTCTCTTGTTTTTCCATTGTAGGTTCAAAAGCACTGCATTGGAAATGCTAACTTTTCTCCAGTTATCACTGAGTTAACATTGTGCTATTCTGATGTCATCATAGACAGACTGTACAGGCCTCACCTTATCCTGAACATACATGCACCTGCACCTGTAGTTGGAATGTTCTGTGAGAGGCCTGGGATTCTGACAGTATGGAGGTGTTGCCTCTGGCTGCTTGAGGTACGTCAATGTAGTTGACTATATGTCCATGTCCACAGGGCGGAGATCCCCGGTCTTGTGCTCCTGCACCCACAGCTCTCGGTCTTTGGCTGGGTCCACACTCTGAAGCAGCTGATCCACTGGCTCCACCGTCTGCCAACACACACACACACACACACACACACACACACACACACACACACACACACACACACACACACACACACACACACACACACACACACACACACACACACACACACACACACACACACACATGCTCATATGGACTTTCATCACACATGAAGCCAACACTGACACATCTCATAGACAATGTAAATGCTTAGAGAACTCATAGATGCTCATACAGAACACAATGAGGGGAGAGACAGACACTTCTATCTATCCATAGTGGACAAGGTTAAGCGTACTGTTTCTGGAGACACATCGAGCTGCCTTTTGCTAATACAACTGAAGGCAAAGAAGTGTGCCATCACCCAAAGTGGCACTACCCTTGGTACAGGACCCTCAACGTCTTGTTAGATCTGCAGGTGATCTGCAGGTGTTTGCATCTGGGTTCATTCTCCCTGTTCAAGTATGGCCCAGTGAAACAGTCAGCAGGGGGTGATAACAGCTGGTGAAGGGGTGACAGAGGTATGGTGATCGAGTTTGGAGGCAGTGAAATCCTTTTAACTGTTTGGCCAGCATTTTCACAACAAACATGCTTACCAAAACGTTGATCTGAGTACATTGCACAAATCCTTTGTATTGGGATACTTGATCTAGAATTGTTAGCTAAATGGATCTGCTTTAAAACAAATCAACATACACCACACTCCAAATTACCTATTTCACTGATGACCATTCTGTTTTACTGTAGCACTATGCTCTCCAAAAGAAGGTAATCATCACACAAAGTGCAACCTATGTTGTATATTTCATTCTTTAACAGTTCCAAACTGCTCATCAATTAACTAGGCTGCCCATGGCCAGTCTGGTCTCACAGACTAGACGTAACATAGTAAATGTAAATACGGGACACTAAAATGAGTATGATATGTTACGTTTGGCATGGTTACATAAGACAGAAGGTTACGGGTATAACGCGAACGTCTAGCAATCCAGATTTTGCGTACTCGAATCTCATCACAGACAACATTAGCATTTTAGCTCATTAGCAACTTTGCAACTCCTTACTACTTTTTAGATACTTTGAAACGACTTAGCACAGGGGTCTCCAACAGATCAATCTCGCAGCCCACCTATGAGTAGCTCGCCAACAATTCTGAAAGTGCATGCATTTTTCACGTTCCACCGCAAACTGGTTGGTTGGTTGATTGGTTTCTCAAATGATTGCCTCGCCTGGTTCACCAACTACTTCTCTGATAGAGTTCAGTGTGTCAAATCGGAGGGTCTGTTGTCCGGACCTCTGGCAGTCTCTATGGGGGTGCCACAGGGTTCAATTCTTGGACCGACTCTCTTCTCTGTATACATCAATGATGTCGCTCTTGCTGCTGGTGAGTCTCTGATCCACCTCTACGCAGACAACACCATTCTGTATACTTCTGGCCCTTCTTTGGACACTGTGTTAACAACCCTCCAGGCAAGCTTCAATGCCATACAACTCTCCTTCCGTGGCTTCCAATTGCTCTTAAATACAAGTAAAACTAAATGCATGCTCTTCAACCGATCGCTGCCTGCACCTGCCCGCCTGTCCAACATCACTACTCTGGACGGCTCTGACTTAGAATACGTGGACAACTACAAATACCTAGGTGTCTGGTTAGACTGTAAACTCTCCTTCCAGACCCACATCAAACATCTCCAATCCAAAGTTAAATCTAGAATTGGCTTCCTATTTCGCAACAAAGCATCCTTCACTCATGCTGCCAAACATACCCTTGTAAAACTGACCATCCTACCAATCCTCGACTTCGGCGATGTCATTTACAAAATAGCCTCCAATACCCTACTCAACAAATTGGATGCAGTCTATCACAGTGCCATCCGTTTTGTCACCAAAGCCCCATATACTACCCACCATTGCGACCTATATGCTCTCGTTGGCTGGCCCTCGCTTCATACTCGTTGCCAAACCCACTGGCTCCAGGTCATCTACAAGACCCTGCTAGGTAAAGTCCCCCCTTATCTCAGCTCTCTGGTCACCATAGCATCACCCACCTGTATCACCCGCTCCAGCAGGAGCTCTCTCTGGTAACCCCCAAAACCAATTATTTATTTGGCCGCCTCTCCTTCCAGTTCTCTGCTGCCAATGACTGGAACGAACTACAAAATTCTCTGAAACTGGAAACACTTATCTCCCTCACTAGCTTTAAGCACCAGCTGTCAGAGCAGTTCTCAGATTACTGCACCTGTACATAGTCTCTATAATTTAGCCCAAACAACTACCTCTTTCCCTACTGTTTTTATTTTATTTATTTATTTATTTATTTTGCTCCTTTGCACCCCATTATTTGTATTTCTACTTTGCACATTCTTCCATTGCAAATCTACCATTCCAGTGTTTTACTTGCTATATTGTATTTACTTTGCCACCATGGCCTATTTTTGCCTTTACCTCCTTTATCTCACCTCATTTGCTCACATTGTATATAGACTTGTTTCTACTGTATTATTGACTGTATGTTTGTTTTACACCATGTGTCGTTGTATGTGTCGTTGTCGTTGTATGTGTCGAACTGCTTTGCTTTATCTTGGCCAGGTCGCAGTTGTAAATGAGAACTTGTTCTCAACTTGCCTACCTGGTTAAATAAAGAGGAAATAAATCAAGTGGAAAAAAAAACGGACAAACAAATCTCAAACAAAGTATCAGAGACCGCAAGATCCCAACTACAATCTAATCAACGCAACATTGACATTATCCCACCATTGGTTAGCCACTATTCGCTTAAAAAGCCAAACCTAACACGATATCTGCCAATTAATTTCTTACCTGGCAGAAGTACTGTATATCATTTGTGTCTATTATTTGCAAACGTTACCATTAAATAAGCATCAGTAGTACATCAGGAGTACAGAACCATTGCTAGACCGGCACATTAGATGGCACATTGCTCACTCTCTATGCAAATTTAAAGGGTTAGATGCACAATTCAAGGGGAATTATACTCAAATCTAAACGTGTTAGTTTCCTTCCAGACCCCCAAAAATGAGTCTTCTGATGTTATTTAGGCATTGACATGGACTCAGAACATCCAATTTCGTTTCTCTATGAACAAGTGTCATTTGGAAATTGAAAAACAAAAACAATCTTAAACCACGAAAAATAAAACTGAAATAACATAATTTGGGAAAATATAAAACAATTTGGATTTTATAGAGCCCCCCCTTTAGATTTGTTTATTAACAAACATTACCAGGTATATTGACAGAAAACATAATGCGCTACTCCTGTACACTAAGGTCCCAGGGAAGAGCTGGAGGGGAGAGGAGAAGAGAAGAATGTGACTATTTTAAGCATAGAAAAAAAAGAGTAGCTCGTGACATGTTTCATTTTTTAAAAGTAGCTCTCATGTCAGAAAAGGTTGGCTAAACCTTAATCTAACCCTTAACCTAACTCCTAAAACTAACCTTAACCATAACCTTAACCCAACCTTAACCCCTAACCAAAACCACCTAGCTAACATTACAATTCATAATTCGTAACATATTGTACAAATTGCAATTCATCACATATTAATTGTAATTTGTAACATATCATACGAAATAGATGGACATCTACAAATGAATACATACCATACAAAACGTAACATATCATGCTAATTGGGGTGTCCCATATCATGCTAATTGGGGTGTCCCATATCATGCTAATTGGGGTGTCCCATATCATGCTAATTGGGGTGTCCCATATCATGCTAATTGGGGTGTCCCATATCATGCTAATTGGGGTGTCCCATATCATGCTAATTGGGGTGTCCCATATCATGCTAATTGGGGTGTCCCATATCATGCTAATTGGGGTGTCCCATATCATGCTAATTGGGGTGTCCCATATCATGCTAATTGGGGTGTCCCATATCATGCTAATTGGGGTGTACTTTTACTATGTTACGTCTAGGTCTGTTACGGTGACCGTATTCTACCCTTGAGTCCAGGCTGTCATGACTGACAGATTGGTTGTCTGCCTCCAGCAAACAGCCACATGTTCTGTCAGGCTGACTCAAGGGAACCACCACATGTACTGTAAGTGAAATGGACACATGGCTCACACTTTGGTTGAACATGTCAGTTTCATGTCGCAGCGTTGTGTACTGGCGTAAATTTTGTCGTATCATCTCCACCCTCTCAACCTCAAGTCTCTCCAGCTCCTGAAGAACAGAGGGAAATACATAGACAAGGAATCAACCTCACTGTCAAAACAAATATAACGATGAACGTGATCATCTTATATTGTTTGTTGTCAACAATGAGACTATGAAGAGTTATTTCAATTGTATTACCAGGCTTGTGGTGACCATCTCCTCAAACCACTTGGACTGGGCCCGGTTGTACAGGTCCACATTGTGCATGAGGTCATCACCTGTAGAGAACAGATTCAGAGTGGTCATTCAACACAGTGTATTTGACTAGGAGGTAATACTCAACAAATCAACATTACATTTCTGGTATACCTGTGCAGTTAAATTGAGGTAGTTAAAGATGAAGTACTATGGCCTTGAAGTGTTTACTACATTAAATGTAGGCCCTAAATGAACTTATGCATGAGGAAAAGCGTGCATGAACTAAGTCCCTATGTTTCCAGCAAAGGGCACTCAGTAACCATGCCTGTTGCAGTGTGGGACAGCTCTATCGATGCAACGTAATGCAGAGGCTAACCTCCGAAGCTAACCTCCGAAGCTAACCTCCGATGCTAACCTCCGATGCTAAGTCTATAAAGCTTGGTTCAATAGGGTTGAAGAAAAGTGCAAAGCAAATGTGACCTAGAAACGTTCTTCTACATTTCAGTTCAATCTATTAGACATATATTACAAAGGCCTACTGTAGAAAGGGTGTAAGAAACAACCTAAAACAAAACTACAGAGGAAGTTGTTTTACAATCCAGCACATCTCAATCTATATGGAAATGAGGCCAGGGTTTTTAATGACATTTGCCCCTGGAAAAAGTGAAAGACACAAGGCAGACATCATCTGAAGCTTGCCTAACGGGATCTATTGATTAGAGCTGTGAACTGAGACTAATTATCTGAGTGGGAGAGAGAGGATTATTTATTTATTTTTTTCACACTGGCTTTTTCCTCTAAAGTGTGTGCATAGATATGTATGGAAAAAGCAATTACAATCTTGGCGCCAGAACTATTTGTACCATCATACTATCTGGAATACAGAGAAATGGGAGCCCCAGGCATTGTACTGCATGGCTGATCATAGCCTCATGTTATCTGAATTAAGCATATTCACTATGATTCCACATTTAAATATAAATGCAAAGCAAGATGTGTTTGTCTCCTAAGCACATGATAATGCAATGATTTTGAGATCCACAGTACAACACAAAACACTGGAAAATATACTTGCAGTATAACAGATGGTTTTAAGTATAAATGAAGAGACATTGCTCAATATTTTTGACTAAGCTAATTGCTTAGTATCATTACATTACTATGGGCTGCTGTTGGCAGTGAGCTTTAGTGTTGTCGGCCTCCTGTCTGAGTTCTCAAACCCCATCCATGTCTGACTGAACGCCCCCACATTCCCTATCTGACTGCAGCACAGCCCCACCTCACCCCCTCTGCCTCCTGCTGGGGAAAGCATAGTCTTCTTAGGCAACACAGTCTGGGAATCCACCCCAAGTCGGAACCCTGAGCTTGTGAAACATATCTGCACTGTCCGCAACCCTGTCTCTGCTCCATTTACACAACATGTGATCCATGTTGCCAGATCTGACTGTTTGGGATGCCTGGCTGGTCCGGATGGGACAAGTCCTCCATTCATACCCTTGTTCACTGCGACCAAAAGATTAGTCCTGGGGATTGTGGGTAATGGTCCTCTCCCAGCCGACTTATTATCCCACCACAAAAATAGATCATTAAACTTGTTTCCATGTTGAAATACTACTGGCTCTCTTTTGCAATGTGTTCTGGTGTTGTGCCAGGGGATGCTTCCCTCAGAGTTCTCACTCTGTCGGCTATGCCTCTTGTTGCTGATGAAAACACCACCACAACTTTACACAATGGCAGCACAACATCACAAGGGTAGGTAAATTGCGTGCAACGCAAGAGTGGCCTCAAAAGCGACTTATGCAACATAAAAGCGGCTGCTCAGCGATACAGGGCTGATTTATCAAGAAACACAGCTGTGGGTGAATTGAACGGCTCAGATTTGAAAGGAGAGAGGCAATTTGTCGCATTTAGAAGTACACTGTGGTAAGTTAATAAAAAGCACACCTGAGAATGCAGCATGCTTTGGGTGCATGTTCTCTCCTCTCTGGGGGTAGAATCGGCACCGCTATGCTGGCGTTTCATGGAGCTGTGAAGTGCGGCTGCTCTACATGTGCTACACGGTGTGTCTAACCCCTGACCTGCTTGTGTGGATTTCCGCCGGGCCTTCTTGATGTCCTCCTCGTGTTTGTTCATGTGCTTGATGTCCAGTTGCTGGGTCTTCACTTCCAGATCTTTCTGCCGGTCTGCCAGGGCTTTACGGGCCTACAGCAACCAAGCAGCAGTGTGAATACAGAAACAATATGAGTCATTTAATGCTAGTCCTCAGATCTACTGAACCTACAACTATTACCACAGTCATTGCAGCCCTTTCATGTCAGCTACCTATTTCTCCACTCAAATCCCGGCCTCATCCCTTAATCTATTCTTATTTCACATCACAGGATCTTCCTTCATCTCGTCTGTTGAGGCAATTCTCCAATGTCATGATGTAACACTGTTGGAAATGTAAATACAGCACTTGGCAGGCACGAACCGTAAACCCACAAAATCTCCTGTGTGTAATGGATGCCAACTAAAATAAAACAAACAGGACGTTATGATCGATTACCATGGGGAGAAAGATAGGCAACAAAAAGCGACAGGTTTTTCCTGAGCAGAAAAACAGTTCATCTTAAAATACGTTGAATGGTTTCAATAGTCCAACAGAATAATGCTGTGGTGTAGTCAGATCAACATTTTGGATCATTTAAAGCTTCTCTGGGAAAACCTGAATTGTAGGACAAGGATTATAGGATGCTTTGGTTTAGAATGGTCCATACCTTCTCCACGCCTGCATAGCGGCTGGCCAGCTGCTTCCTGAGGTCTATGATGTGGTGATCGTACTTCTTCAACTCCTTCTTGAAGTTGTCTCTGAACGTCAGCAGGGGCTTCTCCACCTCACACTGGAGCTGAAGAGGTACAGTTATTACAGTTGTAATTGATATGTACTTATATGTAACTACACTGTAACTACATTGTACCTGCCTATCTAACTACTATATAAACACACCAATTTAGAGTCCCGGTAGGCCTATACAGGATATATGTGACCTAGCTGCATAAAGCATGGATACAAATAGTCATGAAAAGTGCACTTAGGCCACTATATGTTCAAGAGGATTTCTCACTCTTCCACACGTTACCTAACCCCATCCCATCAGCCGTGGTGTCTCCGAGCTCAGAGGAGAGGGGATCATGGAGGGGCTGCATGTCCGCAGCCTGGGGCTCATCAGAAGACACCACTAATTAATCAGACAATGGAGGCTATGTATAGCTTCAAGGCTACCTCTGATTTATTTTAAGCATTCTTAAGACCCAGTAGAGTTGTTTTCTTTACTGGTAATTGCTGCTGTAAGCCCCCCCTCTTTTTTCTTTGCCCATGTCAGACCAGAGTGAGGTAAACAAACACACCAGTACGTGGTCATAGAGGCCTTGGATTGACCAAAGGAACACATAAATAAACTGACTGCCAACTAAGCCTTCTCTGAGGGCTCCATAGCCCATAGAAAATACATCTTATAATGTTATTGAAGGTATGAGTGAAGCATGGATGTTGTCCACTTCCGTCGGTTCACATGGAGATTTTAGAATTTTCTTGGTCTGTTACAGTACATGCAATCTGTAATATCCAGAGTATCTTCTAGCAAGACAGTAGGCAACCTTGTTGGAGAACTTGAGGTGGACTTCAGCCTCGTCATGACAACTCCTCTTCAGCTGGGCCCAAGCTTCCCCAAGGGTTCTGGAATGGGATCAAACAAGAGACATCAACCAAACTGGATAGAATGGATGGGAAAACACCCAAGTAGCAAACAGGTATGTGGTGAAGAATATAGAACGAATAGAAATCTATTCTGTTAACTCACTCACCCTTCCTCCTGAGCAGCCAAGGGGCTCTGGGAGAGCTTGGAGAGGTTCTTAGAGTATTCATCTTCAATCTTTATCCTGCAACGGACAACGACAGCCATGGGGCTCTAAAGTATGGGACTCCAGGGAAGACCAATAGAGGAGAACATTTTTTAAAGCTGACAGAGTTTTAGTGGAGCATTGGTGCATGGAGACACTGTCCTCCAGTATATCACCGACACCCAAAGACATACAGCACTGTGGCCACTATGATGTTCAAAGGCAGAAGCCTATTATTCTGTGCTGAGAAGATATCAAACAATATCCTGTAACAACAGCCTGGATATGAGTTAATGCACTTTCCTGCGGAAAGGCCAGAGATGGGAATGATGTGAGGCTATTTACTCATGGCCACCCTGAGGGCGACTCAGAAATGCCAGCCATATTTCTGTGACATTCAATTATTCCACAAATACCCATTAACCATACACATCTGAGTAAACCTGTCCTCTACGGGAGGTCACGAAGGCCATTCCAAAGAAATGGATATGGCCAGAATCTGACATCAGGTCAGCTGTCTCACTGAACCAATGAAGAAAGGTCAGCCCTGAATTAGAATGTTGGGGAATGGGACCTTTAAATGAATTGTGTGAATACAGTCAGGGGAAAAAGTGAAAGTCCACTTAATTCTCAAGTCTATTGAGTCAATGGGAACTTTTGTTGTGGGAGCAAAATGGGGCCTCTTGCTATGCTGAAGCCTATGAAAGCATATGTTTAGGACGTCCACTTTATGTACGTCTACAACTTAACTTTATAAACCTAGTACGGTACAACACATGTATCTGAATTCAAATGTGCATGGGTTGATACACCTGGGGCGGCAGCTAGCCTGGAAGTCAAGTGTGCTGGGCCAGTCCCCAAGTCGACTAGGTGAAAAATCTGTCCATGTGCCCTTGAGCAAGGCACTTAACCCGAATTGCTCCTGCAAGTCGCTCTGAAGAAGAGCGTCTGCTAAATAAATACATTGTAAATATATGAATAGATACTATAGAGTGGAGCCAGGTTGTCAAGGACAAAATAACCCATGCTCTACAATAACATAATGATAATGACAAGAGAACCCTGTTTCACCCTGATAAGACACGAAAAAACAGTCCAAATAAGATTACGATCAAAAAAGATACGATAAAGAGAATCAATAACATTTCCCAACACACAAAATACACAGTACCACTGACCCCTTCCAAGCTGACTATGTTGTGTTACCTCTCCCGGACGAACTCAGCCATCTCTTTCTGCATCTGTTTGCCCTTGAGCTGTTTTTGCAGCAGCACCTCAAAGCCGCCCACAGAGGGGGTCCCTTGGGGGTCCTTCTTGTCAGTCTGAGGGAGAGGATGGAGCATCAATCACACACGCAGACCTATACAGCCACAGACTTCATTTCATGGAGAAAATGACATTGTTTACATTGAGTGTGTGTGAGTGGTGAGGGGTGTTGGGGAGTGTGTGTGGGTGGATGAATGTATGAGTCAGAGAACTACAAATGTATGTGTTAAGGAGTGCATGCGCACGTGGGTGTGTTCGTCATTTGCGTGTGAGTTATGAGTGTGTGTGTGTCTAAGGGTTGAACAAGGAGCAGCACATCCCACTATGTGTAACAGGATGCGGATACGACAGGGAGTGATGTGGTAGCCCCACGTGAACCAGAGGTGACAGATTCAATTCACACAATGGGCTTGAGCTTTGGCTGAGTGGAGCACATTATGCCACAGAAATACAGACAGCAACTTAGAACATGACTCAGTGGAACAAGAACAACCATCCAAATCACAGTTCAGTGAAAAGAGGCTTCTGTTACAATCATGTTTGTAGACACATGAGTTGGCGTTAATATGACAGACAAAATCTACCCTGTTGGATTCAAAGTCATATGTAACAGGGCTGAGATTCCTATAAACATAGGAAGTAGGGATCTTATTCTATGAGCTGGAGAGTGGTTTAGAGATGTCAGGCGCTATCTTACCCAGAAGTAGTCACAGTAGCTCCACTCATTGGGCTTCAGTAGCTGCTGCTCTGGCTGATCTGGCGTCACACTGGGCAGCGGGAAGGTGACACAGTTGATCTGAATGCAAAACAATTGTGAGATGAATTCAAGAGAGTGAGAGACAAGTGAGAGAGGTTTCTGTGAGACATCAGAGGGAGAGGAAGAAGGAAAGGAGGAGGAGGAGGAAAAGAGACTAATTGCCTTAAACTCTCAGGAATGAATGTGGGAGAAACGCTATGGTTAGAGCAGACATCAAAGGTGCCATTTGTGGGAGATGTGCATAGAAGCTTCTCATTTGGAGACGGGACATGGAGGCTCGGTTTGTGTCTGTCATGAGGACGGGAGTAAAGGTCAGGAATGAGTAAATACTCTCCGGGGGTGTTGGTCATCAAGATGGTGACCCAGAGAACCCTCGGAGGTGGAGAGGGGGGGGGGGGGGATTGAGAGGGACAGAGAGAGGGGAGAGGGACAGAGAAATAGGGAGAGAAAAGAGAGGGGGGAGAAAGAGAGAGCACAAACCGTCCAGTCCTGGCCTTACGATCCTTACACTTATTTGTGATAAACTAAAACAACATCATAATGAAGAGAAAGACCTACAATCAGTGATATAGAGGAAACAACCAACAACAACCCAAACTACTGTAGAGCGGAGTCACAGCTAAACACACCCAGCACTCAGACTGAATACACACTCTGGTCAACAGCGTCTTCAATTACCCTTATAGGACTGCAATTATGTAATGTTCACCATCTGTAACCTCTCCCTGCTGGCACAACAACATGTCCTCTATCTATGCCATACTGCCAATGACATCCCAGCAGACTACATGGACATCCAGACATGCTGAATCTCAGATGCACAAATATGTATTATGTGTTCACTGCTTGGCTAAAGCACACGACAAGGAAAAAACACACTGTGCACATTTCTACTAGCTGATTACCATATTTGCTTATGCAACTATGACAATGTTTGAAGCTTTGTGTTGCAAATCATTGAGCGTATTGGGAGTTGAAACTATTTAGAGAAGTTCCTGAGAAAAAACAGTCAAACAATGGAAGCAAGCCCTAAAAGCTATTCTGTAATAAATACTAACATGAGCCCCGTTCTTTCCTGAAGGCAACCAGCCGTCTGCAGAGATCTCCAACTCCTGCTTGAAATCAGTTCTATCAATGACCCCTGGACATCTAATATGTACACACTAACACCCCCCCCCCCACACACACACACACACACCTATAAGTCTGCATAATATGCATGCTTCCACACACCACATGAGATACAGTAGTAGAAACACACATAGAAGTGTCGTAGACTCTTTCTAACGCTGCACAACAGGATTTACATAGTTGGTGGAGCCCAGTCACTTTGTTCATTTTCTGCCTGAGAGATCAGACTGATCGTCACGGACACCAGATTTTCCATCACACTGACTCGCCATCTATCACTGCTGTTGTTTATCTCCTGCTCACATCCTCCAGAAAATGAGACTATCTGCAGCATGGCTGTCTCTATAGCTCACTACTCTTTTATGGGTTCTTAGTGGGGTGCTACACTGTTAGGACTCAGAGATTCATATTCATTACCTCTGTGAAAACCAGGGAGAATTGTATGGCACTGTTGGCACTGTGTGGTTTATAGTAGTTGATGTTTTTGGACAGTCAGCAAATCGAGGGTGTTATGGTTCAGCCTGACAGTGTTATGGAGATTCTGAGAGGCAGGCAGGGTCATAGCTTATGAATGATTCACATGATGATGGTCATTCCTGTAGTTTAGAACAGACTAATTACACTTACCCCCAACAGCAGACAGTGTTGACAAGTGCCAGTTTGCCTAATCAACCAGAGGGACAGTCTGTCCTCTACCTGCATTCATTATACAGTAATTTCCACCCTAAAGGCTTAGGCAAATGTAGAAAGGTTCATTCATTGCCTGGACGTTTAAAAATTGTGAGCTGGACCTCACACATTGGAATGGTTTAGCTCTGCTGAATAGATATAAATATTACTAGCAGCATGGAAAATAATCCAAACATAAAACACAGAAAATAACCCATGCTTAAAGACATAAAACACAGAAAATAACCCATGCTTAAAGACATAAAACACAGAAAATAACACATGCTTAAAGACATAAAACACAGAAAATAACCCATGCTTAAAGACATAAAACACAGAAAATAACCCATGCTTAAAGACATAAAACACAGAAAATAACCCATGCTTAAAGACATAAACACAGAAAATAACCCATGCTTAAAGACATAAAACACAGAAAATAACCCATGCTTAAAGACATAAAACACAGAAAATAACCCATGCTTAAAAACATAAAACACAGAAAATAACACATGCTTAAAGACATAAAACACAGAAAATAACACATGCTTAAAGACATAAAACACAGAAAATAACCCATGCTTAAAAACATAAAACACAGAAAATAACCCATGCTTAAAGACATAAAACACAGAAAATAACCCATGCTTAAAAACATAAAACACAGAAAATAACCCATACTTAAAGACATAAAACACAGAAAATAACTCATGCTTAAAAACATAAAACACAGAAAATAACTCATGCTTAAAAACATAAAACACAGAAAATAACACATGCTTAAAGACATAAAACACAGAAAATAACACATGCTTAAAGACATAAACACAGAAAATAACACATGCTTAAAGACATAAAACACAGAAAATAACACATGCTTAAAGACATAAAACACAGAAAATAACCCATACACAGGGTGTCAACACATAAATCTGTTGCCACCTTAGCTAACACTATCAGAAAATAACTCTTCAGAAAATAACTCTTCCCCCGGCACATACGCTCGCACACGCACACGCACACGCACACGCACACGCACACGCACACGCGCACACACACACACACACACACACACACACACACACACACACACACACACACACACACACACACACACACACACACACACACACACACACACACACACACAGAGAGACTGTAGGGTACTCAGCCACTGTTGCTAAGCGACAAATTACTTTTGCTGTAAAGGCACAATACCCCATAATAACAAAAGATTCCAAGACGTCCTCCACTATTCTCAGAATGCTGTGGCTTCCTCCAACTCTGTGTTGGTAAAAAAAAATCTAATAATAATAATCAAAATAACCCATCTGAGTCTTCCAAACGGCACAAGATGACACCCCAACAAACTGTTACTCTTTCTTCTTAACAAGTCAAACAACACTTGAGTATGTTTAATGAGGTGGAAAACATGGCTGGCTATTCAGATGATTCAGCCCTGTGCATCTTCCTTCCATCACACTCAGGACCAGCCATGTTGGACTGGTCTCAAATCAGTGGAGGCTGGTGTCAATTTAAATGGGAGGATAGGCTCATTAAAATGGATTAAAACACATTAAACACACCGTTCCATTCACTCCATTCCAGTCATTAGTATGAGCCATCCTCCCTTCACCAGCCTCCACTGTCTCTAATGGAGGGGCCATGATCCATCCCATATGTGATCTGAGACATGCTCCAGTGGTGGACGTTAAAGTCGTTCATCTGTCCATGACAGCTGGAAGACAGGTCGTGTGACGCAACATGCATCATGGGACAACAGTAAAACACCCTCCTGGACTGACATCATGACGAATGCCATACCCAGCATCATTACACGACACCACTTCTTCTACGCAATGAATGAGTCCCTGAACAAAACCATGAAGATCAATAATCACAGACCAATTACTCATTCATGTGATTTCTCTTTACACCGCAAAGTATAAAACTGCATTATAATGGAATGAATGCAGCCTAATCTAGTGGTCTCCTTTTCTGAGATATTCATTGCTTGATCCATTTATATTTCTACAGAAGACATGACATCATGGTTAAATGTTGAGGATGTGTACAGACCATCATGGCTCATGTTCGATTGGATAGTACACTGAGGATTGGGGTTCACAACAGCACCCCAATCCTTTGTCAACGATGCCATCAATCAAGCCCTATCAAACAAAGCTCACCTGTAAAAAAAGATCTACAGATAAAATAAAATTTTTTTTTCTATTTTTCCACAATATCAATTCAATTTGTTTTCTGAATGGCTCCAGTGTTTCCTATGGCAGTGTTTTCCATTTCAGCACCATTAATCAGTGTGCTATTGCTTTTGTAACCATGGAAACTGGCCTTGCTGCATCTCTCTGTGCAGGTCGGTGGGGCTTCACAATAGGCAGACTGACAGCTCCCGTGGCTGGAGCAGGTCAGCGAGCCCACCGAGCAGAACCAACACTGGGCACACACAGAACTGTCTGTCAGCTCTCAGCCCAGCACTCACCATCTCCTCCTACATTCCTTATTATAGGTTACATAACCACGAGGTCCAGTGTCAGAACAACTTAAACACTCTGAGGGATGTTTTACATAAATCTGGTTACATGTGGTCCACACAAATCCCTAATTTGCTAGAAATGAGTTTCTATATTTCTGAGTATAATGAGTTTAATGAATGCTAGTTATGGATACGTGGGAGTAGGAATTCAAGCTGCTTGTGGGATGTAAATGTTTTCATTAGCTGTTGTTGATGGAGAGTAGAACGGAAATATAATCATGGCTGTAATGTGGAAGTGTTGATGTTGTGTTTTGGTGAATGCAGTCCTGGGTGAACTGCATTGTCCTGCAGCTATGTGGGGTCCATTGGGGGATGGGAGGGATGCAGCATTACACTCACATAATATATGTATATGTTTTCTAGAGAAGAAGACTCAGAGGGCTCGTCAGATTCTGGATCTGTCTACAAAGGTCTTGTGCTTGTGCTTTTCAAGAAAATCAAAGCCCATCATACATTGAAAGAGTGTGATAAAAACATGACTTTGCTGCATGGGATACCTATTCTCACTCAAAGTCTGCTGCAGCTTCTGTGAACTGAGAGAAATCTGAACCTCTTCATTGCTTGAGGACGCATCTCCTGTGTGTAAATGGCGCTTGTGCAAGCCTCAGTCCCAAACCCACAAGACTGATAGAAGGGAGTAGACACATGAGAAAAAGATTAGCAGTTGACCTGTGGAAACCCCACTGATTAATACTAATGTTCTATCCAATAGGCTGTTTGGTGTGGCGGCAGTGTTCCTGCACTGTGGGTTCCCCCATTACTCCACAGAGATCTGCAGACAAACACACTGCTACACAGACACACTGTAGCATAGTGGGTAGATGCAGTACATTTTAACGTTGGCAGATGGTGGAATGAAATACACAAACATCTAGCCTATTGTCGGGTAAAACGTTGTTATCTGCTTTCTTCTGTTCAATTATCTCAAAAGGGAATAATCCTAGCTAAAAATAAACATTCTGTCACATCTGCTGCTTCTCCCTGGTGTAATGGTGCACAGGATCTGTATCCTAAACACAGTCTGAGGCTGCTGCTGCTCTGAGAGAGAAAGGAAACAACAGAGATAGACAGAGAGAGAGAAACAGAGAGAGATAGAGAGAGAGAACACAGAGAGAAAGAGAGAGTGAAGGAGACAGAGAGAGATGGGTAGTGAGAGGGAGAGGTTCTGGGTTTGGAGCTCCAGGGTACTCACTGTTATCTTGGTCTCCTTGATCTCCTTGTTCTGTCTCTTGGCTGGTGAATTGTTCCCTGGGTTCTGTTGGGAGAGACAGGAGGCATCGTCAACGTCAAAGCTCTCCTCGGTGTCAAAGCTGGCCGCCTCCATCATCACACAACACTGCTTCTCCTCCTGCTCCTCTCTCTGCTCCTCTCTCTGCTCCTCACGGGGAAACCCTGCTCCTGCAACTGAGGCTGCCTCTCACAGCCTGCTGCCTGACGTGGTGAGTCGAGTGGAGACGCGTGGGGGGGGGGGGGGGGGGTAAGGGGCTGGGCAGAATGGAGGAGGAGGTGTGAAGTGGAGGGAGGGGGTGGAGGCGGTTGGTTGTAGTCCTAGGAGCGTGACGAGGCTAGCCTCCGGTTAAACTGCTGTCACCCGAGTCTGGAGGTTGACGGCAGGGGGAAGATGCAGCAAGGAGCCCTGTGTCTCCCTACTGTCCATACTGAAAACTAGTGAGACAACACATGGATGGAGCCAGCGGAAGAGAGCGAGAGAGAGTGCTTTAGCAATGTAAACATATGTTTCCCATGCCAATAAAGCCCCCTTGAATTTAGATGAGAGATGGAAGGCTGAAGGAGACATTCGATCACCATGCCTCCCTCTTCCCTCTTCAGAGAGATAGAAAGAAAGAGACAGAGAGAGAGGGATTGTGAGAGAGAGAGAGAGGGAGGGATTGAGAGAGAGAGAGAGAGAGAGAGGGGAGAGAGAGGGTTTTGAATGAGGGAGGAGAGGGGGCAAGGTCTGAGGGAAATGGCTTAGTAATGATAACTAGAAGGCTAATTATGATTAAGAGGCAGGAGGAAAAGAGGAGGAGGAGGAGGAGGAGGAGGAGGGAGAAAAACACAACCAATGAACAGCCTCTCTGGCCCCACATGTGTGTTCATGAGCTTTAGAGCTTTGGTCTCTCTGTGTGTGTGTGTGTGTGTGTGTGTGTGTGTGTGTGTGTGTGTGTGTGTGTGTGTGTGTGTGTGTGTGTGTGTGTGTGTGTGTGTGTGTTTTAGGGAGATGTGTATGTGCATACAATACTGTCTGACTGTGTGGGTGTGTGTTAGCTTAATGACAATACAGCGCGGTGTGGGTACAGGATGTCTGATAATAGTGTGTGGGTACAGGATGTCTGATAATAGAGTGTGGGTACAGGATGTCTGATAATAGTGTGGGTGTTTACGGAGGTGTGTTTGGCAGGTGTGTTTGTGGAGGGCTGATACATCTTTGGATATTTTTCAGGGGTGGGGGTCCAGAGGGTGGATGAGCGGAAGAATTGATGTACACATGTGTGAGTGCATCGTATGTGCGTGCGGAGGGAGCCAAAGGGTGTGTGTGTGTTTACCCACGAGTGTGTGGTGGTGTTATCTGTGTGGGCATGGCTGCAGCCACACTCATCCTCTCTTTCTCGCTCTCCTTCTCTCCCTCTCTCGTTCTACTCTCTCTCTCTTTCTACTATCTCCCTCTCTCTCTCTTTCTACTATCTCCCTCTCTCTCTAATGATGGTGTTCCACCAGAGGCTGCAGCATGTTTACAGCGAAAAGCAGAGCTGCCACCGTCCGTACACGTGATCGCCCCAAGGACACCACCCCACTGTGCCCTTCTCTCCACCCCTGCTTATTACAACACCCCCCTGCAGAGGCCAACACAACAACACAGTCAGCTGTAGTAACCCAGTGAAAGCCTCATGCTTCGCATCGACGCACTCTCACCTTCCTCCTCCGAAACATGGCGCCGTTGACCAGCACCTACCGATGTGTCCGGGCTGCTCGGAGCGCGGCAATCCAGCCAGCGGACTTTCCCAGAAGCCCAGGACGCCCAGTTCTCCCAGTTTGAGCTATAAAGATTATCTTGCTGGTGTCCTTACAAAAGCTGACAACAAACCCTGCGGCATGGTCCAAATCTCAGCTGCCCATATGGCCCAAATCTGTCCATGTATTCTCCCGTTAGCTGATGACGGGTACTCACTAACGCTGGGTAATTAGTCACGTGGGTTGGCGTGTAACACTTCTTGGCCCAGGTTCATAGCTGCTCAAAGCAGGACTGGGGAGGAACATAGAGGACCATTTTTGTCCTGAAGAATGTTTGATGCGTGCGACGGATTTCAAGCATACCATATCAAGAATAAACAGTGAATTATTGCATTAAAATAGTAAAAATGTTCATTAGTTTGCCTGCAACATGTTATAGGTGTTACAGGAACCATTATTGAGTTTGAGCTGCTTAATGTTGATGTCAAATCAATATCAGACAACTATTTCACTCCGATCAACACGTTGAGCTGATTGCAATGTTCCAACAGTAATAGACTTAACGGGTTGGACAAAATATAGGTTTATCAGGTGAAGTCCCTTTTAAAAAGGGTATTGCAGACTGCATTGCTGAGTTGAAAGTCTCACCTGTTTGTCCATAGTGGTTCTCCGTAGGGGCACGCCAGGGGGGTCCGTGGGATGCATAGAACTTCCTGTGGTGTAACGTGTTCCATTGACTACAGGGGAAAAGATCAGAAATGTCATTGAGATGATTGACAGATTAAACCCGCTCATTACTGAATCAGTTCAGAACGATAAACAGATGGGGCAACATACAACTCCTTCATGTGACGGACTGGGTACCAATCCATTATAGTGAAAAAGTCAGGTTGTGCTTATGTCTTCAAGTGACATCTTAATGTTATGGAGTCGTTTGCATCCTAACAGTAGGGAATAATACATCCCTATTCATCATCCAGACAGAAAGCAGTTTGCACCCTCCTTTGTCCCAGCTTCAGTCCATCTCACTGGGCTACGGCTCAGTACACAGCATATCTCATATGTGTTTTCATCTTCTTCTCCCTCTGGCCCATAAGAAAACAATGGCCTTAAAATAATGCAAACGGCCTAAAGGGAGATGATCCTGTGTGTCTGTATGTATGTATGTGTGTGTGTGTGTGTGTGTGCGTGTGCGTGTGCGTGTGTGTGTGTGTGTGTGTGTGTGTGTGTGTGTGTGTGTGTGTGTGTGTGTGTGTGTGTGTGTGTGTGTGTGTGTGTCACAGCCCTGCATATGTCTATGGTAATGTCCCTACTCACATCCTACAGGGTTCTAATGGTTCCTCATCAGCCGTGATTCATGGCCTGTCGCTGCATATCAAGGAAGCCCATCTCAAAATGAGCTAGAGTATTATCACAGTTGAAGTGGGAAGTTTACATACACCTTAGCCAAATACATTTAAACTCAGTTTTTCACAATTCCTGACATTTAATACTTGTAAAAATTCCCTGTTTTAGGTCAGTTAGGAAATGTCACATGAATAATAGTAGAGATTATTATTTATTTATGCTTTTATTCACATTCCCCATGGGTCAGAAGTTTACATACACTCAATTAGTATTTGGTAGCATTGCCTTTAAATTGTTTAACTTGGGTCAAATGTTTCAGGTAGCCTTCCACATAAGTTGAGTGAATTTTGGCCCATTCCTCCTGACAGAGCTGGTGTAACTGAATCAGGTTTCTAGGCCTCCTTGCTCGCACACACTTTTTCAGTTCTGCCCATAAATTTTCTATGGGATTGAGGTCAGGGCTTTGTGATGGCCACTAAAATGCCTTGACTTTGTTGTCCTGTTCTATTTCATCAGACCAGAGGACATTTCTCCAAAAAGTACAATCTTTGTCCCCATGTGCAGTCGCAAACCGTAGTCTGGCTTTTTTATGTCGGTTTTGGAGCAGTGGCTTCTTCCTTGCTGAGCGGCCTTTCATGTTATGTCGATATAGGACTTGTTTTACTGTGGATATTGTACCTGTTTCCTCCAGCATCTTCAAAAGGTAATTTGCTGTTGTTCTGGGATGGATTTGCACTTTTCACACCAAAATACGTTCATCTCTAGGAGACAGAACGTGTCTCCGTCCTGAGAGGTATGACGGCTGCATGGTCCCATGGTGTTTATACTTGCATACTATTGTTTGTACAGATGAACGGGGTACCTTCAGGCGTTTGGAAATTGCTCCCAAGGATGAACCAGACTTGTGGAGGTCTACAATATTTTTTTCTGAGGTCTTGGCTGATTTATTTTGATTTTCCCATGATATCAAGCAAGGCCTTGAAATACATCCACAGGTACACCTCCAATTGACTCAATTGATGTCAATTAGCCTATCAGAAGCTTCTAAAGCCATGACATCATTTTCTGGAATTATCCAAGCTGTTTGAAGGCACAGTCAACTTAGTGTTTGTAAACTTCTGACCTACTGGAATTGTGATACAGTGAATTATAAGTGAAATAATCTGTCTGTAAACAATTGTTGGAAAAATGACTTGTGTCATGCACAAGGTAGATGTCCTAACCGACTTGCCAAAACTATAGTTTGTTAACAAGAAATTTGTGGAGTGGTTGAAAAACAGGTTTTAATGACTCCAACCTAAGTGTATGTAAACGTCTGACTTCAACTGTACATCAGCATGACTCCTGAGGGAAGCTGAGCACCACAGCCATGGAAAGACATGACATAATGACCCCTGAGGGAAGCTGTGCACCACAGCCATGGAAAGACATGACATAATGACCCCTGAAGGAAGCTGAGCACCACAGCCATGGAAAGACATGACATAATGACCCCTGAGGGAAGCTGTGCACCACAGCCATGGAAAGACATGACATAATGACCCCTGAAGAAAGCTGAGCACCACAGCCATGGAAAGACATGACATAATGACCCCTGAGGGAAGCTGTGCACCACAGCCATGTAAAGACACAACATAATGACCCAGCTCTACCTCACACATAATGGAGCAGAAACCAGGTGAATAGGGATCAGACGGGGATACTCTGTTAGAGAGACATATACAGAAATATATATCAAGGGATCAAGCTATTTTACGAGGTCTCAGAACAACAGTGTGCTAAAATGGAATGGTATGAAGTCTCACTAGGTATCTGTGGTATCATCAACAGAATGCTCTGCCACAGATAGGGAGCCCATCATACTTATTCTAGACCCATGGCTGACTCCATGAATGCTTTGCATTATCCAAGCAGACTGAGTTATGGACTCAGATACAGGCAGTGTAATCTGAGCCCACCTCCTGTTCAACACTACTTCACCCTCTCTAACCTTACCCCCAATCCGCCCAATCACGAACTTCCTGGGGCTCGTCTCCAGTGCCGGGCCGGGGCATCCGGAGTCCAGGGAGGATCCGGGCTGGACTAGCCAGGCAGAGAGATCCCTCAACCTGGGCACCGTTACTGCCCGCGCCCCTTCTGGGAGGATTAGCCTTGTCTGGTCTGACAAATCCCTACAGCTGGCTGTTCTCTCCCTGGTTGTTCTCCCAGTGTGTGGAGAGAACATGCCAGCAGTGGAATACCATCTACTAGCCTGGGATGGTGTTCCTCGGACATACAGTAATGAGAGGCAGAACCTGAAATGCCCCTAAATAAGCCAACAAGTGTTCCAGTGAGCTAGGTCAAGTTAGATAGCTTAGGCTTCAGTTGTACAGCTACTACACAGCGAAGAAGAGGAATTGCTATATCGATGCAAGCAACACTTTTGACACTTATTTAACTCAATAGATATGGTAGATTTAAATCGGAAGAGGCTTGATGTTACCTTCTGGTAAGGAGTTCCTTTGTGCCGGTGGTCTCACTGGGGTTCCATAAGTAGCAGAGGGCCGTTTCCATGTTGTTTCTGGAAGGACACATAAATAGTTAAAGCCAAATGAGGAGTAAGGCACAATGGACACACAGTTCCACAGTTTCCCTGAACGCTGAATGAAACTCTAAAGAACACAGGTGGAGAGCACAACCATTCAGAAATGTTCAGAAAGTATTGTAGAGGACATGGTCACACAGGACTATAGCAGGCGACTACAGTGTTCTGATAATCAGTGTTCTCGTTCAGTTGAGAACAGAGAAACAAGACGAGAATACTTGAAATGAAAAGTATTGAAATGAACGATTCACTTGCAGAAAAAACTATTGAGATTCTTGACATTCTCTGAGAATGTTCCCGGGGCATCAAAGAAACATGTTTTCAGTTAGTGGAGCAAGAAGTCCTTTGTTATCTGGACAGTGTTAGAGAGGCTTTTTGACTTTCAATCAGGCAGAGACACTGAAAAACAATGATCTGATAACGTCGGTACATTACATGCTCTTGAGTAATAAAAGTGTTAGATTTGCTTGAAAATACAACTGAGTGCCCTTTAAAAATAGCATCTCGAATCAGTGTAATTCAAAAACACATTCTAATCATTATGCAGTTGAATTAAAGTCCACGATAGAATTCAGTATAATAATGAGTGTTACAGCATGTGGTTTTATAAAATAGCCCCTGGGTCTTTATCTCTACTACAGTGTGTGGTGTGCCAAGGTGCAGTGTCCTGCCAGAGTGTTGGAGCTACCGTGGGTGAAGCCTGGCTTTGTCCTGTGGGAAACAGTCTTTTTCTCTGGCTCCTATCCCATTGAGGGACACACACACACAGAGACACAAACACAGAGACACACACACACACACACACACAGAGACACACACACACACAGAGACACACACACACACACACAGAGACACACACACAGAGACACACACACACACACAGAGACACACACACAGAGACACACACACACAGCTCTGTCTGTGTAGTGCAGAATCAGACCACCAAATGAAAAGCGTTTGATAAGCATCTGTATAAAAGGTTGGCTGCCTTTTAGCCCTGGTATTAAACAAGCAGGTATTTCTTCTGTCTAGTAAACAGGGGTTGTTTAAATGTCATTACACAGGACGGCTTTGTGGAACACATAGGTAGAGCTGCTGAGGTTCCTGCAGCAGTGGCGGCCATCACCACACATTTGGGCTAATCAGATGAAAGTGGATGAGATGTTAAAAGCCCTCCTTCAGATGAATGCGCTGGGGAGATGTTGATGATGGGGAAGGGTAATGAGCTCTCTGAGACGGCAGCATTTCACAGCAGAATTAGAAACTATGGTTACCAAACAAAACACTGACAAATGGAACTGATGGTTTCTGATGTAAAAAGATGTGAACCTACACACTGGAGAAGGCTGTTAAGGCAAATATCTGTGAACGCTAACCTGACGCAGTAAAAAAAATGAAGTAAGCTTTATGCGTGTGGACGCATCACACTGTTTTTGCTCGTGAAAGGATGAAATATGTATTGGTTCCAGCATAATCGGGCAGGTTATATAGCTACAGTAATAATGCAGATGTATACATTATATATACATAGTCAGAGAGGTATTGTAGAAATCTATGGTGCTGGCAGAAGGTGAATCACAGCCAATAGGAGTGGAGGACCTGCCAGATTTCTTCCACCCTCCTCATAATATTGACCCTCCTCTCACATGAGTGAGCATGTCAGTAGGGTTGTGGTGGAGCTGTGTGCCTGGCTTACCTTTGCTGCCGGTGTTGACGTAGTACCTGCATCCCTCGGGTGACTTGTAACATCTCCAGCCTTGGGGAAGAGGGACACTCTTACTCTCATCCCCCGGTGCAGGGCTGGTGGCCGCTGGCTTCTGTCACAAACATACCACTCGTTTCACTACCAGATAATTAATAGAAGCTGGGACTGTTTCCCAGTCTTGCTCATATAAATGGTGAGTACAAATATTAACTAGTCATTGAGAAATGTTGGTTTTGTTCAGTTTTTTTACTGTAATTGATTTGTGGACTTGATTAGTATACATAATATTCCATACTACGTATCTGCATATCAACGAGGGGTTGTATC
Organism: Oncorhynchus mykiss; assembly: GCF_013265735.2. NCBI lineage: Eukaryota > Metazoa > Chordata > Actinopteri > Salmoniformes > Salmonidae > Oncorhynchus > Oncorhynchus mykiss. The sequence continues at coordinate 80,664,477 of NC_048576.1, read as the reverse complement.
AGCCTCTAATGTTCCCAATTAGCAGTGTCTGCTCATTTCTACCCAGTTACAGTACAAAGTACTCCCACATTTCTAAAGCAGGCTGATCACAGGCGCAGACACAGCTGTGTAGGAAAGATCTGTTTTAATTAGGAACAATGTCATAATTAATATAATGATTCATTCAGGAAATATTGAACTGTGGCAAGGAATGGGAAAGCTTGTTTGATTGTAGGAAGGGTGTTCTTTTCTTGGAACCCTTCATGTGGTTGTTGGTAAACTGAGAAGACCCCACTGCTGAAAGAGACAAAAGAAAGACCCATTGCACTCTGCAAACCCCCACCTAAACAAGCCTAATGGAACAAAATTAGAGCTCTTTGACAACACAGATCCGCCTTATGTTTATCGATGAGCAAAGGAAGCAAACAAAGAAAAGAACACACTCCCTACAATTAAACATGGAGAGGTTTGAAAATGCTGTGGATTTGCTTATCTGCCTCTGGTACTGGGGGCCTTGAACGTGTGCAAGACATCATGAAATCAGCAGATTATCAAGGTGTTCTGGAGTGCAATGTTCAACCCAGTGTCCTAAAACTGTGTCTCTGTCAGTGGTGTAAAGTACTTAAGTAAAAATATTTTAAAGTACTATTTAAGTCGTTTACTTTACTTTACTATTTATATTTTTGACAACTTTTACTTCACTACATTCCTAAAGAAAATGATGTACTTTATACTCCATACATTTTCCCTGGCAAAGTACTCCAAATTATTACATTTTGAATGCTGAGCAGGGCAGAAAACGGTCCAATTCACACACTTATCAAGAGAACATCCCTTGGTCATCTCTACTGCCTCTGATCTGGCGGACTCAGTGAACACAAATGCTTTGTTTGTAAAGGATGTCTGAGTGTTGAAGTGTGACCCTTGCTATCAGTAAATAAAAAAAAACAAGAAAATTGTGTCGTATGGTTATAAGGAGTTTTAAATTATTCATACTTTTACTTTTGATACTTAAGTATATTTAAAACCAAATACTTTTAGACTTTTACTCCTGCAGTGGCCAGCAATGAGTCCAGATCTGAATCCCATCATAAACCTATGGTGAGATCAGAAAACAGCAGTTGGTGAAAGGTATCACTCAAACATTGAAAAATTGGAGCAGTTTGCAGCTGAAGAAGTGTTTTTTCCAGTCATGTTTAACCAAGTATTAGCTCCTGGGTGCCATTTATTTTGTCCATGCCATTTGTTGAAATTTTTTAAATACATTTATTTATTTACTTAAATAATTTTCTTAAATAACATTGTAAACTTAAGTTTCCCCCCAAAAAATTGGTTCTGCAATGTTGACAAAAATGGTTCCATTTTAACTTATTTCAGTAGTTCAAGGGTTCCAATATATTTGTCCACCACTGCACATGTTCCCTTGAAATCAAATAAAATCAAAGTTTATTTGTTACGTGCACCGAATACAACCTTACAGTGAAATGCTTACTTACAGGCTCTAACCAATAGTGCAAAAAAGGTGTTAGGTGAACAATAGGTAAGTAAAGAAATAAAACAACAGTAAAAGGACAGGCTATAAAAGTAGCAAGGCTACATACACACACCGGTTAGTCAGGCTGATTGAGGTAGTATGTACATGTAGATATGGTTAAATGACTATGCATATATGATGAACAGAGAGTAGCAGTAGCGTAAAATAAGGGTTGGTGGGTGGTGGGTGGCGGGACACAATGTAGATAGCCCGGTTAGCCAATGTGCGGGAGCACTGGTTGGTCGGCCCAATTGAGGTAGTATGTACATGAATGTATAGTTAAAGTGACTATGCATATATGATGTAAACAGAGAGCAGCAACAGCATAAAAATAGGGTTTGGGGGAGAGTTGGGGGGGGGGCACACAATGCAAACAGCCATTTGATGACCTGTTCAGGTGTCTTATGGCTTGGGGGTAAAAACTGTTGAGAAGCCTTTTCATCCTAGACTTGGCACTCCGGTACCGCTTGCCATGCAGTAGTAGAGAGAACAGTCTATGACTGGGGTGGCTGGGGTCTTTGACCATTTTTAGGGCCGTCCTCTGACACCGCCTGGTGTAGAGAACCTGGAGGCAGGCAGCTTAGCCCCAGTGATGTACTGGGCCATACGCATTACCCTCTGTAGTGCCTTGTGGTCAGAGGCCGAGCAGTTGCCGTACCAGACAGTGATGCAGCCATGTTCTCGATGTTGCAGCTGTAGAACCTTTTGAGGATCTCAGGACCAATGCTAAATCTTTTAAGTTTCCTGAGGGGGAATAGACTTTGTCATGCCCTCTTCACGACTGTCTTGGTGTGTTTGGACCATTCTAGTTTGTTGTTGATGTGGACACTGAGGAACTTGAAGCTCTCAACCTGCTCCACTACAGCCCCGTCGATGAGAATGGGGCCATGCTCGGTCCTCCTTTTCCTGTAGTCTACAATCATCTCCTTAGTCTTGGCTATATTGAGGGATAGGTTGTTATTCTGGCACCACATGGCCAGGTGTCTGACCTCCTCCCTATAGGCTGTCTCTTCGTTGTCTGTGATCAGGCCTACCACTCTTGTGTCGTCTGCAAACTTAATGATGGTGTTGGAGTCGTGCCTGGCCATGCAGTCGTGGGTGAACAGGGAGTACAGGAGGGGACTGAGCACGCACCCCTGTGGAGCTCCAGTGTTGAAGATCAGCGTGGCAGATGTGTTGCTACCTACCCTCACCACCTGGGGGCGGCCCGTCAGGAAGTCCAGGATCCAGTTACAGAGGGAGGTGTTTAGTCCCAGGTTACTTAACTTAGTGATGAGCTTTGAGGGTACTATGGTGTTTAACGCTGAGCTGTAGTCAATGAATAGCATTCTCACATAAGCAAACAACATCCGTTCCGATGTGCTGTTATTATTTAGAAGCTATTCTTTTCGGCTCACATTGCTTTCTTCAGGGCTTTCACAGTGCCTTCCCTTGGTTGGAGGGTGTTATTCACAATGATCCACTATCTGGATAAATAACAATAACAGCTTCTTGGACCTTATCAGCAGTTCCCAGAAGGCTCATACACACCCATAAATCTCCTGGTCACATTGCGACTGCAGAATTTACTGCAGTGTACTTTATAAGGCAAAAGTCCTCTTTAATCTACAGGGATGGCCTGACCAACAATTCATTGTCATTAGCAACAGTGTGTTGCCCAGTCAAAGCTGTCTGCTGTATCTGACAGAGGGCCTGCTGAACTCTGCCTGTACCATTTCTAACATGGTGACTGGCTGCTAGTCACGACCCTACCCCAGATCCACTGCGGAGTGTGGGGACAGAGGGGGAGGAGAGGGGGAAAGGGAGGAGAGAAGAGAAGGATATTAATGGAATGATAAAGCAGAGAGATCCTGCTGATATCTACACTCGTTTGATGTACAAGATGAAAGGGATTCCTTTCTGTCTCTCTTTCTGATATAAAGCACTGGGCTTGCAGTGAGCAGTTTGCAGTGAGTACAAGACAAAGCACCTCGTCTTCATTGACGAGCCATGCTGTGCTGCAGGAAACTGTCCTCAGTCATTTATCATGAGCTCATAAAATGCATTATCCTTCCTCAAGCTCCCAATAAGGACATACTGTATGTGATTACACTATGTCAGACAAATCATGAACATACTGTATCACCAAGGAGCACAATGTCCATTAGCTTAACATAAATCAGACTTTATACAAGTATAATGGCCACTACTAACCCTGACCTAATGCATCTTAGGCAGCATACCATCCTCTGAACCATGGAATAGCAGTGAACTGGTACTTTTTGCCGGAGACATGAGTGGTTAACTAATTAATCCTCCCAGACAAATGTAAATGACAGATTCTTATCTTGAGATTTGTATCACATGTGATGTATCTCACTTCCCTGAGCTGTAGCGATTTCACATGTCCCCTTGCAAAAAACTGTTGAATAAAGCGGAACGGCGTCCAAGCTTTCAAAGAATTTAAAAGGACAAAATCCTCTGGATATCTCCTGCCAAATCCCACAATCCTTTGGGGTGGTGCTCCCACTGCAACCCCTGGGAGGAGGCTCTTTATAGAGTATACTCCCCTCCAGTATCCAGTTCCCATTGAATACCAACAAAGCAACAGGACAGGCCTTCTCCCACCACTACAGAGGAGAGTCTGGGCTCTTGCTGTTAGCATGCCCTTCTGTGGCTTCATTGGTATGACTGGGAATGAATGAGAGCATTAACCCCACTTTGTGCTACCTGCAATAGGGGGATTATTATAGTGCAGCACCTGAAGCTGGTTAGAGACAGGGGTACTAAAGGAAGACCTGGCCTAGTGTTAAATCCTCACCGCTGACTGATTTTCTCTACACTCGACTCTGCATGTCAATGTATCTCTCTGCCTATTGTATCCATCCTACTTAGGGCCTATCTCTCTCACTCAGTGGTGTGGCCTGGTGGGCAAAGCCCTTTCACTGTCACTCCAGGAAGTTTTGGTGGTGCACCGAGTGCCCTGTAACAGTTTTAAACTTCAAATTGCTTTCAACAGCAAATTACCATTCGCTAAGCTCCGCCCCAGAATTTTTAGCAACCAATCGCAGTGCGACAACTGTCAAGTCCAACACATTGGACAAGCTCACCTTCCAATTGCATGAAAGCCAGTGAGGGCTATGGCAAAAACTGAGTTATAAAAAATAAAAAATGAAATAGCTTAATAATTGAGCAGTGCAAAGGGAGTATTGTGATTCCTGAAGTGCAGAGTCTGTTGATGGAGTATTTTTCGAATCCGAAATTATACATTTGTTACATTGTATAACTATGTTAGCTAGCTAAGTTAGCAATGTTATGAACACAACTCTCATCTGCTGTCGAGATCAGGATACGATTTATGAGCACTAGTTAGCTCCAGAAGTGGTTATATCTTTGACTGCATGCTGAGTGAATTCAGCACCATTCAGTGGTTAGCTACACTACAAACATTACCAGGTTCCCTTGAAGCAATTGTAATGACAGTCCACCACAACATAACCAAGAGTTAGTAAGGCGTAGTCTGTGTAAGGCGTAGTCTGTGTAAGGCGTAGTCTGTGTAAGGCGTAGTCTGTGTTTAACCCACTGAGGTAGGGTTTAATTTCATTATATATTTTAAACAGTTTGAGATCATTTTGAGAGGATTTCGCCAGTGGTTGAATGGGGAATTGGGTTTCTCAGGAAAATGATGTCCAAGGTTGCAACAGTAACCAAAGGGGGCAAGGCTTAGCGAAAGGTCATTGGGAAATGTTCCAGAGAACGAGAGTGGGAGGAATAGATGAAATCCCACTGCAAATGTTGTACTTGTGCTAGTGTGGCCGATGTGAAATGGCTAGCTAGTTAGCGGTGGTGCGCGCTAATAGTGTTTCAGTCAGTGACGTCACTCGCTCTGAGACCTAGAAGTAGTTGTTCCCCTTGCTCTGCAAGGGCCGTGGCTTTTGTGGCGCGATAGGTAACGATGCTTCAAGGGTGGCGGTTGTTGATGTGTGCAGAGGGTCCCTGGTTCAAGGCGAGGAGAGGGACGGAAGCTATACTGTTACACTAGCTTTGAGTCATCAGTCAATTGAGTTGATTGTCATTGTATGGCCCTTTGTTTAGAATGTCTACATACTGAGGTGATTTCAAAAACACTGCATCTGCATTGATTCAACCTGCTACCTCAGGCTCTGCTATGCACATAATATCTTCCATTCTGTCCAATCAAATCAATTCAAATGAAGTCATTGTTGTGCTTGTTGTCAGTCACCCACATTTGTGTACGTGTTAAATAATATATTGCAACAAAATGTTGCATTCAGTTCAGTAAGGTAAGTGACTCTTAATCTGAAACACTCACAAAAGAGTAGACTAAATGTCATTTGTTTTTACATGATTTTCTCTGTGGCTCCAGGGCATGTACAGTACTAACTGTACTGTAAGTTTCAGTAATTATGAGAAAAGTCTTGTAAAACAACATACCGTAACTCCACACATGATAATGATAAAAAGGGGCAAACATGGACAAATCAGTGTGCCCTGTTTCTTACACAGGCTAATGAACGTGACAATAAACAATCCAGACTTCATTTCACAGGTTCTGTTTTTTTCTTTCAAAGGAAACAGAGCCTTCCTGAAGACACAGAAGAAAAGGAAATTTGACTGAGCTAGGAGAGCAGGGTGGCTGAGGGACAGAGGGACATTTAAAACCAACAGTGAAGATCAAAGTGTTTTGGCAGGCCCCCCCCACACACACATTGGGCTACAGAAGAAGCGGGATATGAGAGCTATATCTGGACAGAGACAGACAGACCATGTCTAAGCAGAATAAAAATCCACCAAACTCAAAAGGATGAGAAAGAAAATACAACTACATCTGACACAAAGGCTTGAACAGAGCCAATGAATCTCCTGTACCCATTCTGTCTGACTACCACAATTGTTCCACTGAAGCAACAATGTTCCATTGAAGGAACTCATAAATATGTTTAAAAAAATTAACACCGCACATAAAGTACTGTCAAAAATGTCATTGATAACAGAGACTGATAATAATGGCATTAAAAGCAAAGCCTTACCATGTTGGGCTAAGACTACGTCGTAAGGAAGCAAACAGCCAAATGAGAGAAGTGTCCGTTAACTAGTCACAGTGAACATTGAGTGGGACAAGGTTATTTTAGAACCAGGAGGAGGAAACATTTGTCACACATATGGGTTCTTATTACTGGCCAGAGTGACCCGGCACCCAGGGTCAAAGCTAAGACATGGAAGGAATGGACAGACACTAAACATCTTTCTACTCCGCCTCTTTTCTTTATTTACAGGATGAAGAATAAAACGGTCCAGGAAGAACCATCTTGTGGTCTGAGACATTTTCTATGAGTCTTTGTTAGCAGATGTAAGGGTCTGGAAGCCCGTTCCCAGATGCAGCCAAGACCCTGCTCCATGGCAGGCTACACAATGGCCAACACTGTGAGACAGAGCTGTGAGGCACTCGCAGGCAACAAGGCCTGTTTTGTGTTGGTCCGTCCCTCCATTTCTTATAAATCAAATTGACCCTGTGTGAAGTGTGTTCGAGCTGCCACACTCCCCTCTGATACTGACTGATTGTGACTGACTATCTCTAACATGGCATGCAGCCGGCCAGGCTACATCATCTGGCAGCTGGCTTGACAGAGATCTAAATGAAAAAGCGATAAGAACCAGAGAAGACAGCAGACACATTTTCAATCTTTAGAAACCCAACTTTCAAGAGGAGTCGTCCTGTTCAACATCAAGTTCGTTTACAGCCAGGATGTCTGACATGTCCTTAAGAGCTCATCAAGGCCATGGGGGACTATTTGTGTGGAATATGTTTATAAGGCCTATTTCTTTTGTCCTTCTCACAATCACTCAGCTAAATGCAAATCAGAACAAAGGCTTACATTACCTATAAGACACAGAACTCATACTCAGCATTACGTTCTCAAAGCCTGTTACAGTAGTATATCTGGTACGCAATGTGCACTATAGGGACGGCTTCATGATGAGATTCTTGAGATGTTGATGATTGACAACACATGATAATGTCTGAAACGAACACGTTGTCCTCTTGCGTTTTGAATATGAGTTAGAAGAACACATAAGCTCACACTAAACGTTCCATAAATGAGGACACAGTGTTTCTTGTTGACTGAACTTGTTGATAAGTGGCAAAGCACCGTTTATTAGCTCCAGAGCATACTGGAGCATCATTGACCGACTTCAATGGAGTGTGTCATGTTATCAAACAATCTTCACTGAAGGAGCAGCAAGAATTCAATGTTGGTTCTCTCGTCTGTTATGAGGGGTATAAAACACAAATATGCGCCTACAGCAGCTGTGGAGTATCTGTATCTGATCAGTTAATGAGTGGATCAGACTGATCAGTTAATGGAGTTAATGAGTTGATCAGACTTATCAGTTAATGGAGTTCATGAGTTGATCAGCCTGCAGATCATAATAGTCCCCTTTCAGATTGCTCAACTTTCAAATACACTTCATATACTGTACCTTTGATTACTATTGTAAAGTGTACTGTATATACATATAGGTACATCACGTTTGTGTGTGTGTGTGCGTGTGTGTGTGCGTGTGTGCATGCATTCGCGTGCGGAGGAGGCCTTCTCGTCAGGCAGGCCCTATTACTGTACATTTTGAAGTGAAAGACGACAGGTTTGAAAGGCTTGCTTATTGTCATCGACATCTTGTACTAGAAAAGCTTTTCACACCAGAACGTGATTGATGCAGCTACGCTAAGCTCAGTAAGTAAGCACCCTCTTGTGGAAGATAACGGAGAAACAAGCAGTGTGATGCTTTCACTCACACAGAATGAAAAGGAATAGCCTTTAGAAGATTTGATTTGACCATTTAAAATCCATAAAATGTTACACCAAGCAACAGATACATAAATAAACACAGTATCTGACATCTCAGTTCAAGATCTGTAATTCTTCAAACTGAATTACGTTTGTCACCCCAAAGCACAATATTCAGTGTCCAACAACTTGAACTACACTGTCTTATTTGATCGTTCTCAGTTTAGGTATGTATTCATTCATTTGTTATCCCATACATTCATTGTGTAAGGACACCTTGTGTGTGGATATTAAGTTCAAAGCCCTTGCAGACTAGGCTATCCTGCTGTCCATGACATATCAAATGTTCAATCAAAGTGAAATACAAATCCTGCTTCGTTCATTTCTAGTTGGCATACACTTGGATGTCACTATGTGAGTACACTGTCCTATCGCTCACCTTGCTGTGACATTGCACTCTACAGTCACATGGAATAATAACGTTCTGATGAAGCCTTGTCTTAAAGGGATACTTCGGGACTTCCCCAGAGTGAGATGAACTTGTCTTAAAGGGATACTTCGGGACTTCCCCAGAGTGAGATGAACTTGTCTTAAAGGGATACTTCGGGACTTCCCCAGAGTGAGATGAACTTGTCTTAAAGGGATACTTCGGGACTTCCCCAGAGTGAGATGAACTTGTCTTAAAAGGATTCTTTGGGACTTCCCCAGAGTGAGATGAACTTGTCTTAAAGGGATACTTCGGGACTTCCCCAGAGTGAGATGAACTTGTCTTAAAAGGATTCTTTGGGACTTCCCCAGAGTGAGATGAACTTGTGGATACCATATTTATGTCTCTGCGTGCAGTTTGAATGAAGTTGCTAACAAGCGCAAATGCCAACTAGCGTTAGCTCAATGAATAGCAGTCTATGAATATCTGCTAGCATGCTAGTAGATACCCATAGACTTCCAGTCAGTGGCGGCAGGTAGCCTAGTGGTTAGAGCTTTGGGCCAGTAACGGAAAGGTTGCTGGATCGAATCCCTGAGCTGACAAGGTAAAAATCTGTTGTTCTCCCCCTGAGCAAGGCAGTTTACCCACTGTGCCATGGATGTTGATTATGGCATCCACAAATTCATTTGACTCTGGGGAAGTAGATAAAAGGCCAAAATCCTGAAGTATCCCTTTAACAATGATCCAAAATGTCACATGAAAATGATTAACTTTACTTCTTTGTGAATATTATGGTCAGTAGAGTGGACATATAAGTTATGCCGGTTAATTCTGCCATTCTGATGAACAGGAGAAGAACAGGAGAAGAACAGGGTTCATACTGTAACTGCTGTTTGGACTGTGGCCATGTACTTATTGTTAAAACAGCTGTATCCAAGTCCAGGGCTTTGTACTCCAGTATTTCCATCCCAATTAACCTGAATTATCCGTTAAAAAGAAGGGAAACAATCCTCTTCAAATCATACTGAACGTGTCTGAGAAATCATGTTACTTTTCTACAATCACTGAAATAGCAACCGCACTAAGACAGTCATTAAACAAGCTGCTGGTTGTCAGATATCTCTGTTATATCACATTCCCCGGGGTAGAGGAAAAAGGGACAAATCTATTAGCCCACAATTTATATAGTTTGCTCATACTGTAACTACGGTACGTAAAGTTGTCTTTGGCCAATGTTAAGTCTGATATGGAATATTTAGTAGAGTACCCCTACTTTATTTTAAATGTAGCCGAGTCTATGGAATTGGATCTTGATTAATGTAACAACCTGGATGAATGAATAGTGAGTGTGTCCAAAATGCCTACTAAGCACAACTCATATTTATAGCTTTGGGGTCAAATGCTCTTCTCAACAACAGCAGATGAATGCTTTGGCAGATAATACTGGTGCAAATTCTCACCAAGGACAATGGCCCAGTATAAAAGAGGCTTCTGCAGCAGGCTATGCTCGCCCCCTTAGCATCAGCAACAAGGTATGTCTCCCCCCATGCTTGACAAGAATAGCTGAATTCTTATAACTTCATGTTAAAAAGCAGATTTCCATGTTATATGGTTGCATTCTCAGACAGGCTTCTGGACCGTTGAAATGCACAGCTTTTTTGGTGTCAAGGGATTCAGTGATTGCAGTAAGCTGCAGGAAGTAGGTAGGTAGATTGACAAGAAATGGGCTTTGACTGGTGATGTACATGAATGGGCTTTGACTGGTGATGTACATGAATGGGCTTTGACTGGTGATGTACAGGAATGGGCTTTGACTGGTGATGTACAGAAATGGGCTTTGACTCGTGTTGTACAGGAATGGGCTTTGACTGGTGATGTACAGGAATGGGCTTTGACTGGTGATGTACAGGAATGGGCTTTGACTGGTGATGTACAGGAATGGGCTTTGACTCGTGTTATACAGGAATGGGCTTTGACCGGTGATGTACAGGAATGGGCTTTGACTCGTGTTATACAGGAATGGGCTTTGACTGGTGATGTACAGGAATGGGCTTTGACCGGTGCTGTACAGGAATGGGCTTTGACTGGTGATGTACAGAAATGGGCTTTGACTGGTGATGTACAGGAATGGGCTTTGACCGGTGCTGTACAGGAATGGGCTTTGACTGGTGATGTACAGGAATGGGCTTTGACAGGTGCTGTACAGGAATGGGCTTTGACTGGTGATGTACAGGAATGGGCTTTGAATGTTGATGTACAGGAATGGGCTTTGACTCGTGTTATACAGGAATGGGCTTTGACTGGTGATGTACAGGAATGGGCTTTGACTGGTGATGTACAGGAATGGGCTTTGACTCGTGTTATACAGGAATGGGCTTTGACTGGTGATGTACAGGAATGGGCTTTGACTGGTGATGTACAGGAATGGGCTTTGACCGGTGCTGTACAGGAATGGGCTTTGACTGGTGATGTACAGGAATGGGCTTTGACCGGTGCTGTACAGGAATGGGCTTTGACTGGTGATGTACAGGAATGGGCTTTGACTGGTGATGTACATGAATGGGCTTTGACTGGTGCTGTACAGGAATGGGCTTTGACTCGTGCTGTACAGAAATGGGCTTTAACTAGTGCTGTACAGAAATGGGATTTGACTGGTGATGTACATGAAAGGGCTTTGACTGGTGATGTACAGAAATGGGCTTTGACTCGTGCTGTACAGGAATGGGCTTTGACTGGTGATGTACAGGAAAGGGCTTTGACAGGTGCTGTACAGGAATGGATGTCAGATACATTTCCTTTCTTGTGGCAGGGAACCCTGGAGGATCAAATCATCCAGGCCAACCCTCTGCTGGAGGCTTTTGGGAATGCCAAGACAGTGAGGAACGACAACTCCTCTCGCTTTGTGAGTGAAAACAGAATCCAACAGAATTGTTTTTTATGCAGAAACGTAGCAATAAGAGCTGAACAACGTTAAACTTACAGTAAGACATTTTTTTTTTCTCAAAAAGGGCAAATTCATTAGAATACACTTTGGTACAACGGGTAAACTGGCCTCAGCAGATATTGAAGTGTGTAAGTACAACATTTGTTTTGTTGCTAAAATGCATTTCCAGACTTTATCCATATACTGTGATGTTGAATTAATTCTGCTTTGTTAATGAAAGATCTGCTGGAAAAATGTAGTGACATTTCAATTGGGTGCTGAGAGGAGCTACCATATATTCTACCAGCTTACCTGCAACAAGCCAGAGCTTATTGGTACGTAGAATCTTGACATACTGCAGTATCTCTCTTACTAAGACTCTCTCTCTCTCACACACACACACACACACACACACACACACACACACACTAGCAAATAATATGTGACCCCCATCATATGTGACCCCCATCAAATGTGACCCCCATCATATGTTAGCATGTCTTATCATCAGGTGAATAATAACTCCAAACACATTTTCACTAAGAGCAGCTTTTATATACAGTATATATATTTCCACGCTACAAGGTTTGAATAATACTGTGAAATTGTGAAACTTATGATAATGTCCTTTAAGTGTAAAAATGTCAGCCTGTTTTGGTGGTATGGAGTTTTGGCCTTCCATGGCAACATCACTCCATGGTGACATAATTTATTCATTAATAAACCAATAAGAAAGAGAGTTCCAAACCTCTCTGCCTGTAACGGCTTTCTTCCTGGGAAGGAGAGGCGGACCAAAACGCAACGTGGTTAGGGTTAAACATCTTTAATCAAGACGAATACCGCGAAACCACTACAAATGTACAAAACAATAAATGTGAAAACCGAAACAGTCCTGTGTGGTGAAACAAACACAGAAACGGAAATAATCACCCACAAAACCCAACACAAAACAGGCTACCAAAATATGGTTCCCAATCAGAGACAATGACCAACACCTGCCTCTGATTGAGAACCATATCAGGCCAAACACAGAAACACAGAAACTAGACACACAACATAGAATGCCCACCCTGCTCACGTCCTGACCAACACTAAAACAAGGAAAACACACAAGAACTATGGTCAGAAAGTGACACTGCCAATAACAGCAAATGTTCCATTTTCCCCTCCCCACAGACCTCTCCCAGACAGTCCTAGCAAAGAATTCTTGCTTGAGAAATTGCTCTTTGCTAAGAAGCTACTTTTGTTTCTTTTTGACCATTTGAATTGAAAACAAATAACGGTAAGGTACTTAATTACACAGAAATGATTTGATATTGAGATAAAATGCACTGGTACAGTGTCCTGTTTGTGGGTGCTTTTCAAAGTCTACGTATGTCAGATACTCCAGTTAGTGTAACTGGCTCCGGGTGAGTGTAATTTGCTCAGTATTAGGAGTTGAGAAATAAAGTTAGAACAAAGATATTGTCCTCTTTTCTACTGAAGGTACTGTATGTCATTGTAAACTTGTCTATTCTGTTGCTGCTAGCGATATTCATAAAAACATTGGGATAAATGTACTTTTAAAAAATGTTTTCAATTGGGGACCCCAGTCTAATTTAGTTTCCCCTTTCAGATATGCTTCTCATCACCACAAACTCCTATGACTTTGCCTTTATAAGTCAAGGAGAGATCACTGTGAAGAGCATAGACGATGCAGATGAATTGATAGCTACAGATGTGAGTTGAGTTAAGGTGATCAAATATGCATGGTTTCTTTTCAAATAGCTTTCATTTGATGTCCCTCTTATATGGCACAGGAAGCTATTGATATCCTGGGTTTTACTGCTGATGGAAAAAGTGGGCATCTAAAAGCTGACTGGAGCCATAATGCATCATGGGAACACGAAGTTCAAGCAGAAGCAGCGTGAGGAACAGGCAGAACCTGATGGCACCGAGGGTGAGGGGGAACACTCTAAAAACCCTTCATCACATGATTGTGTATATCATAACTGAATAAAACACAATTAATCAGGTAGTCATCAATCTTTGTCATAGAGAACAGGTATTAACAAAACAAAAGTTGTAATGTCATAAATTGACAGTTGTCTGCTCTGTTTGTAAAGTATTGTTGTGTTCCCAACACAGAAGCTGATAAAGCAGCATACCTGATGGGCTTGAACTCTGCTGACCTGCTCAAAAATCTCTGTTATCCCAGAGTAAAGGTTGGGAATGATATGTATGTCACCAAAGGACAAACCATTCAGCAAGTAAGGCAGTAAGACATGGACAATATGTGTCTTTAGACTAAGTCATGGTCAACTAAGGGGATATTTTCTATACATTATAGGTGTATAACTCCATTGGAGCCCTTGCCAAATCAGTCTATGAGAAGATGTTCTGTTGGATGGTCTTAAGGATCAACCAACAACTGGATACAAAGCAGGCCAGACAACATTTCATTGGTGTTCTGGATATTGCTGGATTTGAGATCTTTGAAGTATGGTGTCATGTATTGTCATGTTGTGTCTTGTTTCTGTCCTTTCCCTTCACCCTGTCTCCCTCTGCTGGTCGTTATTAGGTTACCTTTTCTCCCCCTCTTTCCCCCAGCTGTTCCTTGTCTCCTCCTAACTACCTCGTCACCCCTTTTCCCACCTGTTCCCTTTTTCCCTCTGATTAGTCCTCTATATCTCTCTCTGTTTTTGTTCCTTTCTTTGTCGGATTCTTGTTTGTGTTTTTCATGCCTGAACCAGACTATCGTCATGTTTGCTGCAACCTTGTCCTGTCCTGTCGGAATCTGCCGGTCCATCTGAGCCTACCTATATTTTGTTATTAAAGAAGTTCTGTTTACGTTAATTCGCTTTTGGGTCCTCATTCACGCACCGTAACATATGGTTCCAACATATTGATATCTTTCATGACTAATGTTTTGTGAAATGAAACAAGCACACATTGATCCTCAGGCATTCATTTACATGATACTTTCATATTCCCTCAGTACAACACACTGGAACAGCTCTGCATCAACTTCACTAATGAGAAACTGCAACAGTTTTTCAATCATCACATGTTTGTGTTGGAACAAGAGGAATACAAGAAGGAAGGAATAGACTGGGAGTCCATTGACTTTGGTATGGACTTGTGTCACGCCCTGACCTTAGAGAGCCTTTTAATGTCTCTATTTAGTTTGGTCAGGGTGTGATTTGGGGTGGGCATTCTATGTTTTTGTTATCTATGATTTAGTTTTTCTATGTTTTGGCCGGGTATGGTTCTCAATCAGGGACAGCTGTCTATCGTTGTCTCTGATTGGGAACCATACTTAGGTAGCTCTTTTAAAAATATATATATATATATATTTTTTACCTTCTTTCATGGAGGGAAGTTAACTTTGTTTGTGGCACATTGCACTTAAGCGTCACGGTTGGATTGTTTGTTGTTTTTGTCGGCGTCATCATATAAAAAGGAATATGTACGCTCACCACGCTGCGCTTTGGTCTACTTCATTCAATGGCCGTGACAACTTGGCTCCCTGAATTGAACTTATTGAGAAGGTATTGTCAAAAACCATATACATTGATTTAATCATGTTGAATGCCCTGCATTTGACTAGTTATTCTCGGCAATCTAAAATCAAATCTAGAGTCGGCTTTCTATTTCGCAACAAAGCCTCCTTCACTCACGCCGCCAAACTTACCCTAGTAAAACTGACTATCCTACCGATCCTCGACTTCGGCGATGTGATCTACAAAATAGCTTCCAATACTCTAATCAGCAAACTGGATGCAGTTTATCACAGTGCCATCCGTTTTGTTACTAAAGCACCTTATACCACCCACCACTGCGACCTGTATGCTCTAGTCGGCTGGCCCTCGCTACATGTTCGTCGCCAGACCCACTGGCTCCAGGTCATCTAGGTCATGCTAAGTAAAGCTCCGCCTTATCTCAGTTCACTGGTCACGATGGCAACACCCACCCGTAGCACGCGCTCCAGCAGGTGTATCTCACTGATCATCCCTAAAGCCAACACCTCATTTGGCCGCCTTTCGTTCCAGTTCTCTGCTGCCTGTGACTGGAACGAATTGCAAAAATCGCTGAAGTTGGAGACTTTTATCTCCCTCACCAACTTCAAACATCTGCTATCTGAGCAGCTAACCGATCGCTGCAGCTGTGCATAGCCTATCGGTAAATAGCCCACCCAATTGACCTACCTCATCCCCATACTGTTTATATTTATTTATATAATATTTATTATTTATTTTGTCCATCCTTGAAGAGGAGTCTATGTTCCCTATGTCAACAGACCCTTCTTTCAAGAACAAACTCTATGACCAGCATCTTGGACAGAACCAAGCTTTCCAAAAGCCAAAGATTGTCAAAGGCAAACCTGAGGCCCACTTCTCCCTGGTGCACTATGCTATGCTGGTACTGTGGACTACAGTATCACTGGCTGGCTAGAGGAGAACAAGGACCCGTTGAATGAGTGTTCTGCAGCTGTACTAGAAGTCATCTGTCAAAATACTGTATGCTTTATGCAACCTTCTCTGCAACAGATGGTAACCATGCATTTTCTGTTTATATTACCTGATCAAATTAGATCAACTGACTATGAAGACCATCTTAATTCATCTCACATAGCTAAAATAACAGGCCATGCAGTACTGATAATTATTTCAACATTGTTTCTTCAGAGCCTGTGGCAGGTGGTGCGGCCAAGAAAGTTGCTAAGAACGGAGCATCGTTCCAAACAGGTTCCGCTCTGTTCAGAGTAAGGTGTTGATCAATGTGTAGTGCTGTATAGACAAAATAAGATATCATTCTCTCCCCACATGAGCTATTGTATATAGTCTATATACCTACACTTCCTGATACATTCTTACATTACATATTTTCAGGAGAACCTTGGCAAGCTCATGACAAACTTGAGAACAACCCATCCTCACTTTGTGCAGTGTTTGATTCCAAATGAGACCAAAACACCAGGTACTCAGGATAATCTGCTCAATATCAACTCCATTGAACCACTTGGTCATCCACCAGCTGCGCTGCAATGGTGTTGGAGGGGATCAGAATCTGCAGGAAGGGATTCCCAAGCAGAATCATTTATGGGGACTTCAAGCAGAGGCAAATTGGGGGACACATGTTAATGTAACAGAGTTAAGAATGTGCCTTAAGCTCACTCCACAGCTGGCTTGAAATGTCGCCGATGGAGCTATTCAATTTCTACCTTTTGTATAGCTCAAATGGTTGGTAAGTTGTCAAGGAGGGACGGCTGTGTGTTTGTGAGCAGAGGATCACTGGTTCAAGCTCTGTATAGGGACAGTGAGGAAGCTAAACTGTTAGCAGCACTCGGAGGTCGGTTTCATTAGGGACTTCTTGGTATACGGGTTCTAGTGTATTCAGTACTAATGCTTGGTCCCATGTTTCAGGTACAGGATCCTGAATGCCAGTGCTATCCCAGGTGGACAGTTCATGGACAACAAGAAGGCTGCGGAGAAACTGCTAGGCTCCATTGATGTGGATCATACTCAGTACAAGTTCGGCCACACCAAGGTGCACTTTTCACACTGTAATAGTAATGCACAAACCCTATATTGATAGTAAACCAAACTCCTCTTTTTCAGTTTTTTTTTAAAGCTGGTCTCCTGGGTGCTCTGGAGGGGATGAGAGATGAGCGCCTAGCCCATGTTGTGACATCCACTCAGGCACTGTGTCGAGGATATGTTGACAGACTGGAGTACCAGAACATGATGGCCAGAAGGTATGGAAACATGGCTATTTTGCAATATCAACACTGAACTCTGGAATATCATTTAAGTCAATTTTGAATGAAAACTAACAGAATAATCTTGACTTGACTTTGATAGGGAGTCCATTTATACGATACAATATAATTTCCGCTCATTCATGAACGTGAAACACTGGCCATGGATGAAACTGTATTTCAACCTCAAGCCTCTTCTGAAGAGTGCAGAATTGGAAAAGAGATGGCCCAAATAAAGATGGATTTCACGAAGTACAACGAGGATCTGGCCAAATCAGAAAGAAGCTTGAGAAGATCTCCATTGTCCAAGAGAAGAATGACCTTCTCCTTCAAGTTCAGGGTGTAAGTACTCCCAAAATAGTTGAATAAATGGTGAAATACATCTGCAATTAACATAACACTTCAGTAGTTATTACATCAACAAAATGTTATTATTTCTGACTTAGGAATCCGATCATCTGCTGGATTCTGAAGAGAGATGTGAGGTCCTAATCAAAAGCAAGATCCAGATGGAACACAAACGTAGAGGTAACAGACTAGAGGATGAGGAGGATGGGAATGCTGAGCTGACTGCAAAGAGGAAGCTGGAGGATGAGTGCTCAAGATAGACATGGATGACTTAGAACTCACCTTAGCCAAAGTGGAGAAGGAGAAACATGCCATAGAGAACAAGGTAATCCACCTACTCCCATTAGGCTTTCTCAGGGTTTAAACCATTTAAACAGTTTCAAAACACTTCATTATTATTTCAGGTGAAAAATCTTAAAGAAGAGATCATGTCCCAAGGTGAGAATGTTGCTAAACTGACCAAAGAGAACCCTCCAAGAGGTCCACCAACAAACACTAGGTGACCTGCAATCAGAGGAGGACAAAGTCAACACTCTGAACAAAGCCAAATCCAAGCTGGAACAGCAAGTTGATGATGTTAGTTTATTAAATGAACATGGGTGTGATGATGTGTGAAATGTAAAATAAGGTACATGTACAGTACTCTGTATTTTATTTGTATGAATGTAGCTTTAAGGTTCCCTGGAACAAGAGAAAGCTGGAGGGTGACCTGAAGCTGTCTCAGGAGACCTTAATGGACCTGGAGAATGAGAAGCAGCAGCTGAATGTGAAGCTCAAGCAGTATGATTACTTTCCCCCCAAAACACATGCACAAAACAGGATTAAACTTTTAACATAAAACTACACCAATGTTGTAGGAACCTCACAGTACTTTGACATTAAACAATGTTGCAATGAACAGGAAAGACTGAGGTGTCACAGCTGCTGGGTAAGGTTGAGGAGGAACAGTCTCTTTCTGCACAACTTCAGAAGAAAATCAAAGCTTCAGGTGAAGAATCTTACTGTATTTGTCTAATGGGTTAATTAACTTGAGGATCTGTTATGGATAAATGCACTATGGGTGTGCTAGGCAAACTGGATAGTAGTTTGTCAACCTGTAGGTTTGTATTGAGGAACTTGAGGAGGAAACTGAGGCTGATCATGCTGTTCGGGCCAAGCTAGAGAAGCAGAGGGCTGACCTCTCCAGGGAACTTGAGGAGATCAGTGAGAACCTTGAGGAGGCTGGTGGAGCCACTGCTACTCAGGTTGAGATGAACAAGAAGCGTGAGGCTGAGTTTCTGCTGTTTCTGCTGCTGCGTTTCTGCTGCTGAGTCTGAAACTGCGTTGAGACCTGGAGGAGTCCTCTCTACAGCATGAAGCTACCTCTTCTACTCTGTAAAAAACATGCAGACTGTGTGGCAACTGGGTGAGCAGATTGACAACCTCCAGAGAGTTAAGCAGTGAGCTTAAGTGGAGGTGGATGACCTGTCAAGCAACATGCAGGCTATTGCTAAAGCAAAGGTAAGTTAACAAATATTTGTTCATGCTTGTTTTTGGTTTTGAAATATGTGTTGAAATAGCTACAGCTTTTTAATTTGTGAAATCTACAATTTTGCTGATCAATTTGGAAAAACTGTGAAGTTCTCTTGAAGATCATCTGAGTGAAGTGAATACTAAAGAGGAAGAACATCAGAGATCAATGACCTTTCGAGCCAGAAGGCTCGACTCCAGACAGAAAATGGTGACAACTTCACGTCCAAATAGCCAAAGCCAAAATATTCACATCTACATATTTCTGAACTTCTATTTTGATCATTTTCAGGGGAGATGTCACGACAGCTTGAGGAGAAGGATTCCTTAATGTCAAACCTAACTCATGGCAAACAAGCCTAAGTCCAACAAATTGAAGAGCTGAAAAGGCAGAATGAGGAGGATGTTAAGGTCAACATAATATATGCTACTAAAATGTTATGTTTGTGAATAAAAAGCCTCTGACATTTGCTTTCCATATTAGGCTACGAATGCCCTGGCCCAAAGTTTACAATCAACCCATGACTCTGACCTGATCCGGGAGCTGTATGAGGAGGAGCAGGAGTCCAAGGCTGAGCTGCAGCAGAGCATGTCCAAGGCCAACAGTGAGGTATGTATGAGACTGATGTATGAGTATGAAGTATGAGACTGAGACTGATGCCATCCAGTGCACTGAGGAACTTGAACAGGCCAAGTAAGATCAAACATAACTGAGCTATTTCCTCCATGTGATCGCTTCAACCAAAGGGAAAGGTATTATGGAATTCCATGTTTCCCACCACAGGAAGTAGTTAGCCCTACGTCTTCAGGAAGCAGAGGAAGCTGTTGAGGCAACCAACTCCAAGTGCTCCTCATTGGAGAAGACCAAGGGGAGGTGGAGTATCTGATGGATATTGAAAGCCAACTCTGCTGCTGTCTCTTTGGACAAGAAGCAAAGAAATGTTGATAAGGTGCAAGATAGCATACCTACTATTTTAGAAATAAATGTTCATGATGCTTTAACGTGTTTATTTATATGACAAATATAGCCTGTCTATAATAAGTACTATTTTGTAATTTGCAGAGTGGAAGTCAGAGTCAGGCAGAGCTGGAGGCATTGTTGAAAGAGGTTCGCTTCATGGGCACTAAACTTCAAATGAAGAATCTCTACACAATTTCGAAACGCGAAAACAAAAACCTGCAACGTATGTCAAGGTTCTTTATTAAGTAAATGCGCTCATGCCACACTATCTTTAAGTATAGAAACAATTATGCTTACTGAAAATGTTTTTCTTTTCTAGAGGAAATGATGGATCTTACTGGACAGCTAGGGGAAACAGGAAAAACCATGAGCTTGAAAAGTCAAAGAAAGTCTGAACAGGAGAAGACAGAGGTTCAGACTGCCCTGGAGGAGGCAGAGGTAATAGTAAAGATGGGTACCTCATATTTATCCTAATTCCCAACTACAATACCTTCCTGTCTATTCTGACTGTACATTATCCCATTCAGGCATCTCTGGAGCATAAGGAATGTGAGCTCCGTGTACAACTGGAGGGCAGGGTATGTAGCAAAGGTAATTATAATACTGTATTGCATACTGATTTAGAAACTTCTCTATCTAGGTCCGTGATCTGGAAAATGAGCTTGAGACTGAGCAAAAGCAGGGGGTTGATGCTATCAATGGAGTTCTTAAATATGAGAGGAGGGAGAAAGAGCTCACCAATCAGGTAAGAAATAAGAACGTATTAATGTACCGTATAATCAAGAGGTAAAGTCATATTGTCACCAACATTTTAACAGATGTATTTATTTTCCATTCATGGGCATAGCCCTAGTTTCAAATTAAATTGCAATCCACTTATCACATTGTCCTGAACCGTTTGTGAAAAATAAACTTGCACCTGTGATTTCATACAGACTGAGGAAGGCAAGAAGAATGTTACTAGACTTCAGGATTTGGTGGATAAATTACAGATCAAAGTGAAGGCCTACAAAAGACAGGCTGAGGAAGCTGTAAGCAAACCATATACCAAGGACCATTCTCCACAAAATGTTGAGTATTAAAGTGAAGGTTGGGCTCTGGCTGCAATAATTAATGTAGGCTAACCTACACTGCATCTCATTACATTTCAGGAGGAGCAAGCTCATGTTCATATGGCCAAATTCAGAAAGGTGCAGCCTTAAAAAAGAAAATGTATATTGATTATTGTAAACCTTAAACTCTTTTGATTTGGCTTAATTGTGTTCATTTTTTAAACATTGTGCTTGTTGAGTTTGTTTTTAATATAAATGTTTTACCTCAGCTTCATCTAGTGCAGATTGCATCTCACTTTTCTGTTTCCACTTGTCTTCTGACTTTCTCTAGTTCATGGACACTCTCTCCACTCTCACCAATTTGCTCCTCTGTATTTTGAAAGCCATACAGTACATGTCAAAAGGCAATCGGGTAATTTCATATTGTAAAACCTTAAGGTTTTTATGTGTTGTGACTATTACGTCATGGATTGTCACGTTTCATGAATTGGGTTTACGTTTTAGGTTTTTATTCTCCCTTTTGAGAGTTTCCAGATGATCCAGAGCTTCTTCAAATGAGCTTTTCATTTTGAAAAGATCTGTGGTTTGTGATCGAGATTCTTTCTGAGCACTTTCCCGCTCCGACTGACTCGTACTTCTTCTTCCAGTCAACTAGAATCTAAAATCATGTAATGAGTATTGTCATTAATACATAAAAAGATAAAATCAAACTTTTATATTACCTTGTCAAAGTTTCTTATCAAGATTAGCAGCCACACTAGTTGATCTCCCCACATCAACCATGAGATCCTCCATTTCACTCTGCAGTCTCTGCTTAGTCTTTTCCAGTGGAAAGTGAGACCGTTTTTCATGATCATGCATAGGGTAACCTATGGCAAACAAGTAGAACATCTATAAAAAGTTGGCAATTACTTGGCATCTTCAAGTTCCTCAGTGTGCTGGATGGCATCAGTCTCATACTTGGTTCTCCACAGAGCTACCTCACTGTTGGCCTTGGACATGCTACGCTGCAGCTCAGCCTTGGACTCCTGTTCTTCCTCAAATTGTTCTCGGAGGAGGTCACAGTCGTGATGTGCTGAATGTAAACTATGGGCCAGGGCATTCTTAGCCTTGATGAAAACAACATACACTGAGTGTACAAAACATTTATTTCCATGAGACTGACCAGGTGAATCCAGGTGAAAACTATGATCCTTTATTGATGTCACTTGTTAAATCCACTTCAATCAGTGTAGAGACAGGTTAAAGAAGGATTTAAGCCTTGAGACACTTGAGACATGGATTGTGTATGTGTGCCATTCAGAGGGTGAATGGGCAAGACAAAATATTTAACTGCCTTTGAACAGGGTATGGTAGTAGGTATCAGGCTGTCCTGAGGGCAAAAGCAGGGGCTGCAACTCAATATTAGGAAGGTGTTCCTAATGTTTGGGATACTCAGTGTAAAGTAGGTCTCGCGTATAAGATTTTCAATGTATTCAATATAGTATGGTAACAATATTAGGAGACCTTTCATTTCCTCATCAAGATGTCTCTTCAGGTCATCATTTTGTGTTGTGAACCCATGCTTGGCTCTTGTCAGTTGTGAAATGAGACCTTCCTTCTCCTCCATTGTCCGATTTAAATTCCCCTACAAGATCAAATTAGAATACGTGTTAAGGTAGTTTTTGTTTGTTTCTCCTCCACGTGTAAAAAGGAAGGATGATTAAAATAACCATTCTCAGGTTGGAGAAGGGCCTTTTGATTACTGATGTCATTGAGATGACGTACATTCTCCTCTCTTGGTCTTTAACTCGATTAGCTGACCCTCGAGAGGCACATTTTTTTTCAAGGTTAATCTGTATTGTAGTAATATTGAGATTTTGTCAAATGAACCATGAAAGCATAGGTGACAATTTGATGCTATTTGTACGTTTTATGATACCTTGGATTTGGCCACAGCTTCCATGTTGCTGACCAAGTCATCTATTTCCATCTTGTATTCACTCTTCTCCAGTTTCTGCTTAACTCTCTGGAGGTTGTCAATTTGTTCTGCCATACTGTCTGTCTGCTTCTTGAGAAGAGCGGCAGCGATGGACTCGTAATGCAAGGTGGACTCCTCCAGGTCTCGACGCAGCTTCTGAAACTCAGCCTCACACTTCTTGTTCCTCTCAATTTGAGAAGCA
Source organism: Oncorhynchus mykiss (assembly GCF_013265735.2). Classification (NCBI taxonomy): domain Eukaryota; kingdom Metazoa; phylum Chordata; class Actinopteri; order Salmoniformes; family Salmonidae; genus Oncorhynchus; species Oncorhynchus mykiss. The sequence continues at coordinate 80,641,054 of NC_048576.1, read as the reverse complement.
GTGGCTCCACCAGCCTCTTCAAGCCTCTCACTGATCTCCTCAAGTTCCCTGAGAGATCAGACCTCTGCCTCTCTATCTTGACACAAGCAGAGTGCTCAGACTCCATTTCTTATTCGAGTTCCTCAATACGAACCCTGAGAGAACATACCATTTTAAACCAAAGAAGTTTGAGCAAATAATTTGAAAGATATTTAATGTTTTACTATATTACATTGTGTTCCTTCATCTTCTTTCGAAGCTGGGAGCTCAGTATTAGTTCATCCTCAATTTTGCTTTGCAGCTGGGCTGTTTCAAGTCTTTCCTGCAAAGGGGAAATATATTGAGTATATTTGACCACAACAGAGGAGATATTGCTTATTATTTCAGCAGTTTCTGATTTTACTTAAGTTTTTCATCTGACTGCTGCTTTTCATTCTCCAGATCCATTATGGCTTCATGTGTCAGTTTCACATCACACTCAAGCTTTCTCTTGGCTCTCTCAAGGTCTATGCGAATCGTCTTCTCTTGCTCCAGAGAACCCTCAAGCTATGGTATGAAAACAAGTAGCGATAGAATTAAGTTAAATCATTACAATGCAATCCTTTTTTTCTACTGATAAGGTGTTACTCACAACATCCACTTTTTGTTCAAGCATAGCTTTTGCTTTTGTCAGTGTTGACTGTCCTCCTCTGCCTGGAGATCATCAAGGGTCTGCTGATGTGCCTCTTGGAGGCCTTCTCCTTGGTCAACTTGGAATGTCTCTCATCCTGACCAGATATCTCCTCTGTTAGGTTATTAACCTGCAATGGCATAGTGATGTTAGTAAAATACCTGCAAAGAGGAAGATGGATACTGCAATTTCATATAAAAATGCAAACCTTGTTTTCAGTGGCATGCTTCTCCTTCACTTTGGCCAAGGTGAGCTCTAAGTTATCAATATCTTTCTTCAGCTCAGAGCACTCATCCTCCAGCTTCCTCTTATTGGCAGTCAGCTCAGAATTGATTTTGTCTTCATCATCCAGTCTCTCGGTCAACTCTTCAGTTTGGCTTCAAGCTATTAGTATTTTGCTTTTAATGAAAGCCTCACATCTCTCCTCTGCATCCAAAAGAGTTTCTGAATCCCAGGAAAACCGATTGTCTTTCTAATGGAACACTTCTTAAACACTACACTACACCCGATATGTTTAAAAGCAATGATAGTTCATGTTGACAATTCTAATAGCACTTACAGATTGAACTTGTGACATGAGGTTTTGTTTCTCCACGAACAGAGAAACATCTTCTCCTCCAGTTCCTTTCTCTTGGCCTTTGCCTTTGCCAGGTCTACCTTACATGTGATGAAGTCCTCCTTCATCTTCTCCACCTCCTTTTCACTATCTGCACTCTTCAGAAGGGGCTTGATCTTGAAGTACAGCTTCATCCATGGCTAGTGTTTCACATTCATGAATAAGCGGTGGTTGTATTGCAGAATGAACACACAATCTCTGAAAAAGAGGTAATTGTAATGCCATATTATTGACCAGTTCTAATGCATGTACTTTCTTTTAAAGAAAAGGTTACAAATATTTCAACTGATGGGTTGTCTTAATTCTTTATAGCCAGCTGAGAATTATTTTCTCATGAGGTACACACGGCACAATGCTTGAGTGCCTGTCATCAGCCTGTCACCAGGCCAGTTTTTCATCTCGCAACTCCTCCTCTTCTCAGCAGACCGGCTTTAAATAAGACCTGCAATAACATGGCTTACTGAGACACAGATGCTGTTGATAAACTGTATGTGTATATACAGTGCCCTCTGTAAGTATTGAGACAGTGACACTTTTCTTAGAAGTGTTTAGAAACATATATTTACAGTAAAATTACATTATACATTATTTACCATGTATTTCTATTGGGCACAAAACAATCTGAAACACAACCAAAACAAACAGCAAATGCATCCAACAAATTGTAGAGTCACAAGCTTGATGTAGTCATTGCATGCTAGAAATATGGGACCAAATACTACACTTTTGACTACTTCAATACACATAAGTGAATTTGTCCCAATACTATTGGTCCCCTAGCATGGGGGAGACTGTACAAAAAAGTGCTGTAATTTCAAAATGATTTCAAATCGAGAGTTTTGGAGTGTAGAGCCAAAATAAGAAAATGCTTGACTGTCCCAATAATTATGGAGGGCACTGTATAAACACCATGTGAAAATCAGCAGAGAATAACTGCTATGTGGTTTGCAAACAAGAGCATGTTTATAAAGTAATTGGATCATCACCTTGGTATGTCCAAATTTATATGGTGTGTGTGATCAACATCAATTGATCCAAGAAGCTTCTCTGAAGCTTTCTTGCCATCGATGAACTGTCCTTCTGGGATAGCACTGGCATTCAATATTCTGTATCTGTCAGATTACAGAAGACGCAATGGCAGGCATAAGAGATTACTAAACTACCAAATTAACCTTGTGGTAGTTAAATTATGAGAATAAAGGTTTACCCCTGCTTGAAGTCAGCATATATAATCCCTCTTGGGAACCCCTTCCTGCAGATCCTGATACACTCCAGCACATCGTTACAGCGCAGCTGATGAATAACCAGATGATTATCCACTATACCTGTATTCAATAGAAATTAATGAAAAACATCACACACATGACAATAGCGCCATATTTTTGTCATGTATAGCAGCTTCCTCAATGTCACAAATCAAATGTTTTCAGTGTTTTCCTCTGTAAAGTCCTGTGGTAAGATCTCTTTGTTGGACTTCTAACAAGAATAGTTATCTGTCAGCAGAGCAGTACCTGGTGTCTTTAGTTCATTAGGAATCAGGCAACAGCGTGAGGGTGATTGCTCCTCAAGGTGGTCTTTAACTTGCCAAGATTTTCCTGTGGAGAAGAGTATTGTCATTAGTATTACACATCTCCTTAGATGTTAGTTGATATAAATGTCACACGAGTTGAATATACTGATTAGGTATTAATGTACCCTGAAAACAGCAGAGACCGTCTGGAAAGAGCCACCTTTCTGCTTCTTCCCTCCTTTCTTTTTCTCACCACGACCAGCATCTTCATAAAGAAGAGACATTTACTGTACCAACAAATGACAATCAATGTAGAATTTACTCATTACCATCCCACTGGGCACACACTGATTGTAATCAATGTTATTTCTATGTCATTTCAATGAAATGAAGTTGAACCGACGTGGAATAGCTGTTGAATTTACATCTGTGCCCAGTGGGATATGACGTGCGTACTACCTGCATCACCAGCCGCAAAGGAGGCATACACCAAAGCCAGCAGTTTCACTGGTGACTTCTGGTACAGCTGCACAACATATTCATTCAACGGGTCCTTGTTCTTGTCCAGCCAGCCAGTGAAACTGTAGTCCACAGTACCAGCATAGTGCACCAGGGTGAAGTGGGCCTCAGGTTTGCCTTTGACAATCTTTGGCTTTTGGAAGGCTTGGTTCTTTCCAAGATGCTGGTGGTACAGTTTGTTCTTGAAAGAAGTGTCTGAAGACTTGGGGAACATACACTCCTCTTCAAGGATGGAGGAGATGCCCAATGGCTGTTGATGAAATCATTCTTACTTGAAGTATAGGTATTGATAAAAAATTACATTTTCAAATGACAAAGTGGGTTTTTAACATTTTATTATACCTTCTCAATAAGCTCAATGCAGGCAGCCAAGTCCATACCAAAGTCAATGAACTCCCAGTCTTTTCCTTCCTTCTTGTATTCCTCTTGTTCCAACACAAACATGGTGTGGTTAAAAAACTGTTGCAGTTTCTCATTAGTGAAGTTAATACAGAGCTGCTCCAAGCTGTTGTACTGAGTTACAACAATCAAACCATTTATATGGTTGTTCACCACTGAAGATGGCAGTCTAAACATAGCTGTATTTAAGGTTGCTTAATGATGTTCTAAATACATTTTAGAAAGATAAGTATAAAGAAATTAACTTACATCAAAGATTTCAAACCCAGTGATGACCAACACTCCTATATAGAATTGTCTTGCCTGCTTCGTATCGAGCATTTCCTTTATTCTGATGATCATCCATAAGAACATCTTCTCATTGATGGACTTTGTAAGACTTCCCTTCACTTGAACTAAGGGCCTATCCTGAACCATGAAAAACAGCCCTAGACCATTGTTCTTCCTCCACCAAACTTTACAGTTGGCAATATGCATCCCCTGACATCAACCAAACCCAGATTAGTCCGTCGGACTGCCAGATGGTGAAGCGTGATTCATCACTCCAGAGAACAGGCTTCCACTGCTCCAGAGTCCAATGGTGGCGAGCTTTACACCATTCCAGCCGATGCTTGGTATTGCGCATGGTGATCTTAGGCTTGTCTATGGCTACTCGGGCCTGGAAACCCATTTCATGAAGCTAGTGACAAACCGTTATTGTGCTGTAATTACTCGCAGAGGCAGTTTGGAACTCGGTAGTGAGTGTTGCAACCGAGGACAGACAATTTTTACTTGCTTCAGCACTTGGCGGTCCCTTTCTTTGTGGCCTACCACTTTACGGTAGTTGCTCTTAGACTTTTCCACTTCACAATAACAGCACTTACAGTTAACCAGAGCAGCTCTAGCAGGGCAGACATTTTACAAACTGACTTGTTAGAAAGGTGGCATCCTATCTTCAGTAAGGCCGATCTACTGCCAATGCAGTCTATGGAGATTGCATGGCTGTGTGCTTGAATTTTTATACACCTGTTAGCACCGGGTGTGGCTGAGATAGACGAATCCACTCATTTGAAGGGGTCCACATACTTTTGTATGTTTAGTGTAATTCACATTTCAAACAAACTCAAATTAACATCCTGCATCCGTAGTCAAACAATTGCTTAAGCTATGACATAAGCTTTCATATTTAGTGGATGTACGTCATAAATTGCAAGGTTACCAGTTTTGAAATCAAAGGGCCTGTAAGGGTTGTCTAGCTGGTTTTCAGATGAACACATTATGGTATCAAGCTTCTAGATGTCCATATCCAAGGTTGCTGAGATACATTAACGGAACATTTAGAATACGCATGGGGAGTCTCACGGTGCTAAGTAAGGAGTACGAAGGGCGGACTGATGAGTGACAGTTTGAAAACACAAAACAGCATTTTATTTTATTTTAAGATGGTCTTTTGGTGTCAATTATAAAGAGCCAGACCCATTACTTGATGAGTTTGACCTTAGGTCCTTGTGGAGAAATATGACCATGCTTATGTCTCGGGGGTGCTCCTGCTAACTAGTTCACAGCATTCTGCTAAGGCCAGAGGGCAGGGATGCACAACTCCAGTCACAGAGGGCTGTAGTGTGTGATGGTTTTCGTCCTCGTCTTTTGATCATAGACTATTTTATATCTGGGCGGAGAGAGAATTGTTCATCCCTTCCATAGACGTTCTATTAAATCAAGCCGGCTTAGGCCTAAAATGTGAACACTGATTTAAGAAAGGATACACATTTTTATATTTAACCAGGCCAGTCAGTTAAAAACAAATTCTTATTTACAATGACAGCCTACCGAGGAATAGTGGGTTAACTGCCTTGTTCAAGGGGCAGAGCAACAGATTTTTACCTTGTCCACTCGGAGATTTGATCCAGCAACCTTTGGCCCACACTCTAACCACTAGGCAAATTGATGTCAATGATGTTTATGTAGCATATCATTTTCTAATATAAAATCAAATGAACAGAAACCTTGAGTGCTTTGTGTTATGTCCTGTATTAAGACCCTGCAGCTGTCATTTAGTGCTGCTAAACACCTGTCTGAACTGAGTGTCCAGGTCCTCAAATACAGAGCATCCCCATCATGTCCCCCCCCCCCCCCCCCCCCCCCCATTGCCTTTGAGTGTTTATCATCACACTTGCTTCCTCAGCCTGTGTCAATGTGACCCAGAGTGAAAGTCTCACAGCAGTAATTAACTGACCCATCCTCAACAGGGTCAGGGACAGCCACAAATGTCACATAAATGACGGCTGCTGCCAATTAGTGGAACAGAATGTGATGAGGGCTGTTCAAAACCAAGCTTTCAATAATCCACGCGGTACCTTGTACCTACAATGCTCACAAAATGTTGCGGCATCATCATCTGTGCGTTAGTGAGGTACTTCAGAGTTTCCTCTTGCTCATTCCTTATAGGTGCACTGTGCAGCTGTTTACTTCTCATTTCCATTTCTCTGTGTTTAAAAAAAAGAATACGGCTTAGAATTACATATTTTATGCTATAACACAATATAGGATCCTGATTCAAATGTAATTATAGGATGTGTATGGTTATTACCTTATCATAATCCAACAAAACCCATTTGTTGCAGGGATGTGAAGTAGTGTTGTATTGTTTGTGTTCAACTGCAGAGAAGGAGAAGCATCCGTGTAACAGGAAGATACTGTTTGTGTACACTGAACTGGCCAGTTGACCAACCACCAGTAAATAGGGCACAAAATTATATTTGTGTTCCTCCACTGCTACATATCATATACATTATAACCTATCTGCAGGTGTTACTGTTGCATTAACTTCCAGGAAGATGTGTGTGCAGCACTAGGTTACATAGCAATGAGCAATACGTTGGTGTGATTACAATAAGCATGATTGCTTGTTGCCTGTCACATTAAAGTATAGCTTGATTATTGAAACTTGATATCCCTTTATTACACGTTCACTCTTTCTCTGTCTCCCACTGTGTAGGGATGTGTGTTGGATGGGCGTGTTGAAGACACAGGAAGTGTCTCCATCTATTGGTCGTTGAACAATACTACAACAATGGAACCAATGCCTGCAGTTAGATATTCATGTGACTGCAAGAGGTTACTGTCACGAGTTCCATCCTTAAGGATCTCATATTAACAGCATGCCTGTCAAATTAACCAGACAGTGTTCCTTGATCTCTATGCTTCACACAATGTTTTTTTCTTCCATTAGTAAGCTCTGAGTTTGGATACTTTAATGAGATGCATTTTTTTATGCATTTTATGATTAGAGTGAGCTGGGGGAGAGGTTCAGGAATTCACACAGTGATTTTGGTATGTACAGTATCTATACGTGGAGAATAAGTGGACAATGTGTTTGCATTCTCAACTTGTCCAAATATCTTTTCATCTTCGAAAGTCATTGTGTATTCATGATCGTTACTGATAAAAGCAGTGGATGACTTTGATGTACTGTAGCTCCTGACAGATGTCTCTTTGATAAATGAGAGATGAGTGGACACCTCTGACATAACCCTGTATGTGGGGAAGCTAATCTCCTGGAGTATGAATGTTTCTCCAATAATGCCTGGCTTTTTAATCAAATGCTTTTGGATTTTATTTTTCAGCACTCTTCCTAGAATCAAGCTGTATGTCTCCTAAAGTCTAGGTCAGTGAGGCCAAACTGTTGTCAGACAGGTATCCCTGGAATCTGTCTGTATTCACTCCGTTGGATTCAGAGCTGTCTCTAACATACACTGGAGAATGGAGATATGTCACGGACGTCATCGTGGAAATGCAGCGTGGTGCAGCGTACATTTTATTTTATTCATGTAAATGTCGCCAACAAAACAAGAAACAAACGTGAAGCTTACTAAGGCAAAAGTGCCACTAACTAAGATAACTACCCACAAAATACAAAGGAAAAAAAGGCTGCCTAAGTATGATTCCCAATCAGAGACAACGATAGACAGCTGTCCCTGATTGAGAACCATACCCGGCCAAAACATAGAAACAGAAAACATAGAAATAAAGAAACTAGAATGCCCACCCTAGTCACACCCTGGCCTACCCAAAATAGAGAATAAAAGCCTCTCTATGGCCAGGGCGTGACACTATGAGACGTTATTTATGGGTACATACTGTGATGGGTTTTCTAGTTTTTCACAACAACCATTCCGCCCAAAATATTACAGCTCAGGTATTAAATGGTATTGTTTTTCTTGGAAGTAGGTTGTTTGTTTAATTTAGCTTTTAAACTATTAAACTATGATTAAACTATGATGCCTTAACATGCCCATATATTTGAAAATAAGATAAAACTAAAATAACTGTTTTTTATAGTCTATGCAATTGGTCACAAGACATATACTGTATTCTATTCTACTGTATTTTAGTCAATGCCACTTCGACATTGCTCAATCTAATATTTATATATTTCTTAATTCTATTCTTTTACTTTTAGCTTTGTGTGTATTGTTGTGTACTGTTAGATACTACTGCACTGTTGGAGCTAGGAACACAAGCATTTCGCTACACCCGCAATAACATCCGCTAAATATGTGTATATGTGACCAATAACATTTTATTTGAAGAGCCCATAATCAAATCTACATTCAGTTAAATGACTTGAAGAAGAGGGTTTTATTCATCAATTCCTAATTATACTTTGGTCTGTGTATGGTTTTTTCATTGCTCAACCTTTATGGTGGTTTGCAACTCAAGACACCTCAATTGGTGGTTCACGAAGCAAAATGTTTGGGAACCCTTGGTCTATGCCAGAAGTGTTACCTCAAATTTATGACACAAAGACAATAGACCAGTATGATACTGCTTTGTAGTATTTAATTCTAGTTTTATAAGTTACATTAATTTGTATTGTATTTCATTTTCTGCTTTTAAGTAGAACATCTTAGCATGGCAGTGAAACTATAGCACAGAGGAATGCTAACATACAGGTGTATGTACAACGGTGTAAGCATGCATGTATCTTTGCAACAATAATAATTGTATACTGGATCTACATTCTGTGTCTGAGTTATTGTAATTCTAAACATGAATTACAGCACTATCAGCAGAAGATGCCCATATCTCTATTCTTCTCCTTTGACGCCAACATCAAGACTCTTAGCTCAAAATGTGTTCACTTGGCATTCTGCTATGTCTGCTTCATCAAGCTCATGTTGCACCTTCCTGAATTTAGCCAAACTGATACTGGTCTGCTCCTCCTGTGGTTCACAGAAAATAGATAGATATGAATAAGTTAGAAGTGGTGAACTGTTGTCCTATTTATCTAATAATACTATGCACAGTTGTGGCCAATAATATATTGTACTCACCGCCTCCTCACTCTGCCTTTGGTAAGCTTTCACCCTCATCTGCAGCTTGTTGTCCAACTCCTGCAGTCTGCCTACATTCTTCTTATCTTCCTCACCCTACAAACCCAGTGTTATTAATTACTCACATATTTTATCATGATTCTGTAAAAGTCAGGAATAAACAACCTAACATATTTTATCTGATATGTGAACTCCTTGACTTTTCTCTCATATTTTCGCACACCCTTCATGGCTTCCGCCCCACGTTTCTGCTCTGAATCTGTTCATTCTCCAGCTCTCTAACCTTGAGTGTAAATCATGTATTACAAAAGAATCACAAACTAAGAGAGTGTGAACTGGAAATAAAACTTTTATCTTTATCCTTACTCTGGTCTCTAGTTTCTGGAGCTCTTTTTTTCCACATTTCGGGGCTAACTGCTCAGCCTCATCCAGACGCTGCTGAAAGTCTTTAACAGAGACCTCCAGGTTCTTCTTCATCCTTCTTCAGCTCCTCAGCCATCATGGCAGCCTATCGATACAGAATTTGAAATCGATCAAGACATTGTTTAAGCAGACTTCATTTGGGCTGAGATTTACACTGAGTTCGGACTTACATCTATTATAGCCCTTTTAGTTTTCTCCTCTGCATTTCTTGCTTCTTGGACTGCATCTTCCACCTCTGATTGCAGCTGAGTTACGTCAGACTCCATCTTCTTTTTTGTGCTGATGAGACCAGTGTTCTAAGGTAACACAATAAGTTAAATTGATACATTTCACTTAAGGCCAACGTTCTGAATTGTTTATGGGGCCTCACCTGAGAGTGCAACAGGTGCATCCTCTCGCTCACGTCGACCAGCTCCTGCTCGGCCAGTTTACGGCACCTCTCTGACTGCTCTAGTGTTGCCCTCATCTCCTCAATCTTTGCCATCATCAGTTTATTGCGGCGTTCTACAATGGCCAGCTGCTCCTTCAAGTCCTCCTGCCTATGGAGGGCATTATCCAAATGGACCTGAGTGTCCTGAAACAGAAAGGTCATGAATAAGTCCAATACCCACTGACTAGAACTTTGATAGAGATGGTGAGTGTCGTGGTTGAAAGAAAATGGGTTTCTGGAATCAAACACTAACTTTGAGCTGGCCCTGGATGTTTCTGAGCTGCTTGGTAGCATCAGCTGCTTGGTGGTTGGCATGGCCCAGTCCATCCTTATCACGTATGTACTGTTGCACATGCTGTCCATGCTCTTACAGTAAGTAACCATGCTCTTACAGTAAGTAAGATGCTCTTATAGTAAGTAACCAGTGTATCCAACCTGGACTCAGGGGTAGACGTAACATAGTAAATGTAAATGTTATGTTTCGTATGGTATGTATTAATTTGCAGATGTCCATCATCCATTTCTATGATATGTCACAAATTGTGTTATGTTACGAATTTACAAATTCCAATTTTATGTGGCTAATGTTAGCTAGGCTATGATTTAAGGTTTGGGTTAGGAGTTAGGTTAAAGTTAGGGTTAGCTATCAGCTAAGTAGTTGCAAAGTAGCTACCCACCCACACAACCTACGGATTGCTAGACGTTCGCATTATACACCCAACCTACTTTTGTTTTTTGCATTAAGCAACCTTCTGTCTTATATAACCATGCCAAACGTAACATATCATACTAATTTGAACTTCCTGGATTTACGTTTACTATGTTACCGCTAGTCTATGAGACCAAGCTGGTGTATAGTGAATGGGTTTCTTTTGTATGTTGAATATCAACATGGTCAACATCTGATGAACCTACCTTGCTGTTGAGAACACTTCCACGTTGCAGGCCAAGTCATCAATTCCCATCTTATATTCACTTTTCTCCTTCTCCAGTTTCTGCTTAACTCTCTGGAGGTTGTCCATTTGTTCTCCCAGTTCTGCCACGCTGTTTGCCTGCTTCTTGCGGAGAGCAGCAGTGATTGACTCATTCTGCAGGGTTCGAGATCACGACGCAGCCTCTGAAACTCACTTTCACGCTTCTTGTTTGCATCAATTTGGGAAGCAGTGGCTCCACCAGCTTCTTCCAGTCTCTGACTGATCTCCTCAAGTTCCCTGGAGAGATCAGACCTCTGCTTCTCTATCTTGACCCGAGCAGAGCGCTCAGCTTTGATTTCCTCGTCGAGTTCCTCAATGCGAGCCTGTGGTAAAGAAAATTATTCCATCAAAATGTTGGCAAAAGTTACAATGTATGCATTTAATTTATTTTCACAAACTACATACCCGAAACTCCTTTATTTTCTTCTGAAGTTGAGAACTCAATATTTGTTCATCCTCAATTTTACCTTGCAGGTAACTGAACTCTAAATCCTTCCTGAAAACATTTGAGAATTCATTGAATGGAAATTAGTTGATGCTCCATTGTTTGTGCTGCTTCTATCACTTTCAACTGTTGCTCTATCAAAATGTGAATCAAGAGGTTTTAATCTCCATAAACTCCATAAACTCAATGATAATTTCTAACTTACTTTTTAAATCTTTCATCCATTTGTTGTCTTTCATTCTCCAGGTCCATAACATTTTCCTGGGACAGCTTGAGATCTCCCTCAAGTTTTCTTTTGGCTCTTTCCAAATCCGCATGCACCTTCTTCTCCTGCTCTAGAGATCCCTCAAGCTGGAAGGAGACCATAGTCCAGAACAATCGAAATCTTGAAAGAATACGTCACTTGATGCTTACATTATCAACCTGTTGCTCCAGCTTCACCTTTGTCTTAGTCAGAGTGTTGACTGTGTCCTCATCTGCCTGGAGATCATCCAGGGTCTGCTGGTGCACCTCTTGCAATGCCTTGATCTCCTTTGAAGACTTCAGAACATGTTCTTCTAATGTGGTCAACTCTTCTGTCAAATGTTTCACCTGTGTTAAAAAATGCACAGTTACCCTGCATTCACTGTGGTTATGAGATTTAAAGTCATGAGCTGATGTGCTTATCAGATGCCCTGACCGTATTTTCTGTGGCATATTTCTCCTTCTCAACCTCGGCAATAGTGAGCTCCAGATCGTCTATATCCCTTTTGAGCTCGTAGCACTCATCCTCCAGTTTCCTCTTCCTGGCAGTGACCTCTGCATTGATCTCCTCCTCTTACTCAATTCTTTCAGAGACCTCCTTGGTTTTTGCCTCTAGATGGATCTTGCTCTTGAGCAACCCCTCACATCTCTCCTCTGCATCAGCACACCGTTACAGCGCAGCTGATGCAAAACAAGGAAGTGTTCCATTGACCCTACATGGAAAGGCAGAATTCTGTCAGGTCAGGCAGCCTTGAGAGCAAACAACCCACATTACATGTTTCAAACCTTTACATACCTGGTGTTTTGGTCTCGTTTGGGATGATGCATCTCACAAAATGGGGATGTGTGGACCTCAGGTTAGACATTAGCTTGTTGAGATTTTCCTGAGAGAAGGTTATGAAATGATAAAAAATAATGAACAAGAAAAACAATGCTCACTGAATTGTGCATGGAAATGTTCTGGAGTCTACATACGATCATTAGATGGATATACTTGTTCATAGGAGTAGGAGGAAACAGTTTTACCCTGAAAAGTGCAGAGACAGTCTGGAAAGAGGACCCCTTCTTTTTTGCTCCTCTTTGGTTTCTATCAGCTACAGAAAGAGAGACATAAAACAATTATATTTCAACTCAAGGTCATTTTTCACTGATGTCTTATAATGCTGATGTAAACTCACCATCAACTAAGACAAACCGTACAAACAACTGAGACAATAGTTTCAGGGCAGCTTTTTGGTACAGTTTACCACAGTGTCATTCAGTGGGTCCTTGTTCTTCTCCAGCCAGCCACCGATGTTGTAGTCCACAGTGCCAGCGTAGTGCACCAGGGTGAAGTGGGCCTCTGCCTTGGCTTTGGCAGACTTGGGCTTCTGGAAGTTGCTGTTCTTTCCAAGATGCTGGTCGTAGAATTTGTTCTTGAAGGAGCAGTCTGTTGCCTTTGGAAACATGCATTCTTCTTCAAGGATGGAGAAAAAACCCATTGGCTGTGGAAGATTTAGTGTAACGGGTTTAGAAGAACCAAGGTATAGAAGTTCATTGTTTTGATCATGTCTGTCTACTAAATTTCAATATTTTGCTTGTAACCTTTTGAATTACTGTCAATAAACAGATGTTTTTCAACTCTGTCCTGTTGATCCTAACTTAGTGAATCCATTAACAGTTAGACTGTAAAGAGTGACTTAAAGAAAGGCTGAAAAGGTCACAATACCTTCTCAATAAACTCAATGCAGGCAGCCAAGTCCATACCAAAGTCAATGAACTCCCAATCTATTCCTTCCTTCTTGTATTCCTCTTGTTCCAACACAAACATGTGGTGATTGAAGTCAGTTTGTAGATCCCAAGTTTCTCCTCTGCATTGAAGCCTAGGATATCAATGGCACTCTATTGGGACAGATATTGGAGCTCAGTCAAACACATAGAAACATTTAATCAGTCCCTAAGACAATCTTATACAGTACAGTTGAGGGCTTTCTATTATGTTTTCAATGTAGTTCTTTTCCAAGCTGTGTGGGTAATATAAAGATATGGATATAAGGTATAGGTGGACTAACATCTGTGGCCATGAGCTCTTCTGTGTCATTGATGCTCTGCACCGTTATTTCCCCCTGACTGATGAAAGGGTAGTCATATGGGCTGGTGGTGATGAGCAGCATCTCTGGTCAACATGATAGAGAAGGTGTATATTTACCATTAGGGGTTTGATTGGTGTTGGAGGCTGAACTTACAGTACACAGCACATTTTCCAGATTGCATATTCCAGCCCTCTTTTTAGATGCAAAACGTTTAAAGGGTCAATCTGCAATTCAAACAACAAAGTGGTTAACCTACCACTGTTTTTGGTAAACAGTTGAGGGATGGGGCTGGGGAAATATAACCACTCTCAAATTCATGGACAGACCTATGGATGTGGGGACTGACTCGGCTATACAGTTTTTTATTTACAATTACATTGTTTTACTCCATTGCTTGTAAACAATCTTATATTTTGGGTTCTGATGGGGAACGACAGTTGACCTAGCTCATGAGGCATTTATTCTTCAAGAATCAATGGGTATATATCATTAATTTAAAAGTACACAAATGGATGTAGCAATCACAGATTGCCCACTTAAAGTAACCAATAACCTTGCAGTCCAAAACTACAATTACTGTGTATGGCTTTACATAGATCCACCAGCTAGAATTACTCAACTTGCCAATTAACTCAGGCTTCTTATTGGACATGATAACTCCTTTCTGCTAGGAGCCGAAACGTTACCCTGGTTTGTCCAATAGGTCTAAAAGAGGAAATCATAGAAATCAAGGGACATCTTGTTCCAATCCAGAGCAATGGCCTTGTATTTGCAAAGAAAATAGGCAAGCAAACTCACAAGTCTCAATATCAACTGAGGACAGCTTCCCGTTTGTTCCAAAGTGGATGCGGATGAATTTTCCCTGTATGTTTTCCAAATATTAAATTGGTTTTTAAATTGTCACATTTCAGCTAAGGTGACTGGTTTATGAATGCATGCTTGGCTATATGTTAACCCTATATGCTCATACTGTGTGTTGATCAAACACACTCACAAAGCGAGAGGAGTTGTCGTTCCTCACTGTCTTGGCATTCCCAAAAGCCTCCAGCAGAGGGCTGGCCTGGATGATTTGATCCTCCAGGGTTCCCTTTGAGAATAAAAGTGTTGGCAAGTATGAGTAAATACACTTTACAGTAAATGAAATAGAAATTACTTTTGCAACAGAAAATGCAAGAGGGAACTATATACATATTATGTTAATGTAACATGAGTATGGATAGAACCTGAATTTTTCCATTGATTTCCTTCTTCTTATCACTTCCTCCAGCCATTGCGATTGTGGCAAAATACTGGATGACTCACTTGGTGTTTACAGTCTTCCCTGCACCAGATTCTCCACTGTCAAAATCAAGATTGAACAACACAATTGAGTGTAATAATGTAAACTTTCATAGTAAATCCAGTTCTTTACAGAGGCAGACAATTAGTAACAGCATGTGCAACAGTACATACGTGATAAGGATGGACTGGTTTTCACGATCTGTTGAAAGATAAAACCAGTGGTGGAAAAACTACCCCATTTTCATACTTGAGTAAAAGTAAAGATACCTTAATAGAAAATGACTCAAGTAAAAGCGAAAGTCACCCAGTAAAATCTACTTGAGTAAAAGTCCAAAAGTATTTTGTTTTTTAAAATATACTTAAGTATCAAAAGTAAAAGTAATTGCTAAAATATACTTAAGTATCAAAAGTCAAAGTATAAATCATTTTCAAATTCCTTATATCAAGAAAACCAGACGGCACGATTTTCTTGTTTTTAAAATGTATGGATAGCCAGAAATAATTTACAAACAAAGCATTTGTGTTTAGTGAGTCCGCCAGATCAGATGCAGCAATGATGACTAGGGATTTTCTCTTTAAGTGAGTGAATTATACAATTTTCATTTCCTACTAAGCATTCAAAATGTAATGAGTACTTTTGGGTGTCAGGTCAAATGTATGGAATAGAAAGTACATTATTTTCTTTAGGAATGTAGTGGAGTAAAAGTAGAAGTTGTCAAAAATAGAAATAGTAAAGTACACCCCCAAAAAACTACTTAAGTAGTACTTTCAAGTATTTTTACTTAAGAACTTTACACCACTGGATAAAATTGCCACAATATGATACATCATGAAATTAAGATTATACCTGTTAGCATAAACTGATAGGCATTATCAGAGATGGAGAAAATGTGGGGTGGGACCTCCTTGCACTTCTTGCACCGATAGCCTGCCACCTCCTCTGGGTTGTAGACCGGGAGCCACTTATAGGGGTTCACAGTCACACAGGACAGCCCAGAGTAGGTCTGCAATAGGGGAACAACTCAGGTTATGTCATTCATGACTTGATCTGATTGAACCCATTAAACTAGTTGGTAGATGTTTGATTGACAATGCAATTAGAAGATGTACGTATGACTGAGTTGAAATGTAATCTGATCTGTGTCTGCTTACATAGATCATCCAGGCAGCGTAGTGCTCTTTGAGGTTGTACAGTACGGCTGGCTCATGGAGATGGTTCAACGTGGCCATGTCCTCGATCTTGGCAAAATTAGGAGGGTTCATAGGGCTGATGTCATCCGGATTCACTGTGACAACTTGCAACATGATCAAATAAAGGAGAGGGCAGTTAGGGGAGGCAAGTTTCCATTCAAATAACAAACCAGTTGCATTCTAGAATAACAACGGGATGAAACTGCATCGAAATCATTCCACGGTGGCATAATTAACTTTTTTATTTAGCATCCAAAAGGCTTAGAAATGACATGTACTCTGAATTTCAGTCACTCTCACATAGTAAGTTAAATATATCATGCTTTCCCACTGGGCAAACACTGGTTGAATGTTGTTTCCACGTCATTTCAACAACAAAAATTGTATGTGATGACGTTGAATCAATGTGGAAAACTGATTGGATTTGAAAAAAGACATCAACGTAAGTGAATATTGTCTTCTCTTAACCCAACTGTTAACCATGGTGGAATGTTTTGTTGAACATCACTTTGAATTCATGTTAGCTGACAACTCAACCAAATGTAAATGAAAACTAGACGTTAAACTGACGTCTGTGCCCAGTGGGTTAGAACATAGCTATATGGTCAGATGTCCTAGACCATTTCATATGTACTCACCCTCCCATCCTCAGTCTCCACTATGACCGTGGAGATGTCTTGGCTCTTGATTTTGCCTTTCACATACTCCATCTTTAGATCTGCCACAAAGCAGGCCGTTTTGGCATCAAATGTCTTGACCTGTGCCGCAATCCTCTCCCGCTCCGGCTTGCGGAGGTACGAGGCAGTCTATATTCCTTGAGAAGATCCAATAAACATCAAAGGCCTAAGTATATGATTTGGTCTATTCTTACCTGAGTGTTGCAGTTACGAAATCTATGATCACAGTAGGACAACCCCTGGAGTTTCAGAAAAGTGACAAAGACTGTATGGATGCAACCTCTATTTTTGTTAAATGTTTGCTGTCTCAACAGTACGCCAAAGACATACCTCCAATGCCCTGCTGTCATCGCACTAACAATACTTTTTATAAGGGATGGCTTGTTTTTTTTCTATTTGCTTGACAGCTTCTCTGTATTTGTATAAAAATCTAATCTGGCTCATATGCCACCATGGAAAAGTAAAGTATGTCCATTTTGTATTTTTAACTGTCTATCTATAGCTGTATTGTGTCACATTTAAATGTTTTCAATTGTAACCCTGCAGCCTGTCCATTAAAAAGCAATGATGGATAAGGATGGCAGTTTAGAGGGCTTGGGTTCAGACACGACATTCCTCATTTTCTGGGATCAGGGAAGATTAGGTTTGTTAGGGCATTGCTCAGATTCTGGCATTGGGCGACTGGGATCACGGTCATTTAGGGCTCACTGGGAGGGCATGGCCCGATACGGGCTGGGGTTGACAGGTGTCAGTTAGCACGTTCCAGACAGACAGAGACATGTCCGTCTGCTGTGTATTCCATTGTCATTCAAAGACCTGAGACGAAGAGATGTCATCAAAAACCTTTTCAGTTTTGCTTTCAATTGACCTAATGCTAAACTGAGGTAATGTTGCTATATGAGATTGGATTGAGTCACAGTGAACAATACATAAATGTGCAATAAAAACGAAACATACTGACACAGCATATTTAACACAGGAATGAACAAAAATGATCTGAACAAAAATGATCTACTAAACTGAATATCAGAGGCCTTTGTCGGCTCTATAATGAAGCACGCTGAAGAAATACAAGAAGTCTGACAATACAAACATCTAAGCTGCTTCCAAATGTGATGATGTTACATGTAGTAAAACGCTTTACAGACGACCTGAATATATCTCATACAAAAGCAGCCCGTGCCTCACCATGGCTTCAAAAAAATCCAGGCCTCCGTTTATGCATATACAGGTGGCATTTCAAGAATGCAATGACAAACAATACAATGCATTCAGAGTGCTGTAGATGTTTTCAATTGGTTTATGTTCCGTTTATTCCTGCGTGTGGCAGTGTGCAAGAGCAATTCTAAATTCTATGAAATAAACATTTTACTGATTCAAATTCAAACTTATTTTGAAAACAAAATTGACAGATATACTGTTGTACATTTTGAGCACAAAATGATCTCTGGTCCAGGGTGTTAGTGCACATTAGTAAAGGAACGGTCACTAACGCCCTGGACCAGAGCTAGCACAACATAGGATCATGCCATCCCATTTAGAGACTAGATCAGGGGTGTCAAACTCATTCCATGGAGGGCCAAGGCTTTTGGTTTTTCCTTTCAATTAAAACCTAGACAACCAGGTATGGGGACATCCTTACTAATTAGTGACCTTAATTCATTGATCAACTACAAGGAAAGAGTGAAAAGCCACAGACACCCGGCCCTCCGTGGAATGAGTTTGGCACCTGTGGACTAGACAGATGCTGCCTCATCATCAGGTAGTTTAGTTTAGACTGTTTGTCTGATATCATGCACTCCATTGGACAAGCTCCTAACCACGCGTCAGTTAGAATGTAAACTGACTGGCATAGAAGTGCTGTGGTCATAATCATGACCCTCCACAGCTCCCTCTAAAACTCATGTGATGTCACATGCAGTCGACAATAGAACTCCAACGCCCGCATTCTTTCTTTCAATTTCCTTTATATCTATTGATTAACTCAGCTGCGCACAATGCTAAACAATTTCTTTAGACTTACACTCTATGCATGATCCTATTCTACCCTATAAACATGTTACAAAGAACATTTATCTGTAAAACGTCAAATGAATGTGTGAACTGTCTCCAAGGAAAGAGTCAGTAGAGTTGTACGGTGTGTGGGCCATTCATTTTCATAAACTATGACAAACTGACACTGCATCAAAGCCAACCTAATTGGTGATTTAATATCCCATGAATGTCATTTGAAGGGCTGGCAACGGTTGTGGGTATAATTGGTCATGGGCAGGCAGTAGGCACTGGCTATGCTGACCTCCACTTTATAGTAAAGTATGTACATTGACTGTGTCAAGGACACTGCGAGATGGTGGGAATTTGAAGTCACAGTGCGAACGAGAGGAAGTAAGGAGACAATCCCCGTCGGTTGGTTCTGTCCGAGACAGACTGATGCCTGCCCAAGGTGGAAAATAGATCTGAGGACGGGTATATCTGCCTTGGATTAGAGGGTCAACGGACAGGAGACCACAAAATAAAGCTGCTGATAACCACTTCTAGTCTGAAAGAACACCCAGTTTTAGGGGGACTGTCTCAGACAAGACATCCACAGGGACAGACACTGATCGTATCATCAAACTTAACTCTCCAGGGCAACAGTGTACATTGAATAAGGCACAAGGGACTCCTGTCCATTTTTGCAAAGAGACGGGCATTTACTGTAGGTTGGACACAACAAATCAAGATATGGAATGGTTCAGTGGGTGAATTCATGAGCATACAATTTAAAATTCTCATAAAGGATGATTTGATACTTTGAGAGCTGAAAGGTGACCTCTTCTCATCTAGAAGAGTATTCTTCCCAGTCATCACAAACCACCAACCAGCCAGGAATGAGTGGAGTGCTTTGCCAAAGAGTGCTGAACAACTGCTGTGCTCTCCCTAGTTCAGGTTAACAAGGAGGAACTCAACAGGTTCTTGCCTAAAATACAGTCATCAGCTGCGTATTCAGTTTGCAAGGATATTGAGAAATAATTTGTATGTATTATAAAACACAAATAAATTATGTGTGTGTGTGTGTGTGTGTGTAACTTCAACAAAAATTATATGTTACTATGAGCCAATCATGCATCTATGGCTATAACCAGAAATAGAGGCTCCGGTGGTTACCATTTATTTGCAGAACAATGCGCCCAGTCAAGACACTGGCCTGGCTGTCATATCAATAGCAACATGATTACAAATCAAGCTGTTAAATGAATTATCTAGGACAGTACTCTTGACAACTAATACGAACAACCTTAAACTCTGACCAGCACGTGTTTGCCACTAGGAACAGGCAATATGGTTGCACAAAGTGAAGCCCTGATAACCTGCATGGTAGCCTACGACTACAAGGGCAGTAAAACATAAATAATAATAAGACAGACAGACATAACTGTAAATCCAAGTTTAATAAATTAAACATTATTTTGGAAATTCAGTTGAAATATGACTAGTACAAATCGAGTAACCAAAGAGTTATTACAGTGCATAAATGTTTCTGGTGTCACTGAGACGAGTCCAGGTATTGGGCCAGACTTAACAGAAGAATTAGTGTAAAGGAAGTAAAGCCGAACTCTAACTGCACAACGACAACGATTCATGTTTTTTTTCCATTAGGAGTGTCCAAGGGTAAACACTGGAAACCTTTAGTTCTTCAGTATTGATTTCCAGGGAATATTTCCCCCCTACATTTTATGGTAGTTACATTTCTTTAGGTACTTAAAATCAAGTATTTCTGGTTGGCTCTCATATTTTTACATCGAAACAATTGTATTTCACATCGATTTAAATAATGGGCAAAGCAGAAAAAGTAAACACTTAAGTGTTGTCCACACCCATTTGCAAACAATCACTTTAAACCATCTTAGACTTAAATATGATATTATAGACCATATTAAATGGTGAACCGCAACAAGGGAATTGTAAGTCGTAGACATCTGAATTCAATGAAAATCTGTAATGCAGATAAATATTCCATGTCATTGACATAACATGGCAGCATTCAGTCCTGCTGGGCCAGAGGCTGCTGGGCCAGAGGCTGCTGGGCCAGAGGCTGCTGGGCCAGAGGCTGCTGGGCCAGAGGCTGCTGACGGTCTCTGAAGGCTGTGAGAGAGGCACATAAGATGTGTTCCCAGACACAGACAGTGCACTTGACCAGTTCTCCTTCATCTCACCTCTTAATTCCCCTTCTTGTACTTCCTCATGTGTGATGCAATGGAAGAGGAGATCTCAGCGCTCCTCTTGTTCTGTCCAAAATACTCTTTGAACTCTCCGTCCGGACCAACCAGGTACATGATGATTGTGTGATCGACCTGCAGTCAAGAATAAAGGAGGTTTCATTTAGATATCAATTCAGCTGCGAAAAGTGGGAATATCTACTTTACAATGAATAAATGAGAGTTCTGAATAAGGGCAGGATCAGACGATGAACTCACAATGTAGTCGTTGTCTTCATCCTTTGGTCCCTGGCTGTAGTAGACTCTGTAGGCTCGAGAGACCTGGTCAATTTGGGCCATTGTCCCAGTCAGGCCAATGAGCTTAGGGGAGAACTCTGGGAATAGAGGACAGAGGGGGAATGTTATTGTTCCACCAATGTGAGTCTAAGCCCCCCTTTTACCATAACATGGAAGCTACAGTAGTTAATGGCTTGTTCTCTTTACCTTTCACATATGTCCCCATGGCCTCAGGTGTGTCCCTGTCAGGATCAATGGTGATGAGGATGGGGGTCAGGTTTGGAAGAGACTGTATCCTGTCTGGGAAACATGGAAAGAGATGATGTTGATCACAACAAATCTCCTGTACATCCCAGAGTTGTAGCATTAACATTATGCTTTGTGACAACATATGAGTGACTGACTGGCTACTCACTCAACCATCTAATTGCCATGACATTAATAAATAATATGGTGCATCATAAAGAGATGATTAAAATAAAAAGACTTTACCTATTTCATCCACCACCTCAATCATTTTCTCGATTTCATCAGGACAGATGTCAGGGCAGTGTGTAAACCCAAAGTAGATAAGGACCCACTGGCTGAGGAAATCCTCACTTTTACAGGGTTTATTATTCTGATCCACAAGAGAGAATGGACCCCCAAGTGCTGGTTTCCCCATTGACTTTGTCCTTTCTCTTTCAATCACTGCAGTGCATGTGTAAAAAAGACAACATAATGTAAAACAGATTGTTACCAACATGTACAGACACTGACGATTTACTCCAGGAGAAGTTCAGTTCGGAACATAAATGAATGTGTGTAAATCCACTGTTGGATGTAGCCTACTGCATGATGGTGAGTATGCTAAGAGGTGAAATGTCCTTACATTCTTCTTTTTCCTTCTTGAAATATTTCATCCCGGCAAGGAGAACACCCCCGAATGCAAATGTTATTGCTAATGATTTCCAAGTCACTGGCTGCAGAGGATAGATGAATGGAGACAGGCAAGCACACAAGATTAAAGACAAAGCAAAAGGCACAGTGCTTTATTTTATCCATAGACATTAAAACCAGGTTTTATCAGGTGCCCAGCCACAGTTGTGTACATATCACTCAGAAAATAATTGGTACGTTTAAATACCCCTGTCTTTTTGGTTTTATCACCAGAAGGGGGCGGTGGAGGTAAAGACGAGAATGATCTTGAGTCGTAACACTGTGATGTCCGGAACGTCCAACTCCCGCATAGATTTACCTGTGCAGTGCATGAGTACACACAATATGTTAACATGGTAGATAGGTACAAGGATATCTGCCTTCAAGCTGTTAGTCATTCCGCGCTTCAAACGGTGAACACGTTTGATCCTAGTCTGAGTGTTGTAAGCCATGTATGACCTACCAGACGGTGGACTGTCCGTGGTGAGAGATCTATGTACGGAGAGCCAGTCTTTCTCGATAAAGCGCGTGTAAAGCTGCAGATTGTGCTCACGCTTTGGTGCGAAATCATACGGTTTAACAGTCGACAACTCAAAGTCTGATACGATATTAGGCCCAACGCCATGATGTTGAGCTAGTTTGTCAAGATCTCAATGCGGAAGTGGTGGCAGAATTTTACACAACGTGAATCATGAAAGTAAAAACGCATTCAAATTCCTGATCTTGGATCAGTATACCTTTAACAACGATTCTCATTGACCGAGTGGCTCGCAATATACACGTTTTAAGCTGACTCTGGACCTGCCGGCGAACACAGTTATTTCTGTCTGTTAGAACCGGAAATTACGCACCTGAAGTCCTTTTTTTGTACTGGGTTCTCTGGGGGCTACTGACATCTAGCTATCTAACTTTTCATTGGCAGTAGCCTACTTCTGCTGCCAACTTTAACAAGTTAGGAGCACCAAACACAACATTAGTTTGATTTAGATATAGCCTACATTACTTTTAAAGCACATATCCTGTAGCTATCGAGGCGCAGTTGTGCTAAATAATAATACCTAATTATTTGGAGCCTTGAGTAGGCTACAGTACATGCATTTCTTTCAATTTCGATTTCTGATGCAAAAATAATAATAAAAAGTCATTTATATTTGTTATTAAATTGCTTTATTTGATTGTGATTACACCAGATATCACATTAGTGCAATGGGTTGCCTACAACAACAAAAATATTAATTATGATTCCAGTAAAAAAAAGGAAAATGTATCAATCATATACATTCTAATTTATGACATTGTCACTTATTTAGATGTATGGTTTAGCAGGGGTGTTTTTTACATGCGTCTTTTTAAACAATGCATTCATGATTTCCATACTGCCTCTGTAGCTAGGTCATATCCTCTTGTAAATGTTCCAACCCGCAGATATGTTGCTCACTCATCACTGGACTATCTTAATGAATGGATATCTACAGTGCAGCTTTACAATGTGGGGGCCAGCTGGTCCTCAGCTCCTTGTTAATGTAGTAGTACAGCCAGGCCACAAAGGGGAAGATTGTGATGGCAACAGCAACAGACAGTCTGAGAGCCCCAATAGAACTAATAGAAAAGAGTTACGACAGTACAGATATCAGTGATGTACTGAGTTTGAGTCTTTTTTAAATAAAGTATTGCATGTAGGGATATGGTCCAAATCTATGTTGAAAGTCCTTACCTTCCAGAGTGTTGACACAGGAGAAGCCAGACAAGTATCAACATGAGACCAGAGAATTCCCTGGGGATAGAGAGAAACAGTTGTGACCAAAAATAATTATTGTACACAATGCTCATCTAAACAGAAAAATATTTTGACTGTGAGACTATACCTTCCCTCCTCTTGCTGGAAGATATTTATGATGCGCTCTTTATACAGAGTCCATCCCATCATGGAAACAACAGCAGTCGAAATAAGCATATGAAGTTTAGCAATTCTCCTCCAAAGTAGTGTCTCTGAAAAACAGTCTCTCAAGCATTTAAACATTCAGGGTGCAGTGCAGGCTCATGCATATATATTTCTAGCTTTAACTACACTCATGATACTATGACAAGATACTAAACAGTCAATGGCCAAAAATGTTAAAATGGAAATGTTATTTAATAGGAAAAATATGCTGATATCATTGATGGATCTCTATTCATCCATAATGCCCACATACCTGTTACATGTGGTATAATGGCAATCAATAAACACAGATTTGCTGGAATAGCATAGGCAACCTGGAAATAGAAAAGGCGTGTGTGTGGAGTACTGTAAATAAAAAAAATACAAAAAACACTTTGATTATAGTAATTCATTAAGAACATTAAACGACAAAAAAAAGCGTGATCCTACCATCCATAACACTGCATCCGGATCGTTAATCTATTCTATGCCAATAAAAAAGACAAAGGATAAAACATGGGATTTACTAATTTGGGCCAAATATTCGAAGACAGACATACACCATGTTCACCTATTAAATGACTCTGCTAAATCCATGAGTTCAACAGAAGCATATATGCCTACAGTTAACGCCAAATACAGTAGGCTATAGATACAAAGTATCTCAAACAATGTAACCAAATAAGGGAATCACTTGCCTGCACATAACTTGCTAGAGCAAAGAACAATGACATGCATACATTGCAAACTCAACATTCCGTATTTTTGGTTTTTTTTTGAAGTTTCGACAAGTGAACATTTATAGGCACTATAGCAAAGTCGCCAAGACTCGTTGTTTTGTATCTTTTTTTCATGAAAAGTGCTTTCTGAATATATATGAATAAGAAAAACGATTAAACGTTACATATGTGTTACTGTTACATTAAATACTGATTTGGCTACTTTAAAATAAAAACAATTCTGGACAGTATTACACATACTTTAAATGTACGTAAACTGACATTTTACTGTTAACTGTATGGTAATTCATAGTCTAATACAATTAGGCTAGAAATCGCCCCTACCCACTGATACACGATCAGATATTTGTCTTCCCCATAGTGCTTAAGGTTAACGCAGGCGGTATGGTTATCTGAGCCTAGATTTGTGTTCCTCGAACTAAGCCCACAAACACAGCAGCGTCGCGTTGGAAGCTGTGGGTGTTCAAGTTCGCAAGTGACATTTGGTCAGCTGACTGAGTCTCGACCAGAGACAGAAGAGGAAGCGAGACACCCCACTCACTGTTTTTTTCTTGTTCAATTAAACTAGGTAGACCAGACAAGCTGCTATTGCATTTGTGTCTATGGGAGACACACCCAGTTAAGTAAGCCGGAACTGACCTTTTTTCAATCGTAAAAGGCCTGACTGAATAATCTTTATTTATCCACCATCTTTGGTCTCGACTCTATGTGGAAAGGGGGTTACTGGACTGTCAAACACTGTCCCGATTTCTTACTGTTTGTTGGTAGTTACAGTCTTGTTCGGTAGCGCTCTCTACAACCACATTTGAGTCGAATAAGTCTAGCCAGTTTGATTATTCTCCAGTCTTGTTTTGAAAGGGTGAAGTTGCTCTCTGCATTGCAGCCTAGTGCTGCTGATGGAATTCAAACACACAATGGCGACACCCAGCCCCAACAACTCAACAACATCTACCAGCCACAACAGCAATAACGCAGGATCTACAGGCTCACATCACCATCAATCCCAGTCGCAACACATAACAACAATGAGCAGTATGCAAGGTAAGGATTGTAAAATACCAGCTTGTTATAACTATATATTTTTTTGTGAGTGGTGTTAACGGGAGTAACCTAATGACTATGCTAACGAACTAGCTACCTATATTGGCTAGCTATCTACTTACTAACATAACTTTCCTCAGTTGTATTCACACACTATTACTAGTTTGTTAGTTAGTTAGCTTGGTGTCTACAGTTAACGCTAGCTAGCTACTGTCAAAATCAGTTGCCCTCACACCCAAAACATTGTCTTCTAAGCAAATAACGGGTTCTGAAAATGTGTGTTAGAAATAAGTAACACCAAAAACACCTTATAGCTAGCCACAGCTTACGTTAACTAGTGAATAGTTGGTAAGTAAGTTAACTCGCTTGCTGGGTAACGTTAGCTAAGGTTGGCTAACAAGCGGCATTGCTAGTTAGCCTAAATAACGTTAGCTAGCTAGAATATAAGAAGGCCTGTCATGCTTTATCTGGATCTGGTCATGTGTTGCTTACTGTCTTTCAATGTCAGGTTACCTCTAACTAGCCAACTACAATATGTTGCAGTTCTAAAAATAACAAGATCATGTTGGGATGTGTTTTGGGGAAATTCATTGTATCTACTAACATGCTACTGTAGCAGTTACCATATAATTCCAGTCATTGCACTAACTCTTGTTAGCATTAGCTTGCGAAACTACCTCAACTACTGGATGCAGAGACAATGTTATCCATTATTTGATCTGACTCGTGTGAAGTGGATAAAGGGCTTTATTATTAATTTATTACTAAAATCCCGAAGTATCCTAGGCCATGCAGTTATTGCTAGCACAGTGAAACTGTTGCATGAGAATCTCTTAGATTTCAAATAACGTTAATTTACATCCACCAGAAGAAATCTGTTTAAATTTACACCCAATGCATCATTAGCTAGCTATGTTTTTACAAACTATATATTTTTTAACTTACAGAATCCAACACGTGCTGGAGATGTCAGAGTGAAACAGGTAGCTAACGTTACTGTCAATATTACACATTTTATAAAGATAATATATTTACATTTTTTGTTGATGCTTTAACAATAACTGTCGTAGCTCGTTAGTTTTTTTTTTTGATCTGGTTCTATACTTTTGCATGCCGTTCTCAATCTGATATTTAACAGGTAGTAAATGAAATAAATATGTTATGGTCCACTTCTGTCACTGTCAAAGTATTGAAACTACATTCCTGTGATATTTTTCTTCCCTTTCCTTAATTCTACTAACTTCCCATAACCCTCCTGACTTGATGCTGATCGATGGTGAGCTGTCCCAAGAATAGTTTATTCAATTGTCATTGTCTCTCCCTGCCAGGATCATTTTGTGGATGCATTTAATTTTCTATCTCACACCACTCCATTTAAAAAAATCATTTGTAGGTTGTTATTTTTATAGGTCTACCCCAATTTGCTCCACTGAATCTTCCTGAGCTAATCCTTAATCATACCAAAGTTATCTTGGTTGTTTCTGGCTATATATGTGTGCATGTAGATTAATCCCCCCCCCCCCCCCCCACCCCATATGCAATACATTTTTCTGTTTTCTGTGTGGTGGAATGCTCAGCTTTTAACGTTTACCAGTTCACTGACGTGGGGCCAAGTTATAAAAGTTCAGTAGTTCACTCAGAAGAAAATAATTTGAGTATGTCACGAGGCCATAGCCACATTTGTTTACAGGGACATTTCAAAGTGCAGTGTTACATTTTACAGTGAACAAAAAACAGAACAAAACACGGTCTTCTAGAGTTGAATAATAAATATGTTTTTAACTCTTCAGTTATTGGTTGGTTTCTTTTGGAAAAGTGCATACAACATGAATACAATAGGGTCTGGGTAATGTACCATCTATAGCATAGAGAAGACAAGTGCAAGAGATGTAAACCTATGTTTTTAGTAGGCCTTCCTTAGCACCCGTGCCTATTCAGCCAGTTGTCTCTGTGTTCAAATTGTATAATTTGGGGGGCTTACGCAAAGGAGCTTTTCCTGCTTCAAACTAAGTACATTTATGATTATTAACTCTAACATGCAACATTGATAACAAGGCTGCTGCAATTTCAGCTGGTAACATCTGATAAGTACCCTAATTATTTAGTTAAGTATTGCATGTAGGTTAGGCCTAGATAAAATATTTCCGGTCAGGATTTCTTCAATTGGGCTAGTTGGTCATGTTTTAGTGTGTGTAGTAGTTGTTGTCCACACTTGGTATCAAACTGTGATTCATAGACGTTTCCAGTAATGAAGCCCCATTTAGCAAAATCAAGTTGATTTGAGATATTTCAAATAGTTGTCAGTCAAGGTGGTGCCGGGTGTTGGGAAACAGTGCTGCATCGTTCCCTGGTCTAAACTGAAGCTGAGAAGAACAGTGTTTGTTGTTCACCACGTTTCCTAATAGAACTTGATTTGTTTTTTGTTCATCGGTCAAACAGTAGCCTAAATACAGGTGAAATATGAAAAAGAAATGTTCTCTTCTCACCTCCTAGGGTTTCAGATAAACCTGTCTGGAGCTCCCCCAAGTAAGCCAAACCTCTTTTGCTACAGTACCAACAGTTCTCAACCCTTTGCTTCCGCCTGATGGTCTGGTATGGGGGAGTCTGTCCTCTTTTCTCAACTAATCCAAGTGAAGAGTTGTTGGGGTCTAGTAGGCTTGTGCCGGTTTTGATAGTTACGGCTAGTAGTTGAGGCTAAACATTGATTATCCTAGAGTTAGAGTGCAGCGTATGTTGGTCTGTTATTTAAGACATTAGGTCATAATATTTTACTGATGCAAAGCAAGTGAAAGAAAGACTTGTCCAACTGTGAGTCTTATTGATTTAACTTCTCTGTAGTTTAAAAAACAACAACGGTTGGTGTTAACCATCCTGTATGTTTTTACCTTTCATAATGTTCATTTACCAAGACGTTCCAATCCATATTCTGATCATCCATCATCGGCACAAGCCTAGGGCTAAGAGCTTCCATTAGCATTGGTGTATATAGATTCACACTTGGCTTTCAACTGGTCTTTACCACTGTTTGGTTCGGCCTTCTACACAAAATAGCACTGTGTTGGAAATGTATTTTATCTTGACAGACGTGTAGTCCTTTTGCTTGTATTTATTAATTAGGTGTGTTTTTAATAAACATTGTAATGGAAGCTCTACCTTTTTTTAGTTTTAGCATTTTTAGTCAGCTTGCTACTAACAAGCAAAACTAGCTAGTAATGCTTGGGGTTTTGCCACATTGTTTTACAAACCAGTTTGCAGCTGTTTTGTTTTTGAACACTTAAGTGATTTTTGGCATGAGCTGTACTTAAACACTTGCCTGTTGAGACATGGAGACACTAGTGTAATTTCCAATTGCTTGTGCCATTTTATTGGAATTTGAGTACATACATTCTTGTGGTGTTTGGGGTGGAGAGAACAGAATGCATCCTTCATTTCAAGGTGAACTCAGAACAGTTCTACTTGGGAAGCTCCTTCTCCTCTGGCAAGATTTTCTAGTCTGTAGTGTAGGCTATTTGACTCTTGTGTATGGTTATGAGCCAAAAGTCACATTTTGTATTTTCAAAGATTTTCTGTCAGAACAATGCTTTTGTTGAGTTAGAATCTCATTACACAATGTTGTCATGTTTCACAGTCTCTGGGTAGTAGCCTAAATAAATGTAAAAATCAAGCAAGAAATGGTCAGTTTTTTTTATTTAAATTCTCACCTATTCCCTCATTATTGTTTAAATTACCAAGCAAAACCTACTAAAACATGGTAGGTGAGTGTTGGATTGTAGCTAAGCCTCCATCCTGAATAGCCATAGGATGTGATCTAGTACTAGGCTATGGTTTAGAGCAGGTGTCTACTGAGAAGTGTATGCCTCTGCATCAACTTCAGTGAACTGGTTAAAGTATATAACTACCATCTGCAATGAGTCACTGGTACAACCAGAACATGTCTTGTAAAAATACCTCCAGGGGGTTTCTGTTCCTGGCCACTGAGGCTATAGCATACACATATTTGATCGAGAACCTGTTATTAGACCAACTCGTGATTCATTTTAATTTGGTCAAGACCTGTTTTGTTGACTATCCCATATAGTTCAGTATCAGCCAAAATCTAAAAATCAGCATCTATAGAAGAAATGTATGTTCTCACAGAGAAATATAAAGAGGGATGCCTTTGGTAAGAAGCAGGTCATTACTCTTACATCCATCGTCCCTAGATGTGGATTGCATGACTTCAGTAAATTTACTTGAATACTCTTGTTAAATTTACCTCTCCATTCCTTTACTGGTCTCTCATTCTGTGGTATGGTAACTGTTTGTTTTCATGTTGTTTTTGAGTGTGTAAATGTTGTTTTCTGGTTCTTGGCTCTACACCTGCCATAGATGTCTTGTGTGCAATCTGACATAAACTCTGCCTCTCCCCTATCAGGTAAACGCAAAGCACTGAAGTTAAATTTTGCCAATCCCCCGATTAAACCAACGACCAGATTCACTCTGAGTACAGCAGGACCCCCATTCCAGAACCCCCACATGTAAGTTGACCTCCGAACTTTGCAATGGATGTGGTTTTCTGAAGATCTACATGGAGTGGAATTTGCATTAGCCACAATGCAAACTCCTGCATAATGAATTGTTATATGACTCTGCACTCTAGTCTACAGTCTGCTGAGACTCTTCATCTCCAAAGCCACACATTGTCAATGTAACATTCAGTACTGTATAGGTACCCAGGCAATCTGTCACAATAAAGACAGGCTAAGTGAGGTTGGAATGATTAGCAGTTGTTGTATTTCTATCTCCACCTGCTCATGGAAAACAGAGAGTAACTGAATGTAGCCTCAAGTACCTGTTTGGGCAACACCATTGTAGTGAATGTGAATAAGCCCTGTGTCTTTGCTGTGTAATTTGAAGATAACATGAGCCTGCTAAGTTACCCTGGACAAGCAAATTACTGATGCTGGATAATGCAAACTGAACAAACGGATGTCAACTAACCATCCTTTTTCAGGTGCCGTATCATATACAGTGGGACAAAAAAAAGTATTTAGTCAGCCACCAATTGTGCAAGTTCTTCCACTTAAAAAGATGAGACCTGTAATTTTCATCGTAGGTACACTTCAACTATGACAGACAAAATGAGAAAAAAAATCCAGAAAATCACATTGTAGGATTTTTAATTAATTAATTTGCAAATTATGGTGGAAAATAAGTATTTGGTCACCTACAAACAAGCAAGATTTCTGGCTCTTACAGACCTGTAACTTCTTCTTTAAGAGGCTCCTCTGTCCTCCACTTGTTACCTGTATTAATGGCACCTGTTTGAACTTGTTATCAGTATAAAAGACACCTGTCCACAACCTCAAACAGTCACACTCCAAACTCCACTATGGCCAAGACCAACGAGCTGTCAAAGGACACCAGAAACAAAATTGTAGACCTGCACCAGGCTGGGGAGACTGAATCTGCAATAGGTAAGCAGCTTGGTTTGAAGAAATCAACTGTGGGAGCAATTATTAGGAAATGGAAGACATACAAGACCACTGATAATCTCCCTCGATCTGGGGCTCCACGCAAGATCTCACCCCGTGGGGTCAAAATTATCACAAGAACGGTGAGCAAAAATCCCAGAACCACACGGACCTAATGACCTGCAGAGAGCTGGGAGCTGGGACCAAAGTAACAAAGCCTACCATCAGTAACACACTACGCCGCCAGGGACTCAAATCCTGCAGTGCCAGACATGTCCCCCTGCTTAAGCCAGAACATGTCCAGGCCTGTCTGAAGTTTGCTAGAGAGCATTTGATTCAGAAGAAGATTGGGAGAATGTCATATGGTCAGATGAAACCAAAATATAACTTTTTGGTAAAAACTCAACTCGTCGTGTTTGGAGGACAAAGAATGCTGAGTTGCTTCCAAAGAACACCATACCTACTGTGAAGCATGGGGGTGGAAACATCATGCTGTTTTTTTTCATGCTGTTTTTCTGCAAAGGTACCAGGACGACTGATCCGTGTAAAGGAAAGAATGAATGGGGCCATGTATCGTGAGATTTTGAGTGAAAACCTCCTTCCATCAGCAAGGGCATTTATTTACCTTTATTTAACTAGGCAAGTCAGTTAAGAACAAATTCTTATTTTCAATGACAGCCTAGGAACAGTGGGTTAACTGCCTGTTCAGGGGCAGAACGACAGATTTGTACCTTGTCAGCTTTTCCACCATAATTTGCAAATAAATTCACAAGAAAAATGTGATTTTCTGGATTTTTTTTCTTCTCATTTTGTCTGTCATAGTTGAAGTGTCCCTATGATGAAAATTACAGGCCTCATCTTTTTAAGTGGGAGAACTTGCACAATTGGTGGCTGACTAAATACTTTTTTTGCCCCACGTACGTATATATGTATGTATGTATGTATGTATACTGAACAAAAATATAAACGCAACATGTAAAGTGTTGGTATCATGTTTCATGAGCTGAAATAAGATTCCAGAAATGTTCCACACAAAAAGCTTATTTCTCTCATTCTGTGCACAAATTTGTTTACATCCCTGTTAGTGAGCACTTTAGCCTTTGTCGATATAAACCATCCACCTGACAGGTGTGTCAAATCAAAAAGCTGATTTAAGATTTATGATCATTACCCAGGTGATCCTTGTGCTGTGGACAATAAAAGGCCACTCTAAAATGTGCAGTTTTGTCACACAACACAATGCCACAGACGTCTCTAGTTTTGAGGCAGGATGCAATTGGCATGCTGACTGCAGGAATGTCCACCAGTGCTGTTGCCAGATCATTTTAAAGTTAATTTCTCTAAGCCACTTCCAACGGCATTTAAAAAATGTTTTGTCAGTACGTCCAAACGGCCTCTCAACCGCAGACGTGTAACCACGCAAGCCCAGGACATCCACATTCGGCTTCTTCACCTGTGGGATCGTCGGAGCCTATGCCCTCCCAGGCCCACCCATTGCTGTACCCCTGCCCAGTTATAGGAAATCCATAGATTAGGGCCCAATTTATTTAAACTGACTGATTTCCTTATACGAACTAAAACACAGCAAAATCTTTGAAATTGTTTCATGTTGCATTAACATTTTTGTTCAGTATATGATTGAGGTGAAATTAACTCAACTAAGATTGTGTTTCTTATGTCTCCCACCTATTTCTGTGGCCAGAGAGAGGCTGCGTACGCATAGTATCGAGTCGTCAGGGAAGTTGAAGACCGCCGGTGGCGATTGTGACTTCACGGCTGAGGACCTCAAG
Organism: Oncorhynchus mykiss; assembly: GCF_013265735.2. Lineage (NCBI taxonomy): Eukaryota > Metazoa > Chordata > Actinopteri > Salmoniformes > Salmonidae > Oncorhynchus > Oncorhynchus mykiss. The sequence continues at coordinate 80,607,972 of NC_048576.1, read as the reverse complement.
GACCTGGGGGAGATTGGGCGGGGCGCTTACGGCTCTGTCAACAAGATGGTGCACAAGCCCAGCAACCAGATAATGGCTGTCAAGGTGACTGCCCCTTACTGACCTCTTATTGACTAAACTACAGGAAGTGTTCAGGGCAAGATTTATGCCTGCTCATCAGTCTTAGGCTATATTGTGAAATGAACACTCAGTAATCACCAAAGTGTAACTGACTCCCATTGCAGGATATGGTAACATGTTGCTCATGATAAGGGGAGGAAGGCTCGTAATAATGGCTGGAACAGCGAATGGAAACCATGTGTTTGAAGTTGATACCTTTCCACTAATTCCACTCCAGCCATTTACCACGTGCCCGTCCTCACCAATTACGGTGCCACCAACCTCCTGTGACTTCCAACCATGGTCACAATTTGAAAGCAACATGCATCTGATTACAATGTGTGTCTCCCACAGAGGATTAGGTCAACGGTTGATGAGAAGGAACAGAAGCAGCTGCTAATGGATCTGGATGTGGTCATGAGGAGTAGTGACTGTCTCTACATAGTTCAGTTTTACGGGGCTCTTTTCAGAGAGGTGACCATGCAAGTTTTTCACTTCTGTGTTTTGTTGATTGATTTCTCTATATAGGAAATGCATTGGATGTCAATCAATCGTTCTGTGTAGTTAGCAATAAGCAGTGTATTATCTTCACGAGGTAATGTTATGTCTTACGATTCTTTTCTTTGTCAGGGGGACTGTTGGATATGTATGGAACTTATGTCTACCTCCTTCGACAAATTCTACAAATATGTATATTGTGCTTTAGATGATGTGATTCCAGAGGAAATATTAGGCAAAATAACATTAGCTGTAAGTTTTCATGCATTTTCTCCTTACATAATTTACACTGATTAATTTGACAGGAAGGGTACATATTTCTCTATATTAATTTAGTTGCTTATGTGTTTTCATTACAGACTGTGAAAGCACTTAACCACTTAAAAGAATACTTGAAAATAATTCACAGAGGTAAGACGACTCCAAAATGGAGACCTTGTTCTTTATTTCCTCATTTGAGATGTGTAATTGCCGTTATTACCTCACAATGCTCTATTTACTGTACCACAACAGAAGTGGCACTTCCTTTACCCAGAACTCTTAGCCTAGCTTTGTCATGTCTTCTATATGTTTCTCCTCTCAGACATCAAGCCATCCAACATCCTCCTGGACAGGAATGGCAACATTAAGCTTTGTGATTTTGGCATCAGTGGGCAGCTGGTGGACTCCATTGCCAAAACCAGAGATGCAGGGTGCAGACCGTACATGGCAGTAAGTGATGTATGGGGATTTTGGTGCAATGTTTCATTAATGGCTGAAAGACAAGGCAAGTGGAAGATGTACAACTAAGGCTCTTTCTAAGAATACATTTCACTTTCACATGATAAGAATTCAACTGTTTTGGTGCTTAGTGACTTGGTGGTGATCGTCAGTTGTAAGGAGACTGTGGTTTTGTTGTTATTCAGGGGAGGCAGGTAGTTAAGATTGTTGGGCCAGTAACCGAAAGGTCGCTGGTTCAAATCTCTGAGCCGGCAAGGTGGAAAAATCTGGCGTTCTCCCACTTGAGCAAGGCAGTTAACCCCTAACAACAATTGCTCCCCGGGCGCTGATGAAGTGGATGCCAATTTAAGGCAGCCCCCTACACTTCTCTGATTCCCCTTTCCTTATTGTTGATGGCAGTGTTGGTAATTATATTATGGTTGCTACTGATATCTGTTCTTGCAGATGCTTGTTGTCTTGTTCCTATTTTGGACTAGCTGCAGAGGAATCTCATGCCGTCTGTGTGTATGTGACATGGTTGTAGTCTTCCAAACTGCTGGCAGTGCAGTTGAATGAGCTCATTGTGTCGTCATCACAGGGTTAATTTTCTGGCGGTGGTATTGCTGATGGGAGAAGGGAGCCACGGCCCCTCCAGTTTCCATTCTAAATTTGGCATCTCCCTATCAGGACGTAGGGCACACCTCTGCCATATCTCTGCCACGCATCTATCAGAAGGCCGAGGAAGGGCTGGGTTACTTCATTCATGTCTGTCAGAATAAAGCTGTTTGGGTTGGTGCTCCCACAGCTGTGAGCTCACAGTGCAGGAATCCAACCCACATGGCTCCAGTTTCCTTTTTCAAATATAAAAATTGCAGACCTGCCAGGTGCTTCTTGGCCACCCCATTGCTAATTGCTTTAGCACCATTTGTCTCTGTTTGGTCTAGATATTAGAGAGGGATTGATTTCACTTCAATGGAATATTATGTACTACACTACAATTAAGTAGGTTAGATTTGGTTCATGGTATTTGGTTCAGGTGACAGTCTAGCTCTGTTCCCCTCTGGTTGTTATGATTTAGTTCATTTAGCTGGCAAGTGGCCACATGTCTGAAATGTTTGTTGGAATATGCTCACTAATTATTTCGCACACTGTAGTGTCAGGTTAATTTTGCTACCACCATTATGTACCGAAGCATTCTTTAATCCACAGGTCAGTCATTTTAATTAGGAAATACTTTTTGTATTTGAAAGCAATTACACATCTAAATTAAATGTGCACCGATGTCGTTTTGAGTTGATATACACTGAGTGTACAAAACATTAGGAACACATTCCTAATATTGAGTTGCATCCCCTTTTGCCCTCATAACAGCCTCAATTCATCAGGGCATGGACTCTACAAGGTGCTGAAAGTGTTCCACAGGTATGGTGGGCTGGCCCATGTTGACTCCAATGCTTCCCACAGTTGTCAAGCTAGATGACCTTTGGGTGGTGGACCATTCTTGATACACACAGGGAACTGTTGAGTGTGGAAAAACCCAGCAGCGTTGCAATTCTTGACAAACCGGTGCACCTGCCAACTACTACCATACCCTGTTCAAAGGCACTTAATATATGTTGTCTTGCCCATTCACCCTCTGAATCGCACACATACACCAACCATGTCTCACTTGTCTCAAGGCTAAAACATCCTTTAACCTGTCTCCTCCCCTTCATCTACACTGATTGAAGTGGATTTAACAAGTGACATCAATAAGGGGTCATAGCTTTCACCTGTTCAGTCTGTCATGGAAAGAGCATGTGTTCTTAATGTTTTATACACGGTGTAGTAGGTCTGAGTAGTTGTGTTTTGAGTTAATAACATATCTGAGTAACTGTGAGCTGTGTCCTAGGTGACAGCTGGGCAGCCAGATCTTTTTCAGTCTTGGCAGAGGTGAGCTGATGCTGTAGCCACTATGCCATAAAACACATCAGTGCTGCGGTCAGGGAATTCTGTCCCACTGCTGTGAATGGGTGACATCATCATCTATTTCTGGTGCATGAATGAATGAGCCAGAGGATAGGAGGTGCTCCCTCCACTCAGCAGCATGGCTGGTAGAAGTCTGTGACCTGGGCACTGTTTGGAACCACTGCATTTTTCTTTACATGCATGGAGGTGAGGTCATACGTGAAGTAACTGGCTGAGGTGATTATTATGAAAGGCATGTAGAACCAGGCAATGAGGACATGGACAGGGTTTTCCGTAGGGCTGTCCCAGAGTAGTCTTTTCTTTCGACCATTCTATTGGTCTAAAATGTTTACATTTATATTTTTTTCATATACACACCCTGTGTTTTAAAATGAACTGTGTATTGAGCTTGTCTGGTACTTTAAGCACAGTTTGATTTAAATAATTAACACACACACACGACTCGAGGGAGCCAGTTATCAAGCTCGTCTACCCCCTGCTGGCTTTCCTGGATTCTGCGTTATGCTCCTGAAGTTGCCGGTAATAGGCTACACCAGGGGCCGACAGCCTTTTTCCATTTGGAGTGCCAATTAATTTGACCATTTCTACCGATCTGCGTGCCAGTTATGATTTTCATATGCTCATTTTCGTGGAACAGTTTCATTTAATTTATAATGGTTTTTGTATCTCAATCTCTTTGTCATGTGGTAAATCTAAATTATATCTAAATGAAAACAATACTACAAATCTAAAATAACTTCTATTGCCAATGATGTAAGAATAGCCTACATAAAACCAACAAATTAAAAACATTGCAGCCTGCAGGTAAACAATATCCTGATTTAAAAATAAATATCCTATAATTCACATTGGTTACGCGTGGCCTGTGCAACAAACTTGAAACGTATCAACAGTCCGACCCTAAACTCGTGCTAGCCAACTTGCAACATTGCATCAAATATTCTTGGCCCTCAGTTTCCCACGACAGGGACATACACAGCTGTAGGCTAATTGTGCAAGGGAAAATAAGTAATCTGGTATTTTATGACGTTTCCACTGGATCAGAGCATTACATTGTTTCCTTTCATGCCAAGTGGTTATCGGAAGGGAGAGCGCTGGATTTCTGTTCTAATACGTTGAGTACCTATTGTCATTTTCAATGGATTCTAAAAACAGACTCTCTTTACGTGCAGTCCACAGCTCATTAGTGATGGTGGATTAAGACAATCAGAAATACTATCAGACATCTGAAATGGGCACATTTATAGGCCTACATTTGCCCGCAGTCCAGGTAACCTAGGCCTACAAAAAACAAAAAAACTATGAATAAATTGACAACTCTTAAATGGCATGAAATAAACCAAAACTTGTTTCTCACACGTGTAGCATAGGTGGTGAGCTCTGCAAATGTGTCCACTCTGACAATGGGAACGGTAAACGACTAATAATATATTGAGCGCATTAGCAGAAATTACCGTAACCCAACAAACATTGTAGATTAGACATTATGGGAATTAATGGTAAATGTAGGTTACTACTGGTGATTTATATGTAATGGGGAATTGATATACACTAATAATTAGGGTAAACACAATGAAGTTATGAAACAATGAACGCGCAAGAGCGCATTTTTGAGAGACGTGCCTTGTGCATCTTGGTAAAGATTATGGATATATACTGATAAAGCACAAAAAAAAACAGATTTCTGCCGAATTGGGCCTCTCTTCCTCCCTGATCTTAGTCACACTCCCCTTTTCATAGGAACGTGGCATCCTAGAGTCCTCCTCAATGGATTAGTCCACTCAGAGTAGCTCAAATCAGACAGGTGTGCCTGCTCGACTAAAAACATCTCAGTTGACCAACAGCCTATCGACTAAATGGGGTCAGCCCTTGGGTGTATGTTGTATTCTGTTGAATAGACACAAATGAGTGCCTATGATAATTAATGCACTCAATAATACAGTCCTCACCATATGTATTTGGACAGTGAATCTATTCAAGACAAAGGAGATGATTATGGACTACAGGAAAAAGAGGACTGAGCACACCCCCATTCTCATTGACAGGGCTGCATTGTTGCAGGTTGAGAGCTTCAAGTTCCTTGGTGTCCACATCGCCAACAAACTAACATGGTCCAAGCACACCAAGACAGTCGTGAAGAGGGCACGACCAAACCTATTCCCCCGCAGGAGACTGAAAACATTTGGTATGGGTCCTCAGATCCTCAAAAGGTTCTACAGCTGCACCACCACTGCATCACTGCCTGGTATGGCAACTGCTTGGACTCTGATCGCAAGGCACTAGAGGGTAGTGCGAACGGCCCAGTACATCACTGGGGCCCTGTCATCCAGGACCTCTATACCAGGCAGTGTCAGAGGATGGCCCTAAAAATTGTCAAAGACTCCAGCCACTCTAGTCATAGAACAGTGTATCTGCTACCGCACGGCAAGCAGTACCGGAGCGCCAAGTCTAGGTCCAAGAGGCTTCTAAACAGCTTCTACCCCCAAGCCATAAGACTAAAAACACCTAATCAAATGGCTACCCAGACTATTTGCATTGCCCCTCTCCCCCTCTTTTATACCGCGGCTACTCTGTTGTTATCATCTATGCATAGTCACTTTAATAACTCTACCCACATACATATTACCTCAACTAACTGTATATAGTCTCACTATTGTTATTTTACTGCTGCTCTTTAATTACTTGCTACTTTTATCTCTTATCTGTATTTTTTTTCTTCAGCTGCATTGTTGGTTAGGGGCTCGTAAGTAAGCATTTCACTGTAAGATCTATCTATACCTGTTGTATTCGGCTCATGTGACTAATAAAATATGATTTAATAGTGATATTTAGGTTTGATAGCGGAGCTCCCAGGCATGCTTCGAAAGCTGCTTAGCGATAACGTTGAAGCAGTGTGCCGATGCATGTATCTTTTATCAGAAGTATGTCATCAGTTACATCCAACGCTTTGTTTGATCACGTGCTTTTTCAAACAGTGTGTTGCAAAATGCGAGATCCCACTGATTTCGTGGTTCTGGTGCTTTCTTCAAATCCAAGCTGCTTTCGAACACCGACTTCTACTGGACACTGTACTTACAAATGTAGTTAGGATTTTGCATATGTAGTTTCACTTGACAGGTAGTTTAGCAGATAGACTAGGGAACTATGGAACATACAGTATTTATTATGGATCCCCATTAGCTGCTGCCAAAGAAGCAGCAATTCTTCCTGGGGTCCAGCAAAATTAAGGCAGTTTATACAATTTAAAAAAACATTACAATACATTCACAGATTTCACAACGCACTGTGAGCCCTCAGGCCCCTACTCCTCCACTACCACATCTACAGTACTAAATCCATGTGTATGTTATCGTGTGTGTGTGTGTGTATGCATGTATGTGCCAATGTTTGTTGCTTCACAGTCCCCGCTGTTTTTTTTTATCTGTTTTTTAAATATTTTACTGCTTGCGTCAGTTACTTTATGTGGAATAGAGTTCCATGTGGTCATGGCTCTATGTAGTACTGTGTGCCTCCCATAGTCTGTTCTGGACTTGGGGACTGTGAAGAGACCTCTTGTGGCATGTCTTGTGGGGTATGCACGGTGCATTCAACATACCTCAATACCTCTCATAAATAAAAGTAGTGATGGAGTCCATCTCTCCTCCACTTTCAGCCAGGAGAGATTGACATGGGTATTATTAATATTAGCTCACTGTGTACATCCAAGCGTCAGCCGTGCTGCCCTGTTCTGAGCCAATTGCAATTTTCCTAACTCCTTTTTGGTGGCACCTGACCACACGACTGAACAATAGTCATGGTACGACAAAACTAGGGCCTGTAGGTCCTGCCTTGTTGATAGTGTTGTTAAGAAGGTAGAAGCTAGGGCCTGTAGGACCTGCCTTGTTGATAGTGTTGTTAAGAAGGTAGAAGCTAGGGCCTGTAGAACCTGCCTTGTTGATAGTGTTGTTAAGAAGGTAGAAACTAGGGCCTGTAGGACCTGCCTTGTTGATAGTGTTGTTAAGAAGGTAGAAACTAGGGCCTGTAGGTCCTGCCTTGTTGATAGTGTTGTTAAGAAGGTAGAAACTAGGGCCTGTAGGACCTGCCTTGTTGATAGTGTTGTTAAGAAGGTAGAAACTAGGGCCTGTAGGACCTGCCTTGTTGATAGTGTTGTTAAGGCAGAGCATCGCTTTATTATAGACCGACTTCTCCCCGTCTTAGCTACTACTGCATCAGTTTGTTTTGACCATGACAGTTTACAATCTAGTGTTACTCCAAGCAGTTTAGTCATCTCAACTTGCTAAATTTCCATATTATTTATTACAAGATTTAGTTGAGGTTTAGGGTTGAGTGTTTTGTTCCAAATACAATGCTTTTAGTTTTAGAAATATTTAGGTCTAACTTATTCCTTGCCATCTACTAACTGCAGCTCTTTGAGTGTTGCAGTCATTTCAGTCGCTGTAGTAGCTGACGTGTATAGTGTTGAGTCATCCGCATACATAGACACTCTGGCTTTACTCAAAGTCAGTGGCATGTCATTAGTAAATATTTTAAAAAGTAAGGGGCCTGAACAGCTACCTGGGGGAATTCCTCATTCTAACTGGATTATATTTGAGAGGCTTCCATTAAAGAACACCATTTGTGTTCTGTTAGACAAGTAACTCTTTATCCACATTATAGCAGTGGGTGTAAAGCCATAACACATACGTTTTTTCCAGCAGCAGACTATGATCGATAATGTCAAAAGCTGCACTGAAGTCTAATAACAGCCCCCACAATCATTGTATCATCAATTTCTCTCATCCAATCATCAGTAATTTGTGTAAGTACTGTGCTTGTTGAGTGTCCTTCCCAAAAAGCATGCTGAAATTCTGTTAATTCTTGTCTTTCATAATTTGGTCCGATATACTTGGATGTGGAGTTTCAGCATTTGTTGCTGGCGTGTCATCCCTAAGTTTAATGACTTTTTCCCATTGGCAAGATAAGCAAAGTAGTTTGCAATATCAGTGGGCTTTGATGAATGAGCTCCATTCAATGAATGAAGCATAGTTGGCTATTTTTCCCAAAATGTAATTTAAGGTGCCCCAAAGCTTTTTTAATATCATTCTTTATATAATTTATTTCATAGTGTAGTTTCTTTTTATCTTGTTTAGTCACATGATTTCTTAATTTGCAGTACGTTTGCCAGTCAGTTGGGTTGCCAGACTTAATTGCCATACCTTTTGCCTCATCCCTCTCAACCATACAATTTTTCAATTCCTCATCAATCCAAGGGGATTTAAGTGTAGTCATTTTCTTAATGGGTGCGTGCTTATTTGTAACTGGAATAAGTAGTTTCATAAATGTGTCAAGTGCAGCGTCTGGTTGTTCCTCATTACAAACCACAGACCAGCAAATATTCTTTACATCAAAATATGAATCGCTACAAAACCACTTATACATTGTATTAGGCCCAGCCTCTGGGACTTTGGTTTTCCTAGATATGGCTATAATATTGTGATCACTACATCCTATGGATTTGGATACTGCTTAAAAGAAAATATCTGCAGCATTAGTGACGTGAGGGTATGAGGTCGAATACCATTGAAGAGACACTATTTAGAAAATTATTTTGTGAAACCACACGTTCTGCACTGTTCAAATTTGTTTTATTTAGTATAGTAAATGTTTCTGTCTTAAGCATCCTAAATAATGCCATAGATTCCGTTTTTGAGAAATAGCTAACTTGAAGGGCAAAAAAAGAAGTCTGATGTGAACCTGGTATTCCAACTAGGAACTAGGATTACTGTGATTTTGTCCAAATACTTGTGATTTCTTAAAATGGGGGAACTAGATGCATAAAGTGCTTTTATTTCAAAAGGATAAAACCGATACCCTCAAATATATGGTGTTATTTTATACCATTGCTTCAGTCATCATTTGATTGATTATCCAAAATACTAGAGGATAGAGCCAAAATAAGATGAGCTTCACTGTCCAAATGCATATGGTGAGGACTGTATACACACTTGTCTCACAAGTCTGTTTAAAAAAAATTCCCCCCAAGTTGTCTAATTTTGAACATTTATTTGAATGTTTGTTCTTCATTTTAGTTTTTCTCTTTTAAAGGCCCATCTATGATATCACCATGATGAATTGTAACATGTTTTCCTTGTCTCTTCCACAGCCTGAGAGAATAGACCCAAGTGCCTCCAGACAAGGCTATGACGTCCGGTCAGACGTATGGAGTTTGGGGATAACACTGGTGGGTCCTCAACCCTCTGGTCCACGTTGTCTTTAACATTCAAATAGTTATTTGAAGATACACTGAATGTTAAATCCACAAGACAAGATAGTATATTGTAACTATAGACTCACCATGTTGTCTTTGTGGGGTTTGTTTTACAGTACGAGCTGGCGACTGGGCGGTTTCCCTACCCAAAGTGGAACAGTGTGTTTGACCAGCTGACACAGGTGGTGAAGGGAGAACCTCCACAGCTTACCAACTCAGAAGACAGGCAGTTCTCCCCCAAATTCATCAACTTTGTCAATCTGTGGTAAAGGACAGATACAACTTCTGGTGGCACTGCTTCAATGTTATTCTCACGATGATATAGTATAAGTTGAAGTACATTGAATCACTGCAGAGCAATATTGTCAATGTAAACTACTGCATACTTTCGCAGTATTCACCCACAAATAATAAAATATGTGAAATTCATAAGGTAATCTTCTGCATGAGACATCCTCTGGATTTGATTTCCCCCTGGTGAACAAAACATGTCATGTCTGTTTTAAGTCTCGAAGAGAACCATGATGTGGTTTATTGCAGAGCAGAATTTTAATTATTTATTCCCTTTATTTATTCCCTTTAGCCTTACAAAGGATGAGTCAAAAAGGCCAAAGTACAAAGAGCTTCTGGTAAGTATGTACGTCCCGTGTGGCTCAGTTGGTAGAGCATGGCACCCTCAGTACCGGGGGTGGTGTATGCATACGAGCGTCTGCTAAATGACTAAATATTAATGTAATTGTATTACATGCAGAGATACTTATCACCCGTACATATTATTACATGTTTCTGGTTCTCTTCAATACAGAAACATGCTTTCATTCTGATGTATGAGGAGCGCTCAGTGGATGTTGCTAGTTACGTCTGCAGAATCCTGGATCAGATGCCCACTTCTCCCAGCTCCCCCATGTACGTCGACTGACTGTAGAACAAGTAATAACGGAAGCCTGGAACAACAACAACAATGACCTAAAGAGTTGCTTCATCCCATACTGCAGTGTTAAACTAAGACAGAAAATGTACAAACTAAAACACCACGTGTACTAAGACTGGTGATCAGTCACGTCTGTATGCTATCAACATTCTCACACTTTTCTCTATCCTACACACACACTTACATGTAAGTACAACTAGTAACTGAATGAATATACCATGGTCTTGGTTCACCTCGATGTGAGACCTCATCTCTAATGTGGATACAGTACAGTGATTCAAAATCTGGAAATGTATTTATAGTGTTTAATCACTTGTGGAATATATGATTTTGGAGATACTGGAATCATGCTCTTTGAAACTTCCCATCTCTTCCTTGTATGTGACTTTAAGAATTGTGGTTGGTATCTTAAATGAAACCTTGCTTCTTATGGTGTAAAGCAATTTAAAACGTAACAGCATTGATGGACAGGATCATGTGGTTCCATCCAATGTTGTGAGGGTGCTGCCGTCACTGTGCAATGGACTTTGTGCTGATTATATAAATAAAGAGAAATAATTGTGTTTTGAGAGACATTTAGTTACTCTGCATCTATTTGAGCTCAGGTTAATCCATTGATGTAAGAAGGCAAGCAACCACACAAACACACTCACTGGCTCTCTCAGCCATGGCATATGCAACACTCTCTTTAAATGCTAAGCTGTATGTATGTATGGTGCTGTTGATCTGTAATTATTCATAATGCCATCTTGTATCCCTGTATATAGCCACACATTTATCTGTAATGAAATTGCCTACTGTTCTGGATGTTCCAACCGTTCTAATGGACCCGACCAGCCCCTAATTATTTCAGCTGATATGCCAGTACTTGTTTCTCAAATGCATGGCACCTGAACTGTTTTCAGACTGTGATTGATTGACTCCTATAATATTCACAATGTACACAGAATCTAGAGGTTTAGTACACACAGTTCACATCTTTTTAGATTACCAGATATAATTTATTTTACTGCTGGTAAAATACTGGTTGGCTGGACATCATTGCATTTAAATGTTTGCAGTTTTACTGTAGAACATTCAAAAAATAATATCTTGCTGGGCAGAATGTGTAAAATATTTAATGACCTGAGAATATTAAAATGAGCTTATGAAATAAGGATGTATCAATTTATTTGATCTTTCATCTGACTGAAAAATGAGTGTACATTTTGAGCTTGGTGTCACAGAAAAATGTAAGAACTATCCAACAAATAAAACCTGTACAGGGATTTGCCTGACTGGTGTTCATACAGAGTAACTGGCAAGTGGCAATGGAGCATTTGAAACACATGAAGTAAGACCTTATTTACTAGTTTTCGCTTTTGTAATTCATTATTTAAACCATTCCTTTTGGTCAGGATAATTGCTGCACAATAAAGGAAAGCAAGTCTGAAAGCACAATATGAAGAAAAATGTCATATAAAAAATATTGATATTCAAAGAAATAGCCATGCCAATATCTCATTAATAACTTATTTCAGGGGTCAACGGGTACAAGCTAGCAGGATAAATGGTCAAATGTGAAGGATAAATAACCAGTGTGAAGAGTCTGTAGCCCTATAAATACAATGCCAAATTCATGGTATTAATAAACATTTACATTTGGATATTGTATTTGAAATTCATAACATATATTAATATAAATATATGACTATCCAAATCTAAATGTTTATTTTTAACATCATGAATATGCCATACAATTTATCAGTCTACCTGACCTGCTACATATGAAGCTATTGATAAGCTCTGTTATATTACTGAAGGGAACGTTGTCAGATATGATTAGCGTTTATCAAAAATACTCCAGTTTATTGATTGGTTGTTTTATTACTATATTGCAAATCAATGCAAAAGAACAGTGAGACCTCCCACATTTATTAATACTCAGCTGGCCCCTCCCTGGATGTTGTGTTACATTTTCTACAAAGCTTTCTTAGTGTCCAACAAACGTTCTCTACTCTTAACCTTGTTCTGAACACCTCCAAAACAAAGGTCATGTGGTTTGGTAAGAAGAATGCCCCTCTTCCCACAGGTGTGATTACTACCTCTGAGGGTTTAGAGCTTGAGGTAGTCACCTCATACAAGTACTCGAGCGGCTAGATGTTCTTTACCATTCGGCCATCAGATTTAAATCAATCAAATGTATTTATAAAGCCCTTCTTACATCAGCTGATGTCACAAAGTGCTGTACAGAAACCCAGCCTAAAACCCCAAACAGCAAGCAATGCAGGTGTAGAAGCACGGTGGCTAGGAAAAACTCCCTAGAAAGGCCGGAACCTAGGAAGAAACCGAGAGAGGAACCATGAGGGGTGGCCAGTCCTCTTCTGGCTGTGCCGGGTGGAGATTATAACAGTACATGTCCAAAATGTTAAAATGTTCATAGATGACCAGCAGGGTCAGATAATAATAATAATCATAGTGGTTGTAGAGTGTGCAACAGTTCAGCAGCTCAGGAGTAAATATCAGTTGGCTTTTCATAGCCGATCATTCAGAGTATCTCTACCACTCCTGCTGTCTCTAGAGAGTTTAAAACAGCATTTCTGGGACAAGGTAGCACGTCCAGTGAACAGGTCAGGGTTCCATAGCCGCAGGCAGAACAGTTGAAACTGGAGCAGCAGCACGACCAGGTGGACTGGGGACAGCAAGTAGTCATCAGGCCAGGTAGTCCTGAGGCATGGTCATAGGGCTCAGGTCCTCAGAGAGAAAGCGAAAGAGAGAGAGAGCATCCTCCACATACAACACCCGTTCTGCCAGTCACATTCTGTTAAAGGTCCCCAAAGCACACTCATCCCTGGGTCACTCTCTTTTCAGTTCGCTGCAGCTAACGACTGGAACGAGCTGCAATAAACATTCAAACTGACAGTTTTATCTCAATCTCTTAATTCAAAGACTCAATCAAGGACACTCTTGCTGACAGTTTAGGCTGCTTCGCGTGATGTATTGTTGTCTCTACCTTCTTGCCATTTGTGCTGTCTGTGCCCAATAATGGTTGTACCATGTTTTGTGATGCTACCATGCTGTATTGTCATGTGTTGCTGCCTTGCTATGTTGTTGTTTTAGGTCTCTCTTTATGTAGTGTTGTGATGTGTGTTTTGTACTATATTTATATATTTTTAAATGTTTAATCACAGCCTCCGTGCCCGCAGGAGGCCTTTTGGTAGGCCGTCATTGTAAATACGGATTTGTTCTTAACTGACATGTCTAGTTAATAAAGGTTAAAAATTACAAAATAAACACTTTTTATTTTATTTTTTAATTTTTTATTAACAACAAGTCAATACATAAAGCACATGAGGGAACACAAGCATACATAGATTACAAACAATAGACAATCGAGCTAGGGGGTACATTATCGCATTACAATTACACACCAATGATCGAGAGAGTGATGAAGACGTCATCATTCTACGCCGGAAGAAACACAGTTGAGCGTCAAATCACATGTCTCAACTGCTGAATGTTTATATTTCAATGATATGTGTGCTGATAAGTAACATTTTATTTTCATAAAGATTATGCAATGATTATCGATTGGTTTGCTGTCTTGTACGACGAGCAGAACTGACTTCAATTAAACCGAATGTTTAGTATGACTAAAGTGTCTCTACCCTGTAAATCTATTGCATGGCTATTCGTGAGACACACATCTACAAGTCGCCAACAAAGCTTCGCATGCAGTGAACATCGTTTTCCCCGGACTATTTTCCAGTTTCTGCGGACAATGTCTACGAACACAACAGACAACCAACATCGGGGATCAAAGAAACCCAGAGCACCCAAAGAAACATTGCGACATGTGAAGTCTAGAGAACAGAGGAAACGTGGAGTGGATGTGCATGGACCAGCCACTGTCTACGCGCAGGTTGTCGGGGCAGGGAGCCGAGATAATGGCGCATCACTTTATGTCTTCTCTGAGTTCAATAGGTAAATTAACCGGAGAACATGAGTGTCTGACAATTTGTTGCCAAATATATTTGTATAGTGGGTATCAGAAAGGCACTTGGCTGCATCATATTTGTTTACCCTTTTTCCTCTCTGCAAGGTACCTCTTCAACTGTGGTGAGGGAACACAGAGGCTGATGCAAGAGCACAAGTAAGTTGATTTGCATCCTGTCAATGTTCAACTAAAATCTATAATTCAGTCTCGGCTCAATAAGTCTCAATGTTCCGCTTGTCAGGTTAAAAGCTGCTCGCTTGGACAATATTTTCCTCACTAGAATGAGCTGGGAGAATGTTGGTGGTCTATCAGGTAAGTTTCTTGTTATTCTAGCCACATGACATCAACCTGGAAACAACTGTGCATACATAATAGATAGATCAAAGCTTATTGCATGATTAGCCTATGTCTCTGTACTGTCGTGAAAAAAGTAAGTACACCCCATGGAAAGTGGTCTTTTTGTTGTTTTTACATATTTGTGCACATATGTTTGAGCTAAATTCCAACCACATTCATTGATATAGGTAACCCAATTTAACAAATCACAAAATAAAAATGTTTGGCTGCAATGCCAAATGCCATGTTTGGCTAAAACGAAACACTGCCTTTGAACAGAAGAACCTCATACCAACCGTAAAGCATGGAGGTGGTGGCATTATAGTTTGGGGCTGCTTTGCTACCACAGGGCCTGGCCAGTCTGCCAATATTGAGTCAACCATGAATTCAATATTATACCAGAGAATTATTGAGGAGAATGTGAGGCCATCTGTCAAAAAGCTGTAACTAAACCGAACATGGATCTTGTAACAGGACAATGATGCAAAACTACAACAGAATGGCTAAAAAATAAGAAATTGAGTGGGCTGTACATGCAAAACAAGCCCTCATACTTGACACAATTGAAGCAGTACTGTAAAGAAGAGTATGCAAAAAATCCTCCCAGTGGATGTAAGAGACATAGACAGTTGCAAGAAACGGCTATATGAAGTTATTTCAGCCAAAGGGGGCAACACCAGCTATTGAAGCTAGGAGTGTACTTATGTTTCCTGGACTATGGAATTGCATTTCTGACTTTTTTTTGGATGAATAAATGATTGCAAAGTATAAACTTTCGGTGTCATTTGTTAAATTAGGTTACCTTTATCTGTCAATAGTGTTGAAGTGAAGATTACATAGCCATCTGTCCAAATATGTACAAAAAAAATACCACTTTCCAGGAGGTGGTACTTACTTTTTCACATGACTGTAGATAGACATAGGTCAAAGCTTATTGCATGCTTAGCATATGTCTCCGCGTATGTCCTTAGGTGTGATAAATTGTGTACTCTCTGGTTTAGGGATGATATTGACACTGAAAGACACTGGTGTCCCTGAGGTTGTTCTCTCTGGACCACCACAACTGGTGAGTGGACATTGTAGCAGTACAAAAGATTGTCTGTAATGAGTCAACTGTTTTTGTGGTATCCTGAGTCTAATATGTCATTTCCTCCTCTTGATCTAGGAGAAATATGTGAATGCCATCAGAGTATTTTCTGGACCACTGGACGAAATCAAGCTAGCTGTTCGACCATACACTGAGAAACAATACACAGATGACACCATGACAGTTAGTCAAATACCAATATTTGGTGAGTACTAGAAATCACCTTTGTAATTTTTTTTTGCATTGAGTGATTTACTGTTACTCACACTCTTTATCTTAAAGCATATTAAGTTTATGACGGTTAAAATAGTGAGTATTTGTGTTCTCATCCTGAAGAGTTGGTAGTTGACACTCTCTTAACCCCAATTATACCAGCCCAGCTCAGAGAGGATGGGCCAAAGTGCTCCCCTAACTCAGGGAGGAGCAGCCCCTCCAGTAGTCCCCAGAGGAGGGAGCTGTGGAGGCAGGAAGACTCTGAGGACACCAGCACAGACAGCAGGAAGGAGAGAGCAACCAGCCCAGGTAAGACTAAGAGCTTGTAGGCTCGGAAGCCCAGGCTGCGCATGCTCTGACTGTTAGAAACCCTGGGGACGTTCTCAGGAAGATGATAAAAAGAGGGGAAGTACGGTGGAGTCTACATGGAAACTAGGGACGTTTTATCAAACCAATCAACTATTTTGCAAGGTTGGAACTCCAAACAGGTTGTGTTTCTGAAAATGTTTTTGACTTGCAAAAAGCTAGCTAGCATAAGATACAAAACAGGCTGCTAAAACTTTGTACGACACAGTAGGAAAAGAGATATTGACGAACAAAACAAGGAAAAACAAAAAAGAAACGCAAGGAAATGCCTGTCCTGAAGGAAAATATAATTTATACTCAGAGCCAATCAAATGCAAGTGTTAACCAAGGCAGTGCTCCCATTCAAATGCAAAATTCAATACTAAACGTATCCAGACTTCTAATAGTCAAGTCAACGGGAAGCGATTGGGAAGGATGACTAAAGGAGCATGCAGCGCTATCAGGGGCATCAGTGCCCTAGTTCAATGTTGAGCTCCAAAGGACACAATTTCTCACATTGCATTTTCATCTCAGGTGGAAAAGCAAGAGCAACAAGGGATCCTTCTTTAGTTGTGGCATTCATTTGTAAGGTAAGAAACACAATCTCATTGTCTCAGTGACATACTGAATTATTGCATTTTGATGCAATTTATGTCAAATTTTCTCTTTGACTTGCAGCTTCATCCTAAGAAGGGGAACTTCTTGGTTGCTCAAGCAAAAAACCTTGGATTACCAGTGTAAGTTGATTTTTCAATACAAATTCAGTTTTTCCTGCTCAACAAACTTGAGCCGGTAATGAATTTTTGATGCACTTTCTCCACAGAGGCACTGCAGCTATTGGTCCTCTCATTGCAGCTCTGAAGGATGGGAAAAGTGTTACCTACGAAGGAAGAGAGGTACTTCAATTATATTTGGTTGGTTGTCAGGGCTCTGGAATTTTGGATTAGCTATTGTAAATGTTAGATACATTTGGTCTTGTTATCTGATGTGATCCTGATGGTTGTCCTACAGATCCAACCTGAGGAGGTGTGCACTCCCACTGATCCAGGACCAGCCTTCATTGTTGTGGAGTGTCCCTCTGAGGAGTTTGTTCAACCAATCTGCATCGATCAGCAGCTGAGCAGGTAATGGCCTGAGCAAAGTTGGCCAAATGTGTTAAAGGCTGCTTCTGCATCCTGCGTCATTACTCCTTAGGCCTTCTTTAGGAGATTGTAGTTAAGTTCTGAGTTATTTGTCTCATCTGCAGATACCAACGTGGAGGAACAGAGGACCCTGCTGCCTTAGTAGTCCACATGAGCCCCGAGTCTGTGCTGAAAACAGATGAATACAAGCAATGGATGGAAAGGTACAAAATCAGCCATATGTAATACTCAGTTTCAGACTGTTTACATATTCCATATTCTGCACTTCACTTGTCTCTCTGTTTTCTGTTGGTCTTTCTACATGTTTCATGTTTTTGTGTGTTTTTGTATTTTAGGTTTCCATCTACCACGGAGCACCTGATCCTGAATGAGCAAGTTTGCACTGTTCACAACGTCAGGAGCCACAAGATTCAAACTCAGCTCAATCTGATTCATCCAGAGATATTTCCAGAGCTCCAGCACTATACAACAAAGGTAAGTTGTGAAGTGCTACAACTTTCATTATTCACCATTGTAACCTGCTGTTACACAGAGATAAGCGTGTTCATTTGGAAACCTTTTGTAGCTTGCGTTTTATTGTGCTAATCTGTTTCTACTCTTGTTTTTGTAAAAACTTCTGTTGTTGATCTTCTCAAGGAGACCCAGGCTGCCCTGCATGTCCCCAATGTCAGAGCCGAGTGTCTTCTGAAGTTCCAGCTCAGACCCAAGATTGAATGGCAAAGGTGAGTATGTCCTTCAGGCCACACATTAGTCTCCACTTACGAAGGGCTGCTTTGTCAAAGAAAACCTTTTCAGATGAAACACTACTTTCAAGTGTGACTTACTATTTCTTCTATGATCTTATAGATGCCAACACTGTCAAAGTCAAATGAGAGTGTTGCTGCCCCTCTCAGCACTATGTGATGAGTGGTGTGTGTACTCTACTGTTTCTTATTCATCAGAGATGCCATCCCCTCCTGTGACACTGAAGAGTTTGTGAAAGAGGCTGCGGAGGCCCCTAACTTCCTCCAAGAAGTGGAGGAGTGCAAGCGGTTCCGTGCGACTGATGCTGCAGTGCTGTCTGGTGAGCCCTGCTCTGATACAGGTCAGGCTAGAAGCCCAAGGGGAGATGTTACATTGCTCAGTCCAAAGCTCCATCAATTTCTCTTTACTCCTCTTGAATGGAGTTGCAAACATTTCACTCTGGGCATTTAAGAAGGTAACAGAGTTTAGTTTCCTGTAGTCTTTTTGTCTGTCTGATAGAATATCCTAGTTTTACGTCTGAAATTTCAGTGGCATAGCAACATTTTGTGTTGTATCGTATGACAATGTGTTTCTTGCAGGGCGGGCAGACAAATACCCAGAGGTGGTCTTTTTAGGAACTGGATCAGCTCTTCCTATGAAGATCAGGAATGTTAGTGGTAACTTGGTCAACATCAGGTAATGGCCCTCAGTTAGACTCGAGTTACTATA
Source organism: Oncorhynchus mykiss (assembly GCF_013265735.2). NCBI lineage: Eukaryota > Metazoa > Chordata > Actinopteri > Salmoniformes > Salmonidae > Oncorhynchus > Oncorhynchus mykiss. The sequence continues at coordinate 80,588,979 of NC_048576.1, read as the reverse complement.
AAAGATCCTTAAAGATATGTCTGTGTGAGGTAGCCAGTATAAATGTCTGTCTGTCTCTCTGTGTTTATGCTCTGTCCCATCTCCTTCAGTGCCACTCAGTCAGTGCTGCTGGACTGCGGAGAGGGCACCTTTGGCCAGCTGTGCCGACACTATGGGGACAGTGTGGACGAGACTCTTGCAAAGATCTCAACCGTCTTCATCTCTCACATGCACGCGGACCATCACACAGTAAGGATTATTTTTCCTATAAATATTTGTTTATTACGGAGTTATAGCATATATTCTGGCATAAAGTAATTTCAAATCATTTTAAAGAATATGACTTTATTTTCCAGGGATTGTTGAGTTTGCTGTTTCAAAGAGAGAGAGCCTTGGTCAGTAAAGAGTTTCCCTTTCTTCAGATTTTAAGATGAGTCCTGTTTAATTCATGCAAAAATGGAACACTTTAATGAATGTATGTCCTTATCTCTTAACCGTTCAGGCAACTCTTGGGAAAGCCTTCAGCCCCATCTATCTGATAGCCCCTGTCCAGATGATGACCTGGCTCAACCAGTACCATGACCACTGTGAGGAGATCCTCAGCCATGTCAAGTATGTCAGGAAAGACACACTTTACTCTGTTCAATTCATGCTTTCAAACCAGATGATATGATGTCCATCGTCTCTAATATTGATGTATTCTTGACTATGTTTCAGCATTGTCCCTAGCAAAGTCATGTGTGAGGGGGCTGAGGTGTCCAAGTTCAAAACCAAGGCATTCATCCAAGCACTGCTGAAGAAATCTGATTTAGCAAAGGTATGTGGAGACTTGAACAGGCTGCTTCGTGGTTCAATAAGACTCATAACACTCTTGTTAGGTTCAGCGACTGTTTATTGAGGCTGTCATCAAAGCTTAAATACATATATTCTGTTTTTCTCAAAGTTCCAGACCTGTCCAGTGCGTCACTGTAAGAATGCCTTTGCCTGCAGCATCACTCATCAGTCTGGCTGGCAGCTGGTCTTCTCTGGGGACACAATGCCCTGCGATGCCCTCGCACATATGGGTCAGTACCAACAGTTCTTGACCCCAATTGTGATGTTTGTACAGATCCCAGAATTTGTGTGATGTGAAGAGATTTACACACTCTCTATGAACCACACTTGTGACTTCTGGATGAAATGGTAAATACTCACCAATGCCATTTGATTTGCCGTTACGTGCGTTCCACAGAGCCATACTCAAATTTTGGACCCAGAGTGTATCCTGTAACTTCTACACAGTTGCTGGTGGTATGATATACATATAGATCACTGTTAATGGACTAGACATCTACAGTAGCCAGTCTGATCTGAACCTGTCATCCATGCTCTATGCCGTCTGGCATCATTTACCAGATATTGCTTATTGCGATCGATCGGCTCCGATGTTCGCTATGAATCACAAGGTCTCCCACATAGTTCCTGTGGGATCCCACTTAATTGTCTCTTTTTAAATTGTTCGACTGGATGTGATCCAGCTGAAGACTCCCAGAGAGAGCCTGACTATATCCCATGCCTGTTCATTATAGAGGCCTGGGTGTGCCAGACAAGCAGGGCTGGCTGATGGTTTATTACACAGAGCTGTGTGATTGATTTCCTTTGGGAGAGGAAGAGAGGCTGGAAGTGCTGTGCCATGCAGCAGTCTTGTGATTCATGTTTGTCATTGTGTTTTCAAAGGAAAGAATGCAACTTTACTTATTCATGAAGCCACATTGGAAGATGGATTGGAGGACGAGGCTGTGGAGAAGAGACATAGGTTAGTAGATGGATCTAGTATGGTGCTTCTCTTCAGAGGTGTCCTTCATTATTCTATTAGGAAACTATCTTTCTTGGGCTGGATTCAATCAATATCGTGGAAGATCTGCGTAAAAACATTTCTGATTGAGTCGACACATGCAGTCTCCGCAAACAAGGAGCCTTTTTATTTCAATGGAGCCATAATGCATATCTTCCGTGATACTTCTGTGATACTGATTGAATCCAGCCCTAAGTGTGAAAATATGACATGCATTGAAGGAGGTAAACAGAAATAGACTAGTGCCATTTTTCAGCTGACAAAGAAACTCAAGGAGCTTTTGAGAAGCCAGTCATTTTTAGAGGGCATTGTAACTGGCTGCATTCTTCTCTGAGATTGACATTGATTTCTGGAACTCTGTATTGGAGGTAATGAAGGCACTTCTGCCTTCTAGCTGGAATTTCAGTGACTTTGGTTAAAGAGCTCCATCTCGCATTGAAAACAACTTGAAAGTCATTGAGTTGAACTGAACAAACTCTGTATAGCTTACCATGGGGTTAAGTCTGGTAATTACTGTTAGAATAGCAGCAGAGTAGCATCATGCTTCTCTGCTTGCCTCCCAAAATGACAGTACCACCTCCCAGGCCATCGGTATTGGCATGAAGATGAATGCTGAGTTCATCATGCTGAACCACTTCAGCCAGCGCTATGCCAAGATCCCCCTCTTCAGTGAGGACTTCAACGACAGAGTGGGAATATCTTTTGACCACATGAGGGTAAGTGAATGGTGTACTTTAGTCCACTTGTTATGCATAGCAACATTAAAATGTTTATGTGGGTTCTGCACATCTGAAATGTACTTTTCCACTGGATATGTGTAGCCTCAGAATGAATTAGGACCATGATTCACTACGGTATGAGCAGACAATGCCCCTAGTCCAGGTAGAATACTCTCGGACAACTTCAGTTTAAATCTAGAGGTACCATTTTAAGGTAACATTCAGAATGTGTTAGACTCCCATCAGAGATACATCTCCAGCTGCCTCCGAGGAGGCTGGGTATGTTGAAAGACCTCCTCTGAGTGATCTCTCTCTTCCCTGTCTCTCCTCAGATTCGGTTTGGAGACTTTAGAATCCTCCCCAGACTCATCCCTCCCCTCAAAGCCCTGTTTGCCGAGGAGATCGGAGAGATGGAGGAGAGGAGAGGGAGGAGGGAGCTTAAACAGATGAAAGGAGTCATTGCTGAAAGCAACGAAGAGCAGAGGACACCCAATGAAGGCGAGATGGGCAAAGGTGTCAAACGAGAGCCAGAGGAACCAACACAGGACGTGGGAAGTAAGAGACTCAAAACAAACTAAGACCCTGACCATAGCTTTGGGTTACACCGGAGATTAGTGGAAATCAGATGACTGTTATTTTACTGAGTTTGCTTTATTTAATTGTATTTTTATGAGAAACTTTCATGCGTGATGCTCTGTAAAGTAAGAGATTTTCATTTGGCTGGACTGGCTGCCTTCATCGCTTGTGAATAAAGAATTTCTGTTTTTCCTGTCATTACCATTGCTGTGTATATGAACCATGTAATTAACATAGTCTTTGATTTTGCATTTAAAAAGTAAAGCAATGTCAATCATGCTCCATGGTATTGGCCTGTTGTTTTCTAGCAACATATTGTGAACAACTCATACAATGTTTATGTCCTATTAAACTACACCCTTAAAAGTTGCATCCGAACAAATGAATTTAGTGAAGTTGTCACACATGGATGAGTAGTATTACATTGGACTGATAGTCATACAGCACCATGGTCACTCGTTGCTTAACAGTTATTGGCGAAGGTTGAGGTTGCATTTCATCATAGATGATGGTCTAGGAGTGTTGTGTGATGGTATGAATATGATAAAGCTTCACGAACCAGATGAACTGTTTTTTTCCTTTATATGAAACACAAAATGTGCTATTGTTCTAGCCCTGAAACATGAAAAATTTGACCGTGATATCTGTCAAAAACAGTCCTGATCTTTCAGTGAGACAAGACCCCCTAAAGCACTGTGCCAGCAGCATGCTCTCTCTGTGACAACTCTGTTTTGATGTCATATTTATTGCAGTAATCAGAATAAAGTTAGGACACCTTATATACCAATTAATGGGGCTACTGCAACTTTACTGACAGGTGGAGTTTGCAGCTGACAGTTCACTCTAAATGGATCCCTATCAGAGGAGGCTGGTGGAAGGAGCTATAGGAGGACGGGGTCATTGTAATGGCTGGAATGGAATGGTGTCAAACACATCAAATATATGGAAACATCATGTTTGGAAACCACATGAAAACACATTACAATGAGCCTGTCCTTCTATAGTTCCTCCCACCGGTTGCCTCTGATCCCTATACAGTATGTACAAAGAATGATGGATAACTGAGTGCCTGTATCGCAGATCTTTGTCTATACTAGAGAGCACAGTAGCCTATACTCTAGTGTGACGCAGTACTGTCCCTCCACATGGTGGCTGTATCGAGCTGTCATTGTTTTATTATTCTATAGATGGGCCAGCAATGACCTTCTGGAAGCTGTCTGAGAGAGGAAGGGCCACAGCCTCACCACCTTCCATTTCAAAGACCGTTTACTGGCCAGTCTCTCAAATGACATGAAGTGTTGACTGTAATCCACTCTAGATGAGATCATTTGCCTACACTAAATGCATCAACCAAATCACATTTTATTAGTCACATGCGCCGACAGGTGTAGAGCTTAAAGTGAAATGCTTCCTTACGAGCCCCCAACCGACAGTGCCATTTCAAAAAATATGAATAAGAGATAAAAGTAACAAGTAATTAAAGAGCAGCAGTAAAAAATAACAATATATACAGGGGGGTGGCGGTACAGAGTCAATGTGCAGGGGCACTGGTTAGTTGAGGTAGTATGTAGATGTAGGTAGAGTTAATTAAAGTGACTATGCATAGATTACAACAGAGAGTGGCAGTGGTGGGAGGGGGGGGGGGGCAATGCGAGTAGTCTGGGTAGGCATTTGACAAGATGTTCAGGAGTCTTATGGCTTGGGGGTAGAAGCTGTTTAGAAGCCTCATGGACCTAGACTTGGTGCTCCAGTACCGCTTGCCGTGTGGTAGCAGAGAGAACATTCTATGACTAGGGTGGCTGGAGTCTTTGACAATTTGTAGGGCCTTCCTCTGACACCACCTGGTAGAGGTTCTGGATGACAGGAAGCTTGGCTCCAGTGATGTACTGGGCCGTACACACTACCCTCTGTAGTGTCTTGCGGTCGGAGGCCAAGCAGTTGCCATACCAGGCAGTGATGCAACCAGTCAGGATGCTCTCAATGGTGCAGCTGTAGAACCTTTTAAGGACCTGAGGACCCATACCAAATGTGTTCAGTCTCCTGAGGGGGAATAGCTTTTGTTGTGCCCGCTTCACGGCTGCCATGGTGTGCTTGGACCATGTTAGTTTGTTGGTGATGTGGACACCAAGGAACTTGAAGCTGTCAACCTGCTCCACTGCAGCCCTGTCGATGAGAATGGTGGCGTGCTTGGTCCTCTTTTTCCTGTAGTCCACAATCATCTCCTTTGTCTTGATCACGTTGAGGGAGAGGTTGTAATCCTGGCACCACATGGCCAGGTCTCTGACCTCCATATAGGCTGTCTCGTTGTTGTCGGTAATCAGGCCTACTGTTGTGTCATCAGCAAATTTAATGATGGTGTTGGAGTCGTGCCTGGCCACTCAGTCATGAGTGAGTGAGGAATGTATATGCTCTCTTGGAGCATCAGGTAGCCTAGTGGTTAGAGCGTTTGGCCTGTAACTGAAAAGTTGCTGGATCGAATCCCGAGCTGACAAGGTAAAAAATATGTTGTTCTGACCCTGAACAAGGCAGTCCCATAAGACTTACCTCGTCAGCTCAGCTACTGTTCCCCGGTAGGCTGTCTTTGTAAATAAGAATTTGTTCTTAACTGACTAGGTTCAAATAAAATTCCTGTTAGACTTACCTGTGTGAGAACTATTGTAAACAGTAGTGTAATGCCAGAGTTTTCTGTCCCAGCTCTTTGGTGTGAATATGTTCACAGAATTTACTGAGGTTGAATTTGCATTGGTTTACTAAAACCCCTACAGAGAACAGCTGAGGCCAGTCGTGATCCTCTGTCCAGTGCTGGCCACTTTGTCTGCATGTCCCTTGGGTAACATTTCCATTTCAATTGGGTATTGATCTTTCCACATTGATCATTCTCCACCTAGAGGACTGGATCCAGCACTAGGTGGTTATCTCAGACTTGTTGTTGTGTTGCCATGTGAAGGGCCAGTGATAATTCATGATGTTGGAACTTCCCAAAGTCTGTTATCTTAGTTTCCTTTCAGATGATTGGTATCATTTTTAGGCAAGTCAGTGACGGTCTAGGAATGATGGTTAACTGCCTTGTTCAGGAGCAGAACAACAGATTTTTACCTTGTCAGGTCGGGAATTAGATCTAGCAATCTTTTGGTTACTGGCCCAACGCTCTAACCACTAGGCTACCTGCCACCCCATGATGCGTTATGTGGCATGACTCAGAGTAGTGTCTCCCCATATCATTTGTTTAAACAAAACTAGAAAACTGAGGTATCAAATATTCTCTGGGAGTAAGAATTTAGTCAATATCTGTGTTATAATTTTGATCTCATTGGAAGTATTGTAATTCTGAGTCTGCCTGTAGAGGTATAATACTATGAGCCTAAGACTACACAGTGACATCTTTACTCTCGTTCCCAAAATACTAGGGGATATGAGATTTCCTAACCTGTGCTTCAGTGAAGTAGCAACATTGTCTTGCGGCGAATCTCACACTTCACAATACCAACATGACTTGCAAGTCATTGCAGCTTAATGTCTGCTCCAATCCTGCAGTGGCATCGTGAGAGAGAGTGATGTAGAGTCATTATTTCCATTTACCACTTGAGGGAGCGGTAACCATGAAAATCTACTCAACACAAGGTAATGCCACATATAGGCTCAGGGAATTCACCCATGAGAGGGGCCAATCATCAATGGCACATAATTACAAAACACTCCTAAAATCATGGGAGTGATGCAGTGGTGAGGCACAACAGTCTCTCATTCAGGTTCCAGAAAGCTAGTATTTACATTTGAGCAGACACTTCTATCAAGACAGACTTACAGGAGCAATTTGGGTAAAGCACCTTGCTCAAGGGCACATTTTTCATCTAGTCAGCTCTGGGATTCAAACCAGCAACCTTTTGGTTACTGGCCCAACACTCTTAACCGCTTGGCTACCTGCCGTCTTATCTCTATCTCTTATCTCTCGCAAGTCTTTACTGAATAAGAAGTATGTATACGTTTTGTCTCATGTTTTCAAGGAGGCTATTTCAGGCCGTCGGTCGTATCCCCCTATGACACAGCTCCAGTATAGTGTGTCTGTGTGTGTTACCCAAGTGAGACATGACAAGTTCTACCTGTAGAGAGAACTGAGATGGGAGCTTTGGAGTTCTGAGGCTTACTGTAGCCTACATCTCACAGGAAACAGAGGATACTTAGCCCTGTGCAATATGTCATGTCAGAGGCACACAATTGTTGGAATACTGCAGACCTGTTCCAACACAACCTGCTATCAGATGGATTTCCATCAGAATATTAGCTGGGCCTTGGTTCTAGATGACTTCTGTGTCTGTTAATTGTACTCCCAATACGTTTCTGTCAGGTTTTCCTTTAGCATTTCCTGAAACAGCAACAAAAAAGGCATTTCTGAATGGGTAAGGGTGCGGCATACATATCAAGAAGACTCCTTCCTTTTGTAGATAAGACAAGTGCTTTAACTCTCAGTTGAATGTAACGTGAGTGTTTTTCTGGGCTTAGTGGGCTCAACGGACAGGTGATTACCGTATTTTCTGGAGTGTGAAGCAGTCTGTTGAAGAGTCAAAGCTTCCAGGTCCAGTCCATTAGGGCCCATTCTAGTGACAATGGCCCAATCTATCTGGGGGCACCTAAATCACAAGCAGTGGGGCAGAGCGTAGGCTAAATCTCTCACAGCTTTTGTTGTGACTAGAATTCGTCAGACAGAAAGTGACCGTGAAGATGTACTGGATCTGCAGTCAACATTCGCGTTCATTGCACGTATATTTAAAACACCGATAGTATGAAGCTTCCGTTTTAATTGTATCATTAATTTGCTAGTCTGATTGTTTCTGTCTGTACATTGAGTTTTTTTAGCGTGACAAAGACCCCTAAGTGGGCCAATTTGGCTTTGGTATTGACCCTCGCCATACAAGTAGTTTGAGCTTTCTCTGAGAAGCATTTGCATGTTATTTCTTTGGTAGATGTGCTGTGTTTGCCTTTCTTTTTCATAGTGGTTATTTGTGGATATGGTTTAGGCCCTCAAGGGATTATTTCTAGATTAAGTCGAATAGAGGAGAGAAGCTTCTCCATCATCTCTGCATTCAACTATCTTGTCTGGAGACTTTATCTACCCAACATAGCCATAGATAAAAGAGAATGTCATTAAAATATAACATCGTCAAACAGGGAGCCACTTCATTGTTAATGTTTGTCATATATTTTTGTCTGGGAGGGGAGACGGCAGACGTAAACAGAATGGGGCAGGAGGGCAGCCTCCAATCAGATACACCTCTGCAGACTTGAATGTTGCCTCAGTCCAAAGTCAATTATGCAGCCTGCTCTGCTCTCTTCACATTTTCTGCCTGGCTGCTGATTCAAAGAGGGGCCCTATTCTCCGCCAGAAGGAATCAAAGTGTGAGATAATCTGAGGGGACTTCTGTGAAATTCGATGACTGAAGAGGGACCGGGACTTTAAGCCACTCCAATTGGAGGTTACGGTTCTGGCCAACTCATCACAGCTCACCTGGACAGGTCAGTAATTGTGGGCAGACGGCCATCCCTGGCGATTCGCCTGAGACCCCCACATGACTGTCACTCTGCCGTCACCTCATATCGAGCTCTTCATCTCCACTCCTCATCCTCTGTCATCCATCCATTACCCTCCGTCCTACTCCGTCGATCCTAACGCCTGAGGAAGATCCAACCTGGACCTATCTAGAACCCTCCCCAGCAAGGAAGGAAGAGAGAGGGGAGGTTGTGAAATTGAGATCAGAGTTCCAAGCCAGATCTTTGATAACTTTGCAACACGGTGAAAATATATTTTTTTGACTTTTTAATGCTACACAAAGAAAAGACAAGAGAAAGAAGGTGTGTATAAGGGGTCTCTGCATGACAGAGGGCATTAGTATTCCACGTAGCAGGGCCAGCCTGTCTTCCCCACGACGAAGCTGCATTAACAGACTGTCTGTAGGAGAAACCTCAGGAGACATGAACAACACTGGTCTTACCTGGCCCTGCATGTGAATGAAGTTGGATTCTCCCCACGCTGCCACGAACGACAGGGTGCTCTTACATTCACCAGCAGTAACCCAACAAAAAGCACCTGCCGCATAAATGCAAAACACAGGAGATTAGAGGGGCAGGATGGGATTCGGGATGTGCTGGCTTGACAAAGTTTCAGATTTAGAGAGCACATTTACATAAAATGACTGACTGCCATAGAAGGTTTAGGTGGATGGACTGTAGCATTGATGTCTTATTCAAACCCAAGACTGTTGGGAATATATGAGGAAAGAATGGCCAGCAGCCAACAGTGAGAGTGGAAAAGTGAATAATTTCATGGTACTTAGTACATGTTGTACGACCCATTTTTGCCCGTGGTCCATTACAGTAGGTAGTGATTGATGGAGGATGTATTTCGGGGCGGCAGGGTAGCCTAGTGGTTAGAGTGTTGGACTAGTAACCGGAAGGTTCCAAGTTCAAACCCCCATCTGTCGTTCTGTCCCTGAACAGGCAGTTAACCCACTGGCCGTCATTGAAAATAAGAGTTTGTTCTTAACTGACTTGCCTAGTAAAATAAATGTGCACTTACATAGTATTCTAAACAAGTCAATAATATCATGCATACTTATTAAATCTTCCCTCTTTCTCTCTCCCTCTCTCCTCCTTCCCTGTTTCTCTCTCCCTTTCTCCTCCTTCCCTTTTTCTCGCTCCCTCTCTCCTCCTTCCCTGTTTCTCTCTCTCCTCCTTCCCTGTTTCTCTCTCCCTTTCTCCTCCTTCCCTCTTTCTCACTCCCTCTCTCCTCCTTCCCTGTTTCCCTCTCTCCTCCTTCCCTGTTTCTCTCTCCCTTTCTCCTCCTTCCCTCTTACTCGCTCCCTCTCTCCTCCTTCCCTGTTTCCCTCTCTCCTCCTTCCCTGTTTCTCTCTCCCTCTCTCCTCCTTCCCTGTTTCCCTCTCTCCTCCTTCCCTGTTTCTCTCTCCCTCTCTCATCCTTCCCTGTTTCTCGCTCCCTCTCTCCTCCTTCCCTGTTTCTCTCTCCCTTTCTCCTCCTTCCCTCTTTCTCGCTCCCTCTCTCCTACTTCCCTGTTTCTCTGTCCCTGTGTCCCCCTTCCCTCTTTCTCTCTCCCTCTCTCCTCCTTCCCTGTTTCTCAATCCCTCTCTCCTACTTCCCTGATTATCTCTCCCTCTCTGCTACTTCCCTGTTTCTGTCTCCCTCTCTCCTACTCTCTCCTACTTCCCTGTTTCTCTCTCCCTCTCCCTCTCTCCTACTTCCCTCTTTCTCTCTCCCCATTCCACTTCTTTCTCTGTCAACATTGTTTCAAAATTCAAAGCAGAAGACGCCTAATTTGAATGATCTTGCAAGGGGGCCTAATACTTTTTTGCAAATCCTTTGCTTTTAACGAAAAACGCTGTGCATTGAGTGGAAAGCTTTTAATACTGCTCTGACGTTGACTTGCTTTCTCAGTATTTGAGTGATCCCTAAAGCAGCAGCATATCACTCTGTCCCTAATGACATTGCCATGGACTTCAGTTTATGCACAGTGAATAACCCCTCTATAATATCCTATTTTTAAAATGTCCTGCTAAAGTTTCAATGTGCCCTTCAAAAGTAAACTTTTGTCAGTCCAGTTTTACATCAATATTTGAGTGTCTTTTTGGAAGATGGTATAGTTCGTTGTTGACACTGTAGTCTAGGTAGGGCTCTCTTGCTGTTGATAATCCTGATGATACTTTCACACCGCGACTGTGATTGTGATGCATTTCTCATGCCTACCTTATGGTAAGAGAGGTGTAGTGGGGTAATATCTGATATGTGTATACTATATACACACACCTCACATGCGGCCCATAATAAGACTATGCACTTAGCCTATTAAATGTATTTATCTGACTCCATAAAGAGGATTTAGAAATATGCACAAAACTATAGTTGAGTTACAGTAATAGGCAATCAAGAAAGGTCGAAGGCAAATGGATTTATTTAACATTATAAAATGAATTATTACATTGTACAAGGCATAAGCTTAAGTTACAAAGCATTAACAAGCATTACAAGGCATTATCTAGGCATGAAGATCCTAGAGTTACCAAAGCCAAGCATGAACATAACAGGCCTACTCAAGCCGAAGGCCTGGGTAGCTTACAAGAGAAGCATACATACAATCTTAGTCCATGGGCAGGATACAGGATAAGAGGCAGAATAAATGCATTTAATTTCATTTATAACATTTGAAGGTGTGACTCTTTCAAACCAAAACCAACCACCATCGATCAATTAAACGATACGATACAGTAACCTGATCACCCAGGCCCAATCTCACAGCATCTAAAGGCTTGTGTGTGGGATGAGACAGTGGAGATAAGGCAGAATTGCTAAAGACGATAAAAGCCTTTGCATAGACCAGTTAGAGTTCACCCTGTCCAGATACAAGTTACCACAGAGATCATACATCCATATAGATAGCATCAGAGTTATCCTCAGGGGACAAGTTTTAGATAGATACCAGACATGGAAGCAATCACATCACTAACATACATTTAAATAATCAGTCCTATGGTTACTGTAACAGAGAGATACATGTTGGCACTTCAGAGAGGGAAAGGCTGACTTAGTCCTTGGGCATTGTCTTTTTTGTTTTGCTGGGCCATTTGCCATGCGGCCGGAGGTGACAGACAGCACATAAATTAGGGGCTCGTCTACAGAGGCACTTAACAGAAATTGATGGTCTATGCTCTTGCATAGTTTATTGATTCATTATGGCATGAGTAATGTGCAGTAACTTATGGCAGAACATATTACAGTCTCATCTTAGATCTGTTGCTACAGTATCATGGATATCATTACCTTTTTGGGTTACATTGAAACCGTTGTCAACTTATGATTCATTGCTTTATGTGTCTTCCAGCCTTCAAGACAGTGTAATAGGGTATTCGCATATTCACATATTGCACCTTTGACCTGGGAGAGCCTTGTGTTTTTTGACTACATGCTGTGAAAACACCTCGTTATCCATCTTCCCTCTTCATACCAGCAGATCAAGATCAGCATCGCCAGTGAAGAACCGTGTATCAGTTCTTTAACAGTAAATTGCCTGTCTTGCAAAGTTGTTTTAAAAACAGCTTGTTGGGATAAAATAAAATGAAAAATTCCCAGGACCACAAATACAAATTCCATCTAGACACCGTTGCCCTAGAGCACACAAAAAACTATACATACCTCGGCCTAAACATCAGCGCCACAGGTAACTTCCATAAAACTGTGAACAATCTGAGAGACAAGGCAAGAAGGGCCTTCTATGCCATCAAAAGGAACATAACATTTAACATACCAATTAGGATCTGGCTAAAAATACTCAAATCAGTGAAAGAACCCATTGCCCTTTATGGTTGTGAGGTCTGGGGTCCGCTCACCAATCAAGGATTCACAAAATGGGACAAACATCAAATTGAGACTCTGTATGCAGAATTCTGCAAAAAATATCCTCTGTGTACAATGTAAAAAACAAAGAATGCATGCAGAGCAGAATTAGGCCGATACCCACTAATGATCAAAATCCAGAAAAGAGCTGTTAAATTCTACAACCACCTAAAAGGAAGCAATTCACAAACCTTCCTTAACAAAGCCATCACCTACAGAGAAATAAACCTGGAGTAGAGCCCCCTAAGCAAGCTAGTCCTGGGGCTCTTCACAGACACAAACAGATCCCACAGAGACACAGGACAGCAACACAATTAGACCAACCAAATCATGAGAAAACAAACAAATGATTACTTGACACAATGGACAGAATTTACAAAAAAAACAGCAAACTAGAATGCTATTTGGCCCCAAACAGAGAGTACACAGTGGCAGAACAGCTGACCACTGTGACTGACCCAAAATTAAGGAAATCTTTGACAATGTACAGACTCAGTGAACATAGCCTTGCTATTGAGAAAGGCCGCCGTAGGCAGACATGGCTCTCAGGAGAAGACAGGCACACTGCCCACAAAATGAGGTGGAAACTGAGCTGCACTTCCTAACCTCCTGCCAAATGTATGACCATATTAGAGACACATATTTCCCTCAGATTACACTGACCCACAAATAATTTGAAAATAATCTATTGGGTGAAATACCACAGTTGTGCAATCACAGAAGCAAGATGTGTGATCTGCAACCAGAGAAGAACATACACCATTTTAAACACAACCTATATGTATGTGTATTTATGTTGCCTTTTGTACTCTAACTATTTGCACATAATTTGAAAAGTCAATATTTTTTTGGAACTTTTGTAAATGTAATGTTTACTGTACATTTTTTATTGTTTATTTCACTTTTGTTTTATCAATTTCACTTGCTTTGGCAATGTAAACATATGTTTCCCATGCCAATAAGGCCCTTAAATTGATATTAAAATATAATATTAGATAGATAGAGATAGAGAGAGGAGGGGGAGACTCGTAGAAGTTGTGTGGCCAACACTCAGTGCCAACTATTGAATTTGAGATTTACCACACACTGAGTCTGTCTGGATGTGTGCTGCATGGAATCTATTGAGAGATAGAATCATGCTTTCCCTTCTCTGAACAGAAATGAGCTATCAGTTTAATCTCAAAAGGAGAAAGAGGCATACATAGAAAACGCCTTACAATGCATTCTGTGTTAAGACCAGTGGTTCATTTGTATCACCTTGTGGAATGGTGATCTAATTCTAGATGTAGTAGCAGTGCTCAGTTGAAGACACGTCTGGGGGAGTTTCTGAAAAACAGTTAAAGACGGGACAGGTTCAGTAGAACAACGGGTAGTCTTTAGGAGTTACATTGTCTCTGCTTAAAGTGTATGTACATGTACAATTTGGGTGTGATACAGTTATGTGTGTTTGTGTCAGATGTGGGTCCAATAGAGTTACCTTAGAATACACAAAACTCCAGCTGAAATAGCATAAGCTGTAGCAGGCTGGTGGTGTTAGCATGCTGAACTCTCACTGGTGGTTGTGGGACAGACAGCTACACTCTTAGAAAAAAATCTGCTATCTAGAACCCTTTAAAGAACCCTTTTGGTTCAAGGTTCTACCAAAAGGGTTCTTCAAAGGGTTCTAGATAGCACCTTTTTTTCTAAGAGTGTAAAAAAAAAGGTTATATCCAGCAGATCAAACAAATGTCTCCTGTCTCTTCTTCGGCACAATTACGGCAGGTGGTCCGACGCTACAGATCTCATTGTGTCAGATCTCAGCACTTAGAGCTCACTAGCCTTCCGCTTGCACGTATCCCTCCCCTGCTTTGATTTCCCTGTGGGCCCACATGTAGCCCTGACACATGCGTGGGCCTCTGAGGCTGTTCAAGTTGACACAGCTGTCCTTGCTCTTGTCTTCACACACTGTCTACCTGGAACTGCGAAGAGGAAACTGTCATACTTCATTATGGTATTACTTAGGCCTGCGAGTTTTGACGTCTTGTTACCCAGCTAACACACGTTTCCATTTCAAGCAAAAGCTCTTCCTCAAGCAAGAATATGAGTTTGTTTGGTTCAGATGAATCAAGATGAATTGGTGTTACACAAAGATGAGGAAATTAGGTATATTCGTTATGATATAAATTCAGGGTTGGGTACGTTACTTTCTAAATATAATCTGTTAGAGTTACTAGTTACCTGTCAAAAATTTAAATATGTCATGTAACTTGTAACATGTAACTTTTGGATTACCCAAACTCAGTAATGTAATTTTCAATTACTTTCCCCCTAAGAAGCATTCGAAGAAGACAAAAAGGATCAAACACATTTGGAGACCATCATAGTGGTCTCTGACTTGTGGTCTGTCGTTCTGCCCCTGAACAAGGCAGTTAACCCACTAGGCCGTCATTGATAATAAGAATTTGTTCTTAACTGACTTGCCTAGTTAAATAAAGGTATAATAAAAAATACTGGTCTCTGACTTGTGGTCAAGACTCGCTCAGGTGGAATAAACTTAAACTTGCGCCTCTTTTCAATTGAATGTCATTGAGAACAGAAAGGTTTCATCATGTTTTTTGTTTGTTGCAAACATCCTTTTTGAATTGAAATGTAATCCAATAAGTAATCATGTAGTTTTTCAAAAGTATCTGAAATCTGATTACAATCCAGGCTGTAACACAACCGGCCGTGATTGGGTGTCCCATAGGGTGGCGCACAGCGTCGTCCTGGTTTGACCGGTGTAGGCCGTCATTGTAAAATAAGAATTTGTCCTTAACCGACTTGCCTAGTTAAATAAAGGTTAAATAAAATAAAAATGTAAAACAATACTTTTGCTGGTGATGTAAAGAAAAACAAAAAAGGTAATCAGATTACATGTAACCTTTTTACAGGTAATCAGTTACTCCTCAACCGTGGATATAATACTGTATGATACATTGCCAAAATGTGTTGCTACATTGCCCATGCATATTTTCCCCTTAATGGTAAACGCCAGAATGAGTGGTAGCCAATCACACAATGGTGTGGCATCTGTCCAGAGATAGTGTGAAGAGATAAGCTTTCCTGAGGAAGGAAGACAGCCAGAGGTAGACGAAGATGGATCTGTCTTATATACCCAAACACTGGTATCATGTGAAAGGTTGATTTAAGAAGTCCTGGGATAATTAAGCCTGAATTCAGTGCCTCTTCCACTTCCAGAATTCTTTCCTTTGTTAACTTAAGAGACAAACACCCTAACATTCTGAGCCAAATCTCTGTTCCACCCTCAAGGTGGCCATGTGATGAACAGCATGTTTTAATTGTGATGAAGAAGGAATGCACCTGTCCGTTTATAGTTGACAAGCTGCTCGGTCATGAAAAGCAAAGCAATCTAGCAACCATTGTCTTACGTCAGATGGCGTCACTGCTTTTCGACGCTCGTCCCTGCAGGCGGAATCAACGCGCTATCTGACGTAAGACAATGCCTAGCTACAACATTAAATCAAATCAAATTGTATTTGTCACATGCACCGACATACAACAGGTGTAGATCTTACCGTGAAACACTTACCTACAATCCCTAGTGGCGCAGCGGTCTAAGGCACTGCATTTCAATGCAAGAGGTGTCACTACAGTCCCTGGTTCGTATCCAAGTTGTATCACATCTGGTCATGATTGGGAGTCCCATAGGACGGTACATAATTGGCCCAGTGTCGTCTGGGTTTGGCCGGTGTATGGTGTTATTGTAAATAAGAATTTGTTCTTAACTGACTTGCCTAGTTAAATCAATAAACAAAACAAAAAAACAGCAGTTCAAGAAATAGAGTTAAGAAAATATTTACAAAGTACAAAATAAAATAAAAAGGAACACAATAAAATGACATAACAATAACAAGGCTGTATATGGGGGTACCGGTACCGAGTCAATGTACAGGTTAGTCGAGGTCATTTGTACATGTAGGTAGGGGTAAAGTGACTGCATAGATAATAAACAGCGGGGGGTCAATGTAAATAGTCCGATGGCCATTTGATTAATTATTTAGCAGTCTCATAGCTTGGGGGTAGAAGCTGTTAAGGAGCCTTTTGGACCTAGACTTGGGCGCTCCAGCACCGCTTGCCTTGCGGTAGCAAAGAGAACAGTCTATGGCCTCTGACACTGCCTAGTATATACACCACCGTTCAAACAGTGAAGAGGCGACTCCGAGATGCAGGCCTTCTGGGCAGAGTTCCTCTGTCCTCTTTTCTATTTATTCGCAGTCTGAGATACGGCTTTTTCTTTGCAACTCTGCCTAGAAGGCCAGCATCCTGGAGTCGCCTCTTTACTGTTGACGTCGAGACGGTAAATCTCAAAAAAGGTGTTTTGCGGGTACTATTTAATGAAGCAGCCAGTTGAGGACTTGTGAGGCATCTGTTTCTCAAACTAGACACTCTGATGTAATTGTTCTCTTGCTCAGTTGTGCACCGGGGCCTCCCACTCCTCTTTCTATTCTGGTTAGAGCCAGTTTGCGGGGTTCTGTGAAGTGAGTAGTACACTGCGTTGTTCGAGATCTTCAGTTTCTTGGAAATTTCTCACATGGAATAGTCTTCATTTCTCAGAACAAGAATAGCCTGATGGGATTCAGAAGAAAGGTCTTTGTTTCTGGCCATTTTGAGCCTGTAATTGAACCCACAAATGCTGACGCTCCAGATACTCAACTAGTCTAAAGAAGGCCAGTTGTATTGCTTCTTTAATCATAACAGTTTTCATAATTCAAAATGGTTTTCTAATGATCAATTAGCATAAACATTTAAATTATAAACTTGGATTAGCTAACACAACCTGCCATTGGAACACAGGAGTGATGGTTGCTGATAATGGGCCTCCATATGCCATATTCCATAAAACAAATCTGACGTTTCCAGCTACAATAGTCATTTACAACATTAACAATATCTACACTGTATTTCTGATAAATTTGATGTTATTTTAGTGGACAAACATTTTTAAGAGACCCCAACCTTTAGAACGGTAGTGTAGGTCCTGGATGGCAGAAAGCTTGGCCCCAGTGAAGTATTGGGCCGTACACACTACCCTCTGTAGCGCCTTACAGTCAGATGCCGAGCAGTTGCCATATCAGGTGTTGATGCAACCAGTCAGGATGGTCTTGATGATGCAGCTATATAACTTTTTGAGGACAAATCTTTTCAGTCTCCTGAGGGGGAAAATGTGTTTTCGTGCCCCCCGTCACAGCTGTCTTGGTGTTTTTGGACCATAGTTTGTTGGTGATGTGAACACCAAGGAACTTGAAACTCTCAACACGCTCCACTACAGCCCCGTCAATGTTAATGGGGGCCTGTTTGGCCCTCCTTTTCCTGTAGTCCACAATCATCTCATTTGTCTTGCTCACATTGAGGGAGAGGTTGTTGTCCTGGCACCACACTGCCTGGTCTCTGATCTCCTTCCTATAGGCTGTCTCATCGTTGTCGGTGATTGTTGTATCGTCACTGTTGTATCGTCAGCAATCTCAATGATAGTGTTGGAGTCGTGCTTGTCCACGCAGTCATGGGTGAACAGGGAGTACATGAGGGGATTAAGCACGCACCCCTGATGGGTTCCCGGTGTTGTGTGTTGTTGCCTACCCTAACCACTTGGGGGGCGGCCCGTCGGAAATCCAGGATCCAGTTGCTGAGGGAGGTGTTTAGTCCCAGGGTCTTTAGCTTAGTGATGAGCTTTGGGGGCAATATGGTGTTGAACGCTGAGCTGTAGCAAATGAACAGCATTCTCACATAGGTGTTCCTTTTGTCCAGGTGGGGAAAGGGTAGTGTGGAGTGCGATTGAGATTGAGATTTCGTCATCTGTGGATCTGTTGGGGCGGTATGCAAATTCGAGTGGATCTTGGGTTTCCGGGATGGTGTTGATGTCAGTCATTACCAGCCTTTCAAATCACTTCATGGCTACTGACGTGAGTGCTACGGGGCGGTAGTCATTTAGGCAGGTTACCTTCCGACTATGGTGGTCTTCTTGAAACATGTTGGTATTACAGACTCGGTCAGGGAGAGGTTGAAAATGTCAGTGAAGACACTTGCAGGTCTGCGCATGTTCTGA
This sequence comes from Oncorhynchus mykiss, assembly GCF_013265735.2. Classification (NCBI taxonomy): domain Eukaryota; kingdom Metazoa; phylum Chordata; class Actinopteri; order Salmoniformes; family Salmonidae; genus Oncorhynchus; species Oncorhynchus mykiss. Next base: position 80,570,393 of record NC_048576.1, on the reverse strand, counting down.
GTACACGCCCTGGTAATCCGTCTGGCCCCGCGGTCTTGTGAATGTGGACCTGTTTAAAGATCTTGCTCACATTGGCTACAGAGAGCGTGATCACACAGTCATCCGGAACAGCTGGTGCACTCATGCATGCTTCGGTGTTGCTTGCCTCAAAGCGAGCAAAAAGGCATTTAGCTCGTCTGGTAGGCGCGTCACTGGGCAGCTTGCTGCTGGGTTTCCCTTTGTAGTCCACAATATAAGCCCTGATACATCCGACGAGCTTCATAGCCGGTGTAGTAGGATTCAATCGTAGTCCTCTATTGACGCTTTGCCTGTTTGATGGTTTGAGGGCATAGCGGGATTTCTTATTAGCGTTCGGGATTAGTGTCCTTCTCCTTGAAAGCGGCAGCTCTAGCCTTTAGCTCAGTGTGGATGTTGCCTGTAATCCATGGTACGTATGGTCACTGTGGGGGCGACGTCATCGATGCACTTATTGATGAGGCCGGTGACTGAGGTGGTATACTCCTCGATGCCATTGGATGAATCACAGAACATATTCCAGTCTGTGCTAGCAAAATTGTCCTGTAGCGTAGCATCCGCGTCATCTGACCGCTTTACCTTCTTTATGTGCAGCACATTCTGAAGTATTGTCTTCTTGAGTAATACATTGTGATTCTCATTGCAATCGTAAACAACTTATGACCCAGAGATGATCCTTAGGAAGAAACTATTCAGGACCATATCTGTTCAGATGATTAGTATGCCTAACGCAGACCAAGGGTATCTGAGAAAATGGTATACATTTGCAATCCTTGCATTATTTTGTGCATTAGTTATTAAATGATGAATCATCATAGAGAAAGTCCTTCTTATGGCAGTAACCTTCACTTGTATTCCGTCTGAATAGCTACGCTCAGCTCTATGTTAATTCCTCTGTCTTCACAGACTGCTCAATACAATATAAACAAAATCTTGCAGCATATGGTAATGTTTTTATAACAGCACAAGACAGATCATATTTGCAAGTGAAACAAAGTACAAACAATATAGCTGTCTATTTCTGCAGAGAAAGAAATGATGGCAGTTTGAAAATACAATAGCTAGTGAGCACTTCTCAGGAACAAGAAGCCAGTCGCAGGCCAATCGTTTTAACTCCAAGATGAGGACGTTTTAATTTAACATGGGAGGAATCAGAAATAATAGAATGATCATGAAGTTAGACTGTGGCTATTCAGTGGAAATGAATGGAGCCTTTAGCTGAGGTAAGGCTTTCTGCCTGGGGTGATGAATGTGTGCAGGCTTATTATCGTTGTACTGTATGGTGATATCATCTCAGTCTCTCCTAAGTCCCCCGGTGCTGTGGAAGAGTGTCCTTGGTTTTGATTTACTGTCAGGCCAAATACTATCCCAGGACTGGAGTTATAGCAGGCACTTTTTATATTGGGAAACCACTGATTTCACTTGACTCAGTCATGCTGAGAACCATCAAGCCTAGATGAAAACCGTGTTTTTCACTAATGCAACACACAGTTTAATAAGAAATATGGGGCCAAAATAGGAGCAAGTGCATGATAAAAAATAAATAATATTTGCTGGTTAGATGAAAACACAAGCTACTGACTTTAGCTGTATAACTTAATACCGAGGGTGATGAGTCTTTGACAAGAAAAAACAGAATTGATGTATATCCACTAGCACTGTGCTAAAAGTTAGGAAAATTGCCTAGCATATAAATCACATTATTGCCAGAGACACAGAAAGCCATTAACTGTCCCAAATGAGAACAGAGAGGCAAACCTTAATCCTAACATTAATGGCTGACGTTAGAGACAATAGCCAAACCATTGCTTGTTAATGTGGCTTAATTGCTTTTTGGGACCATAATGAAATATTTCAAGGAAATGTAAATGATTGAGGAAAGCCCCCTCACTTAGTATAAACCAGAGCATAACGGACAATGCAGCTAAAGTGCAGAGCGTTCCTGACATATGGCTATGAACGACAGGTCTTAGAATTGTGTTATTAATTATGGAGCTGAGTCAGAGGATGTTTGATGGACTGGTGGTTTTCCTTTTTTTTAAAAATTTTCTCTCACTCCAAATACAAACATACACATACAAACTTACAGACGCACACAAACGACTCCATCCCATCTGCCCAGACCCACATGCTCACACCCCCATCCATAGTACCTGCATTATTGTTTGTCATGTGGCCTTAAAATAGTCTGGTGGTTTTCTATTGATTCTAAGGAATTCTGTTCAAATTGAAGCTGATGAGAAAAAAGTATTTCAAGAAAATGTTATTATAACATATGGACATTTTGTGCACCACAGACGTAACCCAAGTAATAATGATAATGCTCTATGTTCTGTTTACATATAAAGGGGCAGTGAAGTCAAAAATATGATTTTCCTGTGTTTTATATATATTTCCACATTATGAGGTTGGAATAATGCTGTAAAATTGAGAAAATGATGATAATGCACTTGTAAGAGCTGTTTGAAATTTCACCTTGTTTTTTTTTTGACCCCCTGGTTACGACCAATAACAAAGAAAGTTTAGCCTCCGCTCTGCCAAAAGTTAGTTTTCAGGTTACACTTCTCTCTCATTAGGCTCCTCCGATTAGGCCTCTCAGACCACTCCCAGACAGTCTTAGCTACATTTTTGCTTGAGAAATTGCATTTAGCTAAGAAGCTATTTTGTTTATTTTTGACCATTTGAAACAATCACTCTAAGGTACTTAATTTCTACCCAGAAATTATTTGATATTGAGATAAAAATGACTGCATTCTAACTTTAAAGTAATGAACTACTATATTAAACCAAACATGTTCCTATAAAATGAAGCATGAAGAGTTTTTTTTAACACAATGCAAGATTCCTTAAGGTTAGAGCCCTTGCCATTTGCATTGCCCAATAATTGCGAAACTGTGCCAAATCAATTCTCTGATCAACTTTGTCACTATATTTCTCTGCAGATTACCTGCCCTCCAGGACACCTACACCACCCGATGTCACAGGAAGGCCATAAAGATCATCAAGGACAACAACCACCCGAGCCACTGCCTGTTCACCCCGCTATCATCCAGATGGCGAGGTCAGTACAGGTGCATCAAAGCAGGGACCGAGAGACTGAAAAACAGCTTTTATCTCAAGGCCATCAGACTGTTAAACAGCCACCACTAACATTGAGTGGCTGCTGCCTACACACTGACTCAACTCCAGCCACTTTAATAATGGGAATTGATGGAAATTGATGTAAAATATATCACTAGCCACTTCAAACAATGTTACTTAATATAATGTTTACATACCCTACATTACTCATCTCATATGTATATGTACAGTGGGGAGAACAAGTATTTGATACACTGCCGATTTTGCAGGTTTTCCTACTTACAAAGCATGTAGAGGTCTGTAATTTTTTATCATAGGTACACTTCAACTGTGAGAGACAGAATCTAAAACAAAAATCCAGAAAATCACATTGTAAGATTTTTAAGTAATTAATTTGCATTTTATTGCATGACATAAGTATTTGATCACCTACCAACCAGTAAGAATTCCGGCTCTCACAGACCTGTTAGTTTTTCTTTCAGAAGCTCTCCTGTTCTCCACTCATTATCTGTATTAACTGCACCTGTTTGAACTCGTTATCTGTATAAAAGACACCTGTCCACACACTCAATCAAACAGACTCCAACCTCTCCACAATGGCCAAGACCAGAGAGCTGTGTAAGGACATCAGGGTTCAATTGTAGACCTGCACAAGGCTGGGATGGGCTACAGGACAATAGGCAAGCAGCATGGTGAGAAGGCAACAACTGTTGGCGCAATTATTAGAAAATGGAAAAAGTTCAAGATGACGGTCAATCACCCTCGGTCTGGGGCGCCATGCAAGATCTCACCTCGTGGGGCATCAATGATCATGAGGAAGGTGAGGGATCAGCCCAGAACTACACAGCAGGACCTGGTCAATGACCTGAAGAGAGCTGGGACCACAGTCTCAAAGAAAACCATTAGTAACACACTACACCGTCATGGATTAAAATCCAATGACCATCTGGATGATCCAGTGGAGGAATGGGAGAAGTTCATGTGGTCTGATGAGACAAAAATAGAGCTTTTTGGTCTAAACTCCACTCGCCGTGTTTGGAGGAAGAAGAAGGATGAGTACAACCCGAAGAACACCATCCCAACCGTGAAGCATGGAGGTGGAAACATCATTCATTGGGGATGCTTTTCTGCAAAGGGGACAGGACGACTGCACCGTATTGAAGGGAGGGTGGATGGGGCCATGTATCGCGAGATCTTGGCCAATAGCCTCCTTCCCTCAGTAAGAGCATTGAAGATGGGTCGTGGCTGGGTCTTCCAGCATGACAACGACCCGAAACACACAGCCAGGGCAACTAAGGAGTGGCTCTGTAAGAAGCATCTCAAGGTCCTGGAGTGGCCTAGCCAGTCTCCAGACCTGAACCCAATAGAAAATATTTGGAGGGAGCTGAAAGTCGGTATTGCCCAGCGACAGCCCCGAAACCTGAAGAAGGTCTGTATGGAGGAGTGGGCCAAAATCCCTGCTGCAGTGTGTGCAAACCTGGTCAAGAACTACAGGAAACGTATGATCTCTGTAATTGCAAACAAAGGTTTCTGTACCAAATATTAAGTTCTGCTTTTCTGATGTATCAAATACTTATGTCATCCAATAAAATGCAAATGAATTACTTAAAAATCATACAATGTGATTTTCTGGATTTTTTGTTTTTTCCGTCCCTCACAGTTGAAGTGTACCTATGATACAAATTCCAGACCTCTACATGCTTGGTAAGTAGGAAAATCTGCAAAATCGGCAGTGTATCAAATACTTCTCCCCACTGTATATACTGTACTCTATATCATCTACTGCATCTTTATGTAATACTAGCCACTTTAAACAATGCCACTTTGTTTACATATCCTACATTACTCATCTCATATGTATATACTGTACTCGATACCATCTACTGCATCTTGCCTATGCCGTTCTGTACCATCACTCATTCATATATCTTTATGTACATATTCTTTATCCCTTTACACTTGTGTGTTTAAGGTAGTAGTTTTGGAATTGTTAGGTTAGATTACTCGTTGGTTATTACTGCATTGTCGGAACTAGAAGCACAAGCATTTCGCTACACTCGCATTAACATCTGCTAACCATGTGTATGTGACAAATAAATTTGATTTGATTTGTTGCCCTTACAGCCTGTCAATTGCCTCAAATACACTTTGTGTCAGCAGGTCTTGAAAATGGGCCTTCAAATTCCACCTCTGATTTTCTCAGTGGCAAGAAGAAACCTTCGATGAGCATCCAACTCACAGAGTTTAATGTCATTGTTGGTGGAATTGGAATACACCCAAAAACACTTTCAAATGTTTGGCACTTTGGATAATTAGGTAATTTGAATACTTGTAAAAGATTGTTTGCTTGCCAAAGAGTCCATAATCACTTGTGTTAGTGATACCTGCAGACAGTAGTTGCACTCCTTTCGGGTGCAATAAAGAGGAGCTACTGTAGGTGTGAAGGTTGCAATTTAAATTCTAAATTCCTTCTTGAATATTTACTCTTTCCTGACTACAGGGTATACAGTATAAAAGGTTATACAGCATTTAATTACATTACCAGCACCCACCAGCACCCAAAGCCTACAGTGTAAATAATATGACCATTCTGCTTCATGGGCTCTGTCATAATCCAAATAGAATCTTCTATTATATTGAGTTATATTTTCAGTTGTTTTTACTCTCTTTCTTCACTTTGGCTCAGAATTTCATTGATCCCCTGGAGGGATACATCCCATATTCTCCACTCAAAAGAAACGGGAATAAAAAAAAGTCATGAAAAGAGAGATGAGAAAGAAATGATCTTGACTGTCAGTCACACTTCTCCCCTGCAGATTCGGTTCATCTCTCCACCGCCTGACATAATCGTCTGTAGATGACCCGTCGAGGGCTGCCGGCAGCAGAAACAGGTGTCCCACTGTTGGGGAGGAAAAACGCAGACAAGCCGGAGAAATTCACTGCGTAATCCTTGGAGGAGGCTAGTGGACACACGGCAGGTCAACGGGTGGACCAGAGCAGGCCTCCAGCCCCCTGTCCTCCCTGTCTACCTCCATCTGGGCTAGAGATCAGAATAAAGATCTACAAAAAGCAGACAGGCTCTGTATTGATTAATATTTTAATAATGTATGTCAGGTCTTTTGCATTGAGGGGAAGACCTATGGGACTTGAGCTTATCCAAGGCCATTCATTTTCCTCCGGTACATAGCTTGAAATTTCCATTACTACAGGTGCCAGAGTAGCTCTGCATATAATAATCTCTTTACATTTGATGTCACAACAGTAGATTACACTTAGTTAATTCCTCCAGCACAATAGAATGCCATCAATTGCAAACCTATCAAGAGACGACAACCCTGGCAGAAGCAGACACAATAGCCCCAACACTATGTCATGCTGATTTTCCCACTGTTTGATGCATTTGCATCTTGGGATCTGCAGTTTTTTTTATCCCTGTATCCTCTGCTGCAATGGTAAAGACCTGTGTGAAACTGACATGCTGTAAACTTCCCTACACTGATCATCTCTAAGCTCCCAAAATCACAGGAAAGCTGTCCTGAAAATAATCTCTCCTGGCAAAAAAATTAACATATCACAATGCAGATATAACCATAACTGCCTGTAGAGCATGTCAGCTTTAGAATCCCATTTACTGTCTGGTATCTATCAGAAAACAGCCATGAGGTATTACTTCCTATTAGTGGCAATCAACCTCATAATCTACCTGGATTCAAAACGCGGACAGGACAAAACTGTATGTAGACACTCCAGTGGAGGCTGCTGAGGGGAGGACGGCTCATAATAATGCCTGGAACGGAGTAAATGGAATGGCATCAAACACATGGAAACCATGTGGTTGATGTAGTTGATACCATTCCACTGATTCCGCTCCAGCCATTACCACAAGCCTGTCCTCCCCAATTAAAGTGCCACCAACCTCCTGTGATGGACACCCATCTCCTGCTGTAGTCTTAGTCATATCCTTAGTGTGCATGGGCCAGGCAGAGCAGAGTAGGTCCGTGATTAGAGGGTACCTGGACCACAGCAGAGTTGCAGGCAGGCATAATAACGATAATGCTCTATGTTCTGTTTACATATAATGGGGCAGTGAAGTAAAACATTGTATTTATTAGTGTTTTTATATGTTCCCACACTTTAAGGTTGGAATAATGCTGTGAAATTGAGAAAATTATGACAATGCACTTATAGTGTAAAAGCAGTTTGAAATTTCAGCTGATTTTTTGGGGGGGACCCCCTGGTGACGACCAATAACAAAGAAAGTTTAGCCTCCGCTCTGCCAAAAGATAGTTTTCAGGTTACACTTCTCTCTCATTAGGCTCCTCCGATTAGGCCTCTCAGACCACTCCCAGACAGTCCTAGCTACATTTGTGCTTGAGAAATTGCATTTAGCTAAGAAGCTATTTTTTTTTCTTTTTGACCATTTGAATTGAAAACAATCACTCTAAGGTACTTAATTGCTACTCATAGCTTGAAATGTCCATTACTTCAGGCGCCAGAGTAGCTCTATAATAATCTCTTTACATTTGATGTCACAACAGTAGATTACACTTAGTTAATTCCTCCAGCACAATAGAATGCCATCAACTGCAAACCTATCAAGAGATGACAACCCTGGCAGAAGCAGGCACAATAGCCCCAACACTATGTCATGCTGATTTTCCCACTGTTTGATACGTTTGCATCTTGGGATCTGCAGTGAACCAGGTGCAGCAACAGCACCACACTAGCCCTACTCCAGGATCTAACTACTATTCTATTCTCAATGCATATTTTACAATTACCAGCTCCCTTTTGACGTACAGTATTAGTCGTCCATTATGACTATGTTATTGTGTATGTTTGAAGTTAGATGTTAGAGTTGACAAGTTTAGGAGGATCAGCTATTTCCAGGAGAAGTCATTTGAGGGACATGTTTCATGAGTGTGATTTTCTTGGTGCTGAAATTCATGTAGAGAGGCAAAACTGCATTACCCTTTTCTAATTGGATGTCATTATATGGGGGCAAGTAGCTGAGACATGCTTTCTTTATTATGAAATGCAATTACTGGAACTTGTAACTTTCTGCTCCTCCAGAGATGACTCTCTTAGATGACTCTCTTAGATGACTCTCTTAGTCAATTTGTCTCTCTCTGCAAAGCACTCTTGGTTACATAAAAGAGGGAAATCAAATTTATTTGAGAAAGAATGGTTTTATGTTCATTATTTTAGTGAATAACTTTTTAATGAGTTTTAAAAATCAGATGGAATTAAATCTTTTGTAATGAAACTATTTAGTATAAGATGGTTAATATTGCTTTGACTGCTGTGAGGAGAAATGAAAATAGGAGCTGAATTGCTTCATTAACCGTGCAATATTTACAGTATCAGCAACATAACACCCATTAGACCATGTATATCTACTTGCAAAGAAATGATACTTTTCCACTTACTTTGTCAGGTTATATATCTTCGCAAACCGTTAGAGACCATTGTGAAAGTGGTTTTCCGTGTTCAACATTTTCTAAAGCAGTTTGCCAGCGTATAGGTTGTTCCTCTTGGCTTGCCTTACTTAATTGACCTGAGAACCAGTATACTATACCACATCATTCATTCAAGGCCCAGGACCTAGCGAGCTAGGAAGAATGTCAGACTGACAGAGTTTAAAAGTGTGTTCTAAAGCTATTACAGACTATTTCCTCTCACCAATAACTCTCTGTTTCTCTAGTGTCCCAATTTGTGGTGCTGGAGATTGCTTGTTTTCTCTGGATAATGGGACACATGGAGAAGTAATGGCCACGCTCCTCTATTGTTCCATTCTTCTCTCCCTCCCTCACCCTTCTCTCATTATTTCGCCCTCTGTGGTGAGGCAGCTGTGAGGCCAAGCCTCCCTTCATTGCTGGTCAAATGGCTCCTCTCGTGCTCATCGTGGGAGTGAGGAGGGATAGAGAGTGAATCTCCTGGGGAAGCGGAATCTAGACCAAAGCCTTCCTGTGCGCCGGCCTCGTAATTAAATTGGCAGATTAAATTCTCTCTTATTGTGGAGATTTAATGAATATTCACCAGGCTTCGGAGCGTCTGGGTGACATGAGCTTCCCTTTAGTTATCACATTAACCCTGTCAGACTCACCCTTCCCCTGCTCCCTCTCCTCCTCCTTTTCCACTCCATCGGCTGAGAAGACACATCCTCCTCCTCTTGACTTAATTCACCTCTTTCACCACAATGTATTTGTGCTGTTTCACTTCGTATAGGAACATAAGACGTGTGTGTGACTGTGTTCTCCACTCAGTGCATTGAGGGGCTATGAGGGGACAGGGACAGGTGGAGGAGAGGACAGGGATATCTTTGGGCTCTCTTTTCATGTCATTATTACGGTCATTTTCATGGTTATGCATTCATTAGGCTGATCCAGTCACTAACCAGGCTCCTCCACAGTAGCAGTTAATATGTCATGTGATTTCCACTGTCTGAATATGATTATGGTGCTTGACAGACAGTGGCGGGCAGGATGCAAGGACAGCTGGACACAAACAGGAAGAGGTCAGGCATAATGAGGAGGGGGACTGGTCCCCTGGCCTGTCACAGAGATAGTGATGGTGACAGGAATTTCGTTTTTCAGATGTTCACATAAAACTTCACTGTCATCCTACTGTGAGGCAGAAATGTCCAAGGTGGGTAGATGGTTATTATTATTATGAGAGAGAGATTATATACGTGAATGCCGCCCACTAACAAAGCAAAGCACATACAGAGGACGTCTCAAGGGTTGGAGGACATAGCTGAAGTTATTGCACACTGAACTTTGAGTAGGTGTTGAGTAGTGGGTTGAGGGTTAGACTTTTTGCTCCCAGTCATGAGAAGAGTACGGGTATTCAGAACCTCTCATTATTCGGGCCTGCACTCTTAGAATAAAAGGTGCTATCTAGAACTAAAAAAGGTTCTTCGACTGTCCACATAGGACTACCCTTTGAAGAATCCCTTTTTGTTCCAATTAGAACCCTTTTGGGTTCCATGTAGAACCCTTTCCACAGAGTGTTCTACATGGAACCCAAAATAGTTATACCTGAAACCAAAAAGGGTTCTACCTGGAACCAAAAAGTCTTATCCTATGGGGACAGCCGCAAAACCCTTTTAGAAAAGATTTGGCATGGGTCCTCAGATCCTCAAAAAGTTCAACAGCTGCAAAATCGAGAGCATTGTTGGATCACTGCCTGGTACGGCAACTGCTCGGCCTCTGACCGCAAGGCACTACAAAAGGTAGTGCGTACGGCCCAGTACATCACTGGGGCCAAGCTTCCTGGCTCTCATATACAGTATACACATTAAAGTCTGCACATTGTAGTTTCATGATACATTTTTTTATTGTAACATATATGGCATGAAAACATTGGTCTGTCTAGTTGTAGCTCCTAAACCCCCCTGATTGAGTTAGCCACGCAGTGCTGTCCATGCTGCTGAATGCTTTGTAAGCCGTACAAGGAATTTATCTATTTCTTCTTGATTTAAATGTTTTTTTATAAGCTTATAAGCTAGTTTCATTATAGGAAATAAAACTAAATTAATAACACATAAATCTACAACATTACATATTGTATAACTGCTATTGAGCCATAAAGTCTGACCTTCAAATCTAACCCCAAGTTGCCACCCTATTCCAACAGACCTGTCTGCATGCTAGCATATGCATTCCAACCTGATCTGCTGGGGCTAGGAAGTTCCACTCTGGTGACACTATAGCTACTGAGAATGGGTCTGTGCCCATGTGACACTAATCCTCCCTCTGTTTATTGTAGAAGACTTAAAAAACACTTTGTTTGGAAGGTGTCAACCAGGGGATGGGGGCAATACATCACAACCCGTTGGCCATCCTGCAGATAACACAGCTCATCCACAGCCATTATCTGCTGGATCAGATTGGTCATCAGATTTTCACAGGGCCTCATACATCTACAGGCCCCTTGATCCCTCTGGTATCCATGGTAATGCCTGAGAGAGGCACACAACACAGTTGGCCTATTATTTTTCCAACCATTTGAGGAAGAAAGCACAACTGGAAGAGAGGTGTCTAACTTGAAATACTGTACAGTCTTTCTATAGAGGCCCTGGGTTGGATATTGAACAACAATCTCATAAACAATGCTATGAGCTTCTATTGCTGGTGCATGTAGGCTGTGGTATATATATTCCTACAGGGCCCCTAAATGTCTAATATGTGCAGGGAAATAGGGGAAACTGTTACATGACTGTCTCATACATTGTGCACTGCAGGGATGTATCTCCATTATTCCATGACCTTCTGCCCTATTCCCAACTTCTCCTCCCAATATCAGCTCACGATGCCACCAGGTTAGGAATTCTACTCTAGCCTCAATACTCCTACACCTCCAATGTCAGCAGGATGTGAAGGGATTGGGAGTCATTCTAGCTCTCTCTCTCCCGTGGTACATGTGTATGTCATCTGCATGATAAAACCCTGCTGGGTCTGCCTGCTCTATTTCACCACTCAATGGGTGCAGTTATAGGTGATAAATGATTTATTTTGTTCTTCGCTCACCATAGTTGACTACTCGGTCTGGGCCATTTCCTCTCATAACACAATGGGATTTCAAGTCCCTAACATTGAGCTACAGCTGGATAGGCCAGAGGAAACCAAGATTCAGATGCATGTGCAATATTATTGAATATACTTTGCTGGGGTTATTAGAATAAGTAGTACAGCTGAAAATGGTTTGCTTGTGTGTTTTCATTGGACGATGCTGCATTGCAAAGAACTACCCAAAGCTAATATTCAAAAGAACACTTCAATATTTGCAAGGGACACGTTATTCTTTTAACTCGCTTGACCTTTTAGGAGTGGTTCATCATGAGACGTATATTCATTAAATGCAGAACAATTCATGAAACAATCTACACAACTAGAACCGAACTCAGAACAACATTTCTAAATTGAAAATGTCATATGTTCACTGGTGTCACGCCCTGACCTTAGAGAGCCTTTTTATGTCTCTATTTGGTTTGGTCAGGGTGTGATTTGGGTGGGCATTCTATGTTCTGATTTCTATGTTTTGTGTTTCTATGTTTTGTGTTTCTATGTTTTGGCCAGGTATGGTTCTCAATCTAGGACAGCTGTCTATCGTCTCTGATTGGGAATCATACTTAGGCAGCCTTTTCCCTTTTGTTATTGTGGGAAGTTATCTTTGTTAGTGGCACTATAGCCCTAGTAAGCGTTATGGTCATTTCTTGTTTTGTTGGGCGACATTCATTCAAATAAACGAAGATGTATGCTCCCCACGCTGTGCTTTGGTCCACGGTCCTGACAACTGGTGCCATAGGGCAACCCTTTACACTGATTAGGAGACTTCCTTACTATTGTCTTTTTGACAGAACTTCCTCAACAATAAAGATCAACCGTAATGGATTCAGAAAGTAAAAGGAGTCACGTTTCTATTTAATTAGGCATGGTCTCTATTTAATTAGGCTAGTTCATGGCGTAAGGATTTGATAGAATGGATCTTAAATTGTAATGCACTTTCACTGTCATGCCATTATTATCTTTTTTACATTGAATGAGTTGGCAGGAAAGTAATTTAAGCATAATTAGAAAAATGGTTTTGCACAACTACTAAATAAAGAACAACTGACAAAGCTACATTTCAAAGCTGGAATGGGTGAGAATGCTTTTGTCTTTTATCTTTCATTAATAAATCATGACTCTTTCCTTTCATATTGGTGTCACACCAAGTTAGATGTTATTACTCTGCAATTGAGGAAAGATAATTATCAACAGCCATTTTCTCAGAACTGTAGAATTGCCTTTTTTTTACCCAGACTATGGTGAGAAACACGTCATTGCCACCAGGAATATAACTTCAAGAACGTATTTCAAAATGTTCAGACACCTGTACACTAATAAAAAAGGATTCAAATCAAATCAAACTTTATTTGTCAAATGCTCCGAATATAACAGGTGTAGTAGACCTTACAGTGAAATTACAGTGAATTTCCTCTCGTTTTATTGCATGGGTCATTTTATCCCCACCTCCAAGTAACACAGCTGCAATCTCCATATTGGACTGGATGAAATGAAGCTGTATACTGGATGAAATACAGACATATATTATGCCAGAGGTCAAAGTGTTAAGGACACAATGACTCAGTGAAATTGTTGCATTCATCACAGCAACACATTCCAAAGAAAAGTGATGAAATAAGTGTGCTGGTCATTTTCCCTGTAATCATCATGTGGATAATTATCAAATCAAAGTTTATTTGTCACGTGCACTGAATACAACAGGTGTAGACCTTAGAGTGAAATGCTTACTTACAGGCTCTAACCAATAGTGCAAAAAAGGTATTAGGTGAACAATAGGTAAGTAAAGAAATTAAACAACAGTAAAAAGGCTATATACAGTAGCAAGGCTATAAAAGTAGTGACGCTACATACAGACACCGGTTAGTCAGGCTGATTGAGGTAGTATGTACATGTAGATATGGTTAAAGTGACTATGCATATATGATGAACAGAGAGTAGCAGTAGTGTGAAAGAGGGGTTGGCAGGTGGTGGGTGGCGGGTGGCAGGACACAATGTAGATAGCCCGGTTAGCCAATGTGCGGGAGCACTGGTTGGTCGGCCCAATTGAGGTAGTATGTACATATGTACATGAATGTATAGTTAAAGTGACTATGCATATATGATAAATAGAGAGTAGCAACAGCGTAAAAAGAGGGGTTGGGAGGGGGGGCCACACAATGTAAATAGTCCGGGTAGCCATTTGATGACCTGTTCAGGAGTCATATGGCTTGGGGGTAAAACTGTTGAGAAGCCTTTTTGTCCTAGACTTGGCACTCCGGTAGCGCTTGCCATGCGGTAGTAGAAAGAACAGTCTATGACTGGGGTGGCTGGGGTCTTTGACAATTTTTAGGGCCTTCCTCTGACACCTGGTGTAGAGGTCCTGGATGGCAGGAAGCTGGGCTGTACGCATGTACCCTCTGTAATGCCTTGTGGTCAGAGGCCAAGCAACTGCCGTACCAGGCAGTGATGCAACCGGTCAGGATGCTCTCGATGTTGCAGCTGTAGAACCTTTTGAGGATCTCAGGACCCATGCTAAATCTTTTAAGTTTCCTGAGGGGGAATAGACTTTGTCATGCCCTCTTCAGGACTGTCTTGGTGTGTTTGGACCATTCTAGTTTGTTGTTAATGTGGACACCAAGGAACTTGAAGCTCTCAACCTGCTCCACTACAGCCCCGTCAATGAGAATGGGGGCTTGCTCGGTCCTCCTTTTCCTGTAGTCCACAATCATCTCCTTAGCCTATGAACAAAGGTCTAATGCCCCATGAAGAAAATAAATAGATTGTCTGTGTGTGTGTGTGTGTGTGTGTGTGTGTGTGTGCACCTGGATGAATCAGGAGAAAGTGGTACTCGCTAAGCAAGCAGTGTGACGTCCTTTAGAGCTCAACACTGGCGTCACTGTTGAGTAAGTTTGAGAGGTGAATGTAGCACATGGGAATGTGTGATACCTACTCCTCAGCCTGGTGACGCCAACCGGTAGGACGCTTCAGGAGGGCGGTCACGTGTGCTAGCAAGGCAGAGTTCCTGGGTTTGAGCCTTAGTGTGACCAAATCAGGAGGAATTGGTACATGCTAAGCAACCAGCGTGATGTCCTTACAATAACTTTTTTGAAATGTCTGGACTTTTCCAGGTCCTGCATTGTTCATTTGGAAAAAAATGTTTTTTAATGGTAAAAATAAAAGTCCTGAAATGTCATGAAAACACAGCTGTGTGTGTGTGTGTGTGTGTGTGTGTGTGTGTGTGTGTGTGTGTGTGTGTGTGTGTGTGTGTGTGTGTGTGTGTGTGTGTGTGTGTGTGTGTGTGTGTGTGTGTGTGTGTGTGTGTGTGTGTGTGTGTGTGAGTGAGTGTGAGAGAGAGAGAGAGAGAGAGAGAGAGAGAGAGAGAGACAGATGGTGTGAGAGTGTATTAAGTAGGTTGGAGTTGAGCAGAGGGAAAAGATGTTGGGTGGGAGGGGAATTGACAACAGCAGTCTTTCAAGGACGACCAAAGGTAAGTAGGGGACTCACAGACACTCCCCTACGTCAGAGCTCCATTTGCTTTGAGCCACATTAGAGTGCCCTCTTTCACCATTACCCTCCTACCTTTGTGACGGTAGACTCTTTAAAATGCCACCCACGTGGGCCAAAAGATGATTGCTAGAACATCATTGGTTCCGCTGAGTTGACTGGTTGCTATGGAGCAGCTAGATATATTCAGAGGCTAATTCAGATATATTTCACCCCGGGCCTCCAAAGGGCCTCTCAAGGTGATTTATTACAGACCCCTAAATTATTAAATCAACTACAGATAGATTGGCTTTTTTGGTAAGAAATTATATTAATTTTAATCTAGATGGAAAATTAAATTGTATGTGGATAAGCACATGTATGTAGATAAGCATGTGAGCAGTGTTTTAACAGGATAATACAATACAAAAAAAATCTAAAATTGCTAAAATAATACAACATTATATTACTTTAATTCTACCCTCAGGGGTGCTCCCTCAGTCCCCTCCTGTACTCCCTGTTCACTCATGACAGCATGGCCAGGCACGACTCCAACACCATCATTAAGTTTGCTGATGACTGAGGAGACTGAAAAGATTTGGCATGGGTCCTCAGATCCTTAAAAAGTTATACAGCTACACCATTGAGAGCATCCTGACTGGTTGCATAACTGCCTGGTATTGTAACTGCTCGGCCTCCGATCGCAAGGTACTACAGAGGGTAGTGCGTACGGCCCAGTACATCACTGGAGCCATGTTTCCTGCCATCCAGGACCTCTATACCAGGCGGTGACAGAGGAAGGCCCTAAAAATGGTCAAAGACTCCAGCCACCCAAATCATAGACTGTTCTCTCTGCTCCCGCCGGCAAGCGGTACCGGAGCACCAAGTCTAGGTCCAAAAGGCTGCTCAATAGCTATACCCCCAAGCTATAAGACTCCTGAATGGCTAATCAAATGGCTACCCAGACTATTTGCATTGCCCCACCCCTTTGCGCTGCTGCTATTCTCTGTTTGTTATCTATGCACTGTCACTTGAACTCTCTACCTACTGTACATGACATACACTTAGGTTGGAGTCATTAAAACTCGTTTTTCAACAACTCCACAAATTTCTTGTTAACAAACTATAGTTTTGGCAAGTCGGTTAGGACATCTACTTTCTGATGCAAGTCATTTTTCCAACAATTGTTTACAGACAGATTATTTCACTTATAATTCACTGTATCACAATTCCAGTGGGTCAGAAGTGTACATACACTAAGTTGACTGTGCTTTTAAACAGCTTGGAAAATTCCAGAACAATTATGTCATGGCTTTAGCAGCTTCTGATAGGCTAATTGACATCATTTGAGTCAATTGTAGGTGTACCTGTGGATGTATTTCAAGGCCTACCTTCAAACTCAGTGCCTCTTTGCTTGACATCATGGGAAAATCAAAAGAAATCAGCCAAGACCTCAGAAAAGAAATTGTAGACCTCCACAAGTCTGGTTCATCCTTGGGAGCAATTTCCAAACGCCTGAAGGTACCACGTTCATCTGTACAAACAATAGTACGCAAGTATAAACACCACGCAGCCATCATACGGCTCAGGAAGGAGACGCCTTCTGTCTCCTAGAGATTCATGTACTTTGGTGAGAAAAGTGCAAATCAATCCCAGAACAACAGCACAGGACCTTGTGAAGATGCTGGAGGAAACAGGTACAAAGTATCTATACCCACAGTAAAACGAGTCCTATATCGACATAATCTGAAAGGCCGCTCAGCAAGGAAGAAGCCACTGCTGCAAAACCGCCATAAAAAAGCCAGACTATGGTTTGCAACTGCACATGGGGCCAAATATCGTACTTTTTGGAGAAATGTTCTCTGGTCTGATGAAACAAAAATAGAACTGTTTGGCCATCGTTATGTTTGGAGGAAAAAGGGGGAGAATTGCAAGCCGAACAACACCATCCCAACCGTGAAGCACGGGGTGGCAGCATCATGTTGTGGGGGTGCTTTGCTGCAGGAGGGACTGGTACATTTCACAAAATAGATGGCATCATGAGAGGGGAAAATTACGTGGATATATTGAAGCAACATCTCAAGACATCAGTCAGGAAGTTAAAGCTTGGTCGCAAATGGGTCTTCCAAATGGACAATGACTCCACTCATACTTCCAAAGTTGTGGCAAAATGGCTTAAGGACAACAAAGTCAAGGTATTGGAGTGGCCATCACAAAGCCATGACCTCAATCCTATACAACATTTGTGGGCAGAACTGAAAAAGTGTGTGCGAGCAAGGAGGCCTACAAACCTGACTCAGTTACACCAGCTCTGTCAGGAGGAATGGACCAAAATTCACCCAACTTATTGTGGGAAGCTTGTGGAAGGTTACCCAAAACATTTGACCCAAGTTAAACAATTTAAAGGCAATGCTACAAAATACTAATTGAGTGTATGTAAACTTCTGACCCACTGGAAATATGATGAAAGAAATAAAAGCTGAAATAAATCCTTCTCTATTATTATTCTGACATTTCAAATTCTTAAAGTGGTGATCCTAACTGACCTAAGACAGGGCATTTTTAATAGGATTTAAATGTCAGGAATTGTGAAAAACTGAGTTTAAATGTATTTGGCTAAGGTGTATGTAAACTTACCGCAATTACCTCAACTAACCTGTGCCCCAGCACATTGACTCTGTACTGGTACCCCCTGTATATAGCCTCGCTACTGTTATTTTACTGTTGCTCTTTAATTATAGTACTTGTTACTTTTATTTCTTATTTTTTACTTATCTATTTTTTAACTTAACATGTATTTTTCTTAAAACTGCATTGTTGGTTAAGGGCTTGTAAGTAAGCATTTCACTGTAAGGTCTACTACAGCTGTTGTATTCGGCACATGTGACAAATGAAATGTGATTTAATTTGATTTGTATTTGCAGGGAGCAACCGTATCAACAATCAACTGGTGGTTCCATCTGTCACACCTTGATATGACAAGTAAACAGTATCCGTTTCCCATAAAGCTAAACGGCTCTCTAAAGAGTAACATAGGTATTACAGAATTGTATTCGATTGAGAAGAACACTGTAACTGTGACAGTAAGCCTCACTTACAGGTGTGTCCATTCAAGCAGACTGAAGCAGAATTTCCTCTGTGTACCACTGGTTACATTCTGCTGTGACCAGTCTTCCGTTGCTCTGTGAATGGATGACACAGTATCCATTTCCCCCAGCGAGCTCCATTTATCTTCCTGCAATGGTTTGTGAGCACAGATACAGAGTGCCTGGGCAGTGGCTGTGATGTTTTTTCTTTAGAGAACATAGAACGGTTTTATACTTTGCGTCCTGTTAGCAATAAGAAAGCTCTTGTCATTTTCATGAAGGCAAGTCCTAGGCCAAATATGCCATGCTCAATTAGGAAAATATATTACAACCATTACAACCAATAGAATTAACCTACATTTTTTATTTAACTAGGCAAGTTATTCTCATTACAATGACGGCCTACCCTGGATGACGCTGGACCAATTGTGCTCTGCCCTATGGGACTTCCAATCACAGCCAGATGTGATACAGCCTGGATGCAAACCAAGGCCTGTAGTGAGGCCTCTTGCACTGAGATGTAGTGCTGTAGACCACTGCGCCGTTCAGGAGCCCTATCTTTATGTACGTGCTATATTTTGTCCTATCCTTCTGTCCTGCATTTCAACTTAGACCTTACTTAGAAGGTTTCTAGTGAGTGGGCAAATCGCTGTTTGATGATCATATGGGGTGGACTGCTGGCAGCGGTGTCAGTGGAGACTTTGGATGTGGCAATGGCCCCTAATGACTATGGCTGGTGCCAAACCAGAGGATTGTGCTGTGGTGTGTGGTCTGGCCTCGAACAGCAGCCTCAGTCGTCACTTGCTGCCGAAAGGTCAGTTACTATGGCAGCATGGGCCCAGTTGACTCCATGGCCATTGAATTGTGCCAGAGATTTAATCCTTGGTTTACAGCTGCTGCCCTTGTTCGACGTATTGTTGTGACATTCAGGGAAGCCTTTTTGAAATGCCCTTCATTTCATTTAGTGTTTGTTTCATACTGTGTTTGAAATCCTTGAATAATGAATGAAAAACAAACAAATGAATCCATGTCCACTGCCATGTCTTTTTTCCCCTACAAGCACAGACTTTGCTGATAGTTACTTTATTGCAAACATGTTTACTTTCTATGACTGTGATATGTGGTTGTCCTACCTACCAGTCTTAAGAGTACTGCACAAACTGTAAGTCACTCTAGATAGCTAAAATGTCAATGTAAGTGTCTGAAAACTTAGAGAGTAGTAGTTTTCATTGCTTGGGAGTGGATATGTTCAGTATGAGGATCATTGGCCATCTTACTACACAGGAGAGCAACTTTGGTTTTATTATTATCCAGTCAGATAAACACTCCACCTGACCACTTAGAGGCGTCCTCATGGTCCTAAAGCACACCATTGCCTCATTTTGTATCACATTCCAATGATACAAAATACACTTTTTTACAGTCTTACACTTTGCCAAATCAGTTGGCATATTGATAATTTACTACAGTAATTATAAAATAAATGCCACCCAAAATTACCAACAGGCATAAATAAGGAGATGGACTCAAGTATGTGAAATTGATTTCCGCTCTCCATTTTTAGAAGAGAACAGTGAGAATGAATTATTCACAAACTCCACACTTCTCAATGGGTGGTCGACCTTTAGGAGTACTTTAAAGTGCTAGTTCAGAAGTAGTGTGCTTTGATAGAGCTCAGAAAGTTGTGAACTGCTTGATGAAATGTGTAAAAAAAAGACTTTGAATTATGAACCAATTCAATCTTCATGATTAATGGAAGATATTTATTTCGTCCCATTAGATGAACCAGATTGCATTTTTTCATTGTTATCAAGAAACACTGTTTAAAGGAATACCATATGTACGAACCCTAATTCCATGTTCTATAGAGAGGTAGGACACTAGTTTGGGAGGTAATAAAGAGTGTGAAGACATCTTAGCTGGCAGCCCAGACATCCTCAAATGTAGATCTTGAGGCCCATTGTGAGTCATTAGGTATCTCTAGAAGTATTTCTGTAATTTATAAAAACACTGCTCTACCGTGGTCAACTATTGTGCCATTGAGGCTGCAGGCAATGTATACTGCATTCTTTCTGGCTGATACTGTAGCTAGTTTACAAAAAGAACAAACTCCACCTCTGTGTACAGAGAGAAGGAAATGTAAACAAGGGATCAGGAAAAGAGAAGACAGGGAGTTGACTCGTCAGCACAAATCCATTCCCTTCTGTTTAGAGACCAGCTGGATAATAAGGGATGAAATGAACATGGGATCAAACATTAGCATTCTTTTTGTAAGACTCGCCTTTGAAAATAAATCTCTTAGTCTTGAGGCTAAAAAAACGAATATACGGCTTTGGTCCAAATCTACATGAACGCACCAGAGCACACACACCATCTTGCAGACTGCTATTCACTAATGCAAAAACATAATTGAATTGCATTTGACAGTTACAATCATGCTGTCGACCTTTATGAGCTGCATGTGTCTTTGTGGTTGGAAAAGTCAGCGTAAGTGTTGTTCCCATGTTGTATTCTCTGTGAGCTTCTCATTGACCCCCACATAGCACAGACGTTCGAGGGCAAGGTCAGGTTCAATTGATGCACTGTAGTTAGTACGTGTGTCAGAATACATATCAACAATACCCAGAGCCACGTTGTGTTCAATCAAATGACTGTGTACCCATTATGGAGTAAAGTACGTGACCCACAAAAAGTGAGATAAATTAATACATTGTTGTTTTAATTTATACCGAGACAATATATATCACAAGAATGTCTATTATAGAGTATGTGCTACCAGTTATGTCTGTTCTTTAAGTCCTTTGAGAAATCATTTGGTGGGGGTAACTCATCTCTCTTGTCATTTTAATGTAGTACTGGCTCATGTCATCTCATCTGTTAACACAGGGACTGAATTATCTTCTCCAGAGCTAGCTGTTAACATCTGATTTACATGTAATGTAACGTTTCAAATGGTTTCTCTGGAACTTTTCTTATTAATCATGCAACATTTTGCAATAGTCGTGTTCACGGATTACTTTTGAGAGGTGAATTGAGTAAGCCCGGTAAGAAAAGATATATATACATGACAACATTGAAGCCAGATTTGTTGTATTACAATTGTATTGTTATCCGTCTCCAAAGTATAATACAAAATGCTGAGACAAGTGTTGAGAAGTGCAATGTGATGCCGTTTGTATCTGTTGGTGTTAACAAGAATTTGGATGGTAATAGATTTCTTTACACAACACTATGACAGGCCTGCTGTGTAGAGGGACTGTGAAAGAGGACAAAATATGTGTCTGCTTGACATTCAGCAAAATTACTCACTCATCATTTCCTGGCTATCCCATGTAGTTCAACTATGTTATCTTTGGGCCTGTGTTCTTGATAAAAAGCGACTGTTCCAAGTCACCAGCGACACTTTGATGTGTTTGTTCATTTTTTTGGGGGCCCATATTCTATTGTTCTTGTTTCTTTTGAGTTGGCAAACCATCTGGTCCCACTACTATTCAGTGTCATCGACAGGGGCTCTGTGATGCAGGCAAGCTGCTCCAATCAGACCACCAGCAGGGACCATGTCCTACTGTGCCAGACACAGGCAGTGATAGACTGACTGAGAGAAGGAGAGAGGGAGGGAGGAGGAGAGAGAGAGAGAGAGTGTACTTCAACACATTGTTACAACACTGTACGTAGCCATAATAAGACATTTGAAGTGTCTCTATTCCTTCAAAACTTTTGTGAGTGTAATGATTACTGTTAATTTATTTTAGTTATGGGGCCTTCTATGCCATCAAAAGGAACATAAAATTCAACACACCAATTAGGATTTGGCAAAAAATATTTGAATCAGTTATAGAACCCAACTTGATAATACCCTATACTCTGTCATGAAACTGGTCAACAAAAAGTCTAGGTTTCTTCCTTATAACACTGTGGTTATTTATCTGTGCTGATACCAAGGTCATCCAGCTTGCAGTAAAGAGAAATAAAGGCTGGGAAGTTTTTATTTTTTATTTTGGAAGTCTATAAAGAAGAATACCAAAATGTCTCCATAAGCCCCTCTCCAGACCATCTCCGCTTCCTCAAATGGTTTTGCTCTGTAAACTTAAACAGTGACAACAGCGCTGTTCTAAACCCTCAAACTAAAAACAGTTAGTCCTAACCTTGTCACCAGCTTAATATACCCCCATGTTCCATGGCAAGAGGACTGATGTGAGGCGGGATATTGAATGTATGGAGTCCATTCATTTGATGATTGAACAGTACTCTGGTTCACCAGGAGCCTGTAGAACACAAAGGCTTTGGGATTCTCCATTCCTTCTATGATTTAGGTCCCTTCCTCAGAAATGTGGCTTATGTAAGACAGGCCAGGGCTCAATTTGAGATTGGATTTAGCGACAAGCATATTTGCTATTTTAAGTGCTGACGTTTGGTAGATCAAAGAGATCCATTATTTGAGGACGGCTGTTGAAGCGGCTCATGCACACTGTATGATAACCTTCCGAGGTCTTGCCTGTGAGTCATGGTGAAATTGCTTCACTGCAGAAAGGGAAGAAAATCTCCCCTACAATGCTCCTCCAACACATTCTCCAACTTTTAATTTGTTCTGGGAGCATTTGCTCATTGTTAGTACATGTGTCGTAATCTCCACATTCTGTGGTGCACTGCACACGCAATAGCTGCTGATAAGGAAAACTGGAAGAAAAGAACTACAAATATTGCTATCAACAATACACCAGACTTGAGTGATGTGAACTCAGCATTGTGAAGAACAGAGTCGACTTCCACTATGGCAGGAGAAGTGAACCCAGCAGCCTTAGCAGAGGTAGGTCGCCATGATAGTAGACTCCATTTACCTGCCCATGCTGTGAGCCTGCTGTGGCGGAGCTGGGGTTCAGGGAGGATTCAGAGCTGTGTTTAAAGCAGGGCACCTCAGACAGATGGGGGAAAGATACCTGCTACTGCTTTATCTTCCAAGGACACTCAGGAATACACTCGGCTTTGAAAGTACATGGTCTTTTCAAACAGTCAGCCACACGGCAAAATGTAGATCTCAATTTAAGACTCAAGAGAACTGACTTTGTAATGGTGGCCAAAGGTCAGGGCTAAACCTCAACAAGACCCCTCAGGGCTTTAAGGCATCTTCATGCTTCCAAGGCAGCATTACATGGTATGATGTTTCATTGAGGTTGACGATGTCAACATCATGCTGTCAAAGGACACCTGGACAGGTGAAGATAACGTTAGATTAATTTCCATCTCATATCATTCCTCAAAAGTCACTGTAGTAACATTTGACACTTGTTCCAAAATGTCCTTCTTCAGTTGAACAGAAGCATAGCTGCAGCGGACCAGCAGGTTGGATATAGGATGGTGAAAGCTGCCTCCCAGAGACCTCAGACAAACTTCAGAGAGTTTGCACATCAAAAAGCAGCCCCCTGTTCTTGTTGTGTATGATGTCGGTCCAGCAGAGCAGAACAGCGGCCTGTCTCGACTACTGCCTAATCCGTGCGTTTGTCTAGGTATTATAAATTCAGCTGTAGCTGACTTAACTTATTTATTATTTCCCGTTGTCAAAGGAGACAGAGAAGAAAACATGAAAATCCATTGTCATCTCCCCGGGGCTCAGACCGGAGTAGAGCTCTGCGTAGAAAACTGTGTGAAACCCAGGTGATGGGTCTCTAGAGTGGGGTCTCCATCTTAGTCCCACATTTACTCCTCAGGTAAAACTCTACCCACTGGGCACACACTGGTTGAATCAACGTTGTTTCCACATCCTTTCAATGAAATTACGTTGAACCCTTGGATTGACATCTGTACCCAGTGGATATTTATCCTCAGAGTGTTTATATACAGTAGCTCTTCTAATATATTAGACGTTGCATTTCTTGAAATGTTGTGAGACTTATCTTTCATCGGTCTTCGTTAGTCTCTTCCTGTCGCCTATCCCTGTGCCTCTGCTGCTCAGAATTATACATTAAAACGGGGGACTCTGCCTTCCTCCCCTAAGATATCCCTCTGCTATACGTTATTAAAGTAGGAAAATGGCGTGTTCCCCATACCAAACATAATGATAAACACTGAGATCAAATCAAATCAAATCAAATTTTATTTGTCACATACACATGGTTAGCAGATGTTAATGCGAGTGTAGCGAAATGCTTGTGCTTCTAGTTCCAACAATGCAGTAATAACCAACAAGTAATCTAACTAACAATTCCAAAACTACTGTCTTGTACACAGTGTAAGGGGATAAAGAATATGTACATAAGGATATATGAATGAGTGATGGTACAGAGCAGCATAGGCAAGATACAGTAGATGGTATCGAGTACAGTATATACATATGAGATGAGTATGTAAACAAAGTGGCATAGTTAAAGTGGCTAGTGATACATGTATTACATAAGGATACAGTCGATGATATAGAGTACAGTATATACGTATGCATATGAGATGAATAATGTAGGGTAAGTAACATTATATAAGGTAGCATTGTTTAAAGTGGCTAGTTATATATTTACATCATTTCCCATCAATTCCCATTATTAAAGTGGCTGGAGTTGAGTCAGTGTCCGTGTGTTGGCAGCAGCCACTCAATGTTAGTGGTGGCTGTTTAACAGTCTGATGGCCTTGAGATAGAAGCTGTTTTTCAGTCTCTCGGTCCCAGCTTTGATGCACCTGTACTGACCTCGCCTTCTGGATGATAGCGGGGTGAACAGGCAGTGGCTCGGGTGGTTGATGTCCTTGATGATCTTTATGGCCTTCCTGTGACATCGGGTGGTGTAGGTGTCCTGGAGGGCAGGTAGTTTGCCCCCGGTGATGCGTTGTGCAGACCTCACCACCCTCTGGAGAGCCTTATGGTTGAGGGCGGAGCAGTTGCCGTACCAGGCGGTGATACAGCCCGCCAGGATGCTCTCGATTGTGCATCTGTAGAAGTTTGTGAGTGCTTTTGGTGACAAGCCAAATTTCTTCAGCCTCCTGAGGTTGAAGAGGCGCTGCTGCGCCTTCTTCACAATGCTGTCTGTGTGTGTGGACCAATTCAGTTTGTCTGGGATGTGTATGCCGAGGAACTTAAAACTTGCTACCCTCTCCACTACTGTTCCATCGATGTGGATAGGGGGGTGTTCCCTCTGCTGTTTCCTGAAGTCCACAATCATCTCCTTAGTTTTGTTGACGTTGAGTGTGAGGTTATTTTCCTGACACCACACTCCGAGGGCCCTCACCTCCTCCCTGTAGGCCGTCTCGTCGTTGTTGGTAATCAAGCCTACCACTGTCGTGTTGTCCGCAAACTTGATGATTGAGTTGGAGGCGTGCGTGGCCACGCAGTCGTGGGTGAACAGGGAGTACAGGAGAGGGCTCAGAACGCACCCTTGTGGGGCCCCAGTGTTGAGGATCAGCGGGGAGGAGATGTTGTTGCCTACCCTCACCACCTGGGGGCGGCCCGTCAGGAAGTCCAGTACCCAGTTGCACAGGGCGGGGTCGAGACCCAGGGTCTCGAGCTTGATGACGAGCTTGGAGGGTACTATGGTGTTGAATGCCGAGCTGTAGTCAATGAACAGCATTCTCACATAGGTATTCCTCTTGTCCAGATGGGTTAGGGCGGTGTGCAGTGTGGTTGAGATTGCATCGTCTGTGGACCTATTTGGGCGGTAAGCAAATTGGAGTGGGTCTAGGGTGTCAGGTAGGGTGGAGGTGATATGGTCCTTGACTAGTCTCTCAAAGCACTTCATGATGACGGAAGTGAGTGCTACGGGGCGGTAGTCGTTTAGCTCAGTTACCTTAGCTTTCTTGGGAACAGGAACAATGGTGGCCCTCTTGAAGCATGTGGGAACAGCAGACTGGTATAGGGATTGATTGAATATGTCCGTAAACACACCGGCCAGCTGGTCTGCGCATGCTCTGAGGGCGCGGCTGGGGATGCCGTCTGGGCCTGCAGCCTTGCGAGGGTTAACACGTTTAAATGTCTTACTCACCTCGGCTGCAGTGAAGGAGAGACCGCATGTTTTCGTTGCAGGCCGTGTCAGTGGCACTGTATTGTCCTCAAAGCGGGCAAAAAAGTTATTTAGTCTGCCTGGGAGCAGGACATCCTGGTCCGTGACTGGGCTGGATTTCTTCCTGCAGTCTGTGATTGACTGTAGATGATCACAACTGTAGCGTTCCAAGTCTCAGGCCTGGACTGACCATTAGGTGGTTTATGTAAATGCAAGAGAAGTCGGTATGTTTATAGGTTAGACCTCTTTGAAAAAAATGACAGTATTGAAACAAGTGGCCTGCTTATTTCACAGTTTTCACTCTGTCGGGACACTGTTTCCTGTACTTTACTCCTTGCTCCCGTAGCCTGATACATGGTCGGAACCAGTAAATAGTTGTAGGCTGAGTGTCATGGACTTATTAAGGCATCTGGAGAGATAAGACTTAAACCAGCCATGGTCAGCAGCATGGACATAGCAGATTGGAGGGGACTCAGATAAAGAAACAGTAATCAAGCATTGTTTACCAAGGTCTAGCTATATATCTTGTTGTAGCTATACTACTTGGCGAGTTTCCATCAGCGATTAAACATGTCCTTATATAGACACCCCCACCCCCCAAATGGGGCTGGAGGAACATACTGTATGTTGGCCCTAGTCCATCACTGCCAATTCTCACCAAATGAACAATACTGGAAGCAATTTTTTTTAATTTAAAATGGACATATTCTTGATTTAATTTGAGCAGAGTTGTCACCTCCCTATCACAGTGCTCGTCTGAAGTCCCAATTAAAATCCAGGGCCATGTTTGTGTGTTGCACGTTTGAGAAAGGGAGGGAGGGAGAAAGAGTGAGTGTGTGTTTGTGTACATACATGTGTGTGTGTTCTTTTGGTTGTGTGTGCATGTCTGTCTGTGTGCGTTTGGAGGAGGAGGTTGTTGTGCGGACGGCCGGTCTCGTCAAAGTCCATCCCCAAAGGACATGGCGATGCTGGCGCATTGACAAGACCAGCTGCCACAGTCAGCCCTGCGTAGTGATAAGAAGCAGCACATCCAAAGACTGAATAATGGCCTGCTGTCTCAGATCACTCCCCTGCTCCACGACAGGAGGGGACAGGCAATCAACACTCAATCTCTGGGCCGCAACAAAACAAGCTGGGAATATGGCCTGACCAGTCAGCTGGTGACAGGAGAATGATGTATTTAGATGGACAGCTTCACAAATGGGAAACTATTTATGTGCCTGTACACATATACAGAGTCATACTTAGAGAGTGCATCTCTCTGAGATACTGTAGGTGACATGTGCATCCCACCTGTCTCTTATTGGTCTCTTTCAGAAGTTTCAGTTGTGATCTTGCCTACAATCGATTACAAATCACTGGAGATAAAAATCCACATACAGTATATTTAAAGATCAAATGGGAACTCCCCACAAACCCGGTAAACAGTTTTGATTGAATAGTATCCTACAGTACATTAGGTAGTGAACTCCCAGTGATATAGATCAGTCCTCCTGTAAGTGTTAGTCAACAAGCAGCTCTCCTCAGAGTGTGACTCACTCTGGACTGACAAACTCACTACTATTGAGTGCTTTTCTTCCAATGATCCTCCAAGGAGAGAGGATGTTAAAAACTTCCTTCTTAAGATTCCACTCCAAGCTACTCTCGCTCTCAATTAGATTCAATTCAAGGGGCTTTATTGGCATGGGAAACATATGTTTACATTGCCAAAGCATGTGAAATGGATAAACAAAAGTTAAATAAACAATAAAAAGTGAACAGTAAATATTACACACACTGTGGTATTTCACCCAATAGATATGGGAGTTTATCAAAATTGGATTTGTTTTCAAATGATTTGTGTCTCTGTGTAATCTGAGGTAAATATGTGTTTCCATCTCATGTTGTGGGCAATGTGCTTATTTATTTCAGACCAGTAACAACTGTGCCATCATGATTGAGTGTACCCATATATGTGTGTGCTTTTCAGTCAGTGACTTAAAAGTCATGTTACTGCAGCTTTGGAAGGTCCTGCGTCTATCTTAGTTATTTTTCACTCTATCCTTATCAGTGAAGTAACACCATTCCACAGTGAGAAACAGAAAATCAAAAGAGAAAGAGAAACTCTATATTGGGGTGCATTGGCCTGTTTTTCTCTCACAACCTTCAGTTTCAGTAACCAATGGTGCCCTCTCCCACATTAAAAAATACTATTGTATACTATGGTATAAATACTATAGTATTCACTATAGTGTTTTTGCTGACTTGACTGTAGTATTCACTGTATTATACACTGTATTATAGGTTGTAACGTAACACAATATGGAAAAAGTCAAGGGTTCTATATACTTTCCGAATGCACTGTCGTTGTGGAGCTGAGTGAACTCTTTTATTGGGCCATCAGAAACAATTGGGATGCTTGATGAAGCATTTTCATGTAACTGTTCATCGTTGTTAACACTGCTTTATTAAGCTGTTGGTTGATTGCCTTTGTCTTTTAAATGGATCAGGCACGAGAGAGGTTGGGCTGACTGAAGCGTTTTCATGTACAGCAGAACCCTAATGAAATGTGTATTGTTTCAGGAACAAGATAAGTTAAAGAAATATCAAAAGGTTTTTGATAAAAATCGACCTGCTTAATATTTGGTAGGCTTTCCCTGAATCGAGCCCGAAGGGTTTTTCCCTGCACGAGGCTCTTAAAGAAACAGAATTCAAATAGCACCCAGGCGGAACGCAGTAATGTTTACTCATTACGAGAAACCTTTTCCATTCTTGTATTGGGTAAACAACACTGCTTGGCGTCCTTGCAGTGATGTTTTCCCTGTGCAATATAAGTTCCACTCAGGTGTAGGAAATATGATCAAACATTTGCTCAGAGTAATGTGGCATCTCTGATCGCCACTTCCACAGTGGGTGTTTATGCCTCATGAATTATTCAACATATGACCCATAATGCATTCTCTACCCATTAATGAGACAATCCTCATTATTTCCCCCTTCTTATCACACTCCCCTGCAACAAAACAAAACCAATCTGTGTCTGCATATAGCCTCTGTTTGGATCAGGAGAAGAAGAAAATAAAATCCTGAGCTCTTGTATTATTTCCTCTGTTTGGATCAGGAGAAGAAGAAAATAAAATCCTGAGCTCTTGTATTATTTCCTCTGTTTGGATCAGGAGAAGAAGAAAATAAAATCCTGAGCTCTTGTATTATTTCCTCTGTTTGGATCAGGAGAAGAAGAAAATAAAATCCTGAGCTCTTGTATTATTTCCTCTGTTTGGATCAGGAGAAGAAGAAAATAAAATCCTGAGCTCTTGTATTATTTCCTCTGTTTGGATCAGGAGAAGAAGAAAATAAAATCCTGAGCTCTTGTATTATTTCCTCTGTTTGGATCAGGAGAAGAAGAAAATAAAATCCTGAGCTCTTGTATTATTTCCTCTGTTTGGATCAGGAGAAGAAGAAAATAAAATCCTGAGCTCTTGTATTATTTCCTCTGTTTGGATCAGGAGAAGAAGAAAATAAAATCCTGAGCTCTTGTATTATTTCCTCTGTTTGGATCAGGAGAAGAAGAAAATAAAATCCTGAGCTCTTGTATTATTTCCTCTGTTTGGATCAGGAGAAGAAGAAAATAAAATCCTGAGCTCTTGTATTATTTCCTCTGTTTGGATCAGGAGAAGAAGAAAATAAAATCCTGAGCTCTTGTATTATTTCCTCTGTTTGGATCAGGAGAAGAAGAAAATAAAATCCTGAGCTCTTGTATTATTTCCTCTGTTTGGATCAGGAGAAGAAGAAAATAAAATCCTGAGCTCTTGTATTATTTCCTCTGTTTGGATCAGGAGAAGAAGAAAATAAAATCCTGAGCTCTTGTATTATTTCCTCTGTTTGGATCAGGAGAAGAAGAAAATAAAATCCTGAGCTCTTGTATTATTTCCTCTGTTTGGATCAGGAGAAGAAGAAAATAAAATCCTGAGCTCTTGTATTATTTCCTCTGTTTGGATCAGGAGAAGAAGAAAATAAAATCCTGAGCTCTTGTATTATTTCCTCTGTTTGGATCAGGAGAAGAAGAAAATAAAATCCTGAGCTCTTGTATTATTTCCTCTGTTTGGATCAGGAGAAGAAGAAAATAAAATCCTGAGCTCTTGTATTATTTCCTCTGTTTGGATCAGGAGAAGAAGAAAATAAAATCCTGAGCTCTTGTATTATTTCCTCTGTTTGGATCAGGAGAAGAAGAAAATAAAATCCTGAGCTCTTGTATTATTTCCTCTGTTTGGATCAGGAGAAGAAGAAAATAAAATCCTGAGCTCTTGTATTATTTCCTCTGTTTGGATCAGGAGAAGAAGAAAATAAAATCCTGAGCTCTTGTATTATTTCCTCTGTTTGGATCAGGAGAAGAAGAAAATAAAATCCTGAGCTCTTGTATTATTTCCTCTGTTTGGATCAGGAGAAGAAGAAAATAAAATCCTGAGCTCTTGTATTATTTCCTCTGTTTGGATCAGGAGAAGAAGAAAATAAAATCCTGAGCTCTTGTATTATTTCCTCTGTTTGGATCAGGAGAAGAAGAAAATAAAATCCTGAGCTCTTGTATTATTTCCTCTGTTTGGATCAGGAGAAGAAGAAAATAAAATCCTGAGCTCTTGTATTATTTCCTCTGTTTGGATCAGGAGAAGAAGAAAATAAAATCCTGAGCTCTTGTATTATTTCCTCTGTTTGGATCAGGAGAAGAAGAAAATAAAATCCTGAGCTCTTGTATTATTTCCTCTGTTTGGATCAGGAGAAGAAGAAAATAAAATCCTGAGCTCTTGTATTATTTCCTCTGTTTGGATCAGGAGAAGAAGAAAATAAAATCCTGAGCTCTTGTATTATTTCCTCTGTTTGGATCAGGAGAAGAAGAAAATAAAATCCTGAGCTCTTGTATTATTTCCTCTGTTTTTGAAAGGTAGATCTTCACCTCTTTTGAAGAAGAAAAGAATCAGGTGATCAATTAGATGTATAAACAAAGGGAGTTTGTCTTGTAAGGAAGGGGGGAGACTTTTCTTTGTTTTCCATAGGGAGGAAATTGGGCTTTAGATCCATAGCAGATATGTGAGGGTAATGTTATTGTTTCTTTGGGTTCATAATGACTTCACAAGACACCAATAATACCCACAGGTGTGTAAAAAAAATACTGTTTACTGGAACAAAACTCCCTTGTAGGAGGAAATGACAACAGAACATTCCCACAAACACAATCTATTTGGAAAATCACAAAATGAAGCACTGTTTTGAAACAGCCTCAAACTCTGGGGCACTGCCTTAATTTGTGCACTCTGTGTGAAAACCCTTTTCATAATCTGGAGATGTATGAGTCGCATGTCATACTGCCACAACAATGTCAGCAAAATTGCTGACAATTCTGTGCATGCCGCAGATGTGATTTATCACCATTTGTGTTTACAACATGCAACCCCTCCCTGTAAGTCATAGAACACCATGCTCTTGGCATTGTTAAAGGAACAAACTTAAATCTAGCCACAGCAGAACATACGCAATCGATACACAATCAGGTTATCTGGTTGTTTTTCCTCAGTTTGGTAATTACTACCTCTGCTCCCTGCTATGGACACAGACTATATGTCTCTGAGTCTCTTTCCAGGGTGTTGTCTCTAGATTCTGAGTCTCTGAATATATTCTTAGCCACCTATCTCTTCATCTTGTCTAAGTCCGTCCCATATTGCTGCATCTCACACTGAGAACCCATGGTATCTGGGCTGTGGCATCTGTTTGGCACCAAGCCTTGATAAGGAGTTTATTCATTTTTAGGGAGCAGGAGATGGGGGACAGATATGGCAGGGTGATCATTTGGTGGCAGCATGTCCTCTACTAAGACACGTCACCCTATAGAGCCTCTAGTCTCCTCCTAGTGTAAGTATAAGGCTGGCTGGTGCAGGGCGAACACTGAGATGCAGATGTGGAATGACGGGGAGGGCATATGTTAATTGGAAGTCAGATGAGGTTCCTGGGTTCTAATTTCAGAAGTCTTTCTCCTGAGAAGAGGGCACCATCTCACAGAGGGTTGGCACTCCAACCCATCCTGCCCAACCCTACCCCAACCCTGCATCCCCCAACCCCATTCTGATCAGAATGCAGGCGATGCCTTCTGACCACAGGGTGGAAGGACTACCTTCCTCCCTCCTTCTCTGTGAGACCGACCTTCACCTTCGTTCCTTTCTTGCATTACAAATACAACCAATCCTGGTTGTCTAGAACTGCATAGTATCTGGAGTGTTGAGGATATCATGATATCAAAATAAACACAGATTTCTGTTGTTACAGGATGTTACCATTGGTCTGCAAAAGGTTGAGGTTGCTCCGCAGACAATTGCTTGAAACATCAAGTAAAATAGGTTTTGTCCTAATTTCCTCCAAACCCGGCCACTAGACTACTGCTGGGGGAATCCTGGGACTCAACGTCTGTGTCTCTGAGAGTAGTAATGACTGTCCCCAGGTGTTTCATGTAGATCTGTCTCATGCTCTATCCTCTGACAGTGCAAATTCTGAAGAAGCTGCTTGATTGAGGCTTCTGATTCTGCTCAGAATGATTCTGTCTGAGACGGAGAAGAAAAGCTGCCAACGAACGGCTGCTTCCAGCCTGCTGACTGTCTCTGTCTGGAGACACACGATAAAGCCTCCTTTTTCCATGTGCCCATACATTTCCCTCTCTCATGTTCATCAGCCGAGAAGCACACTCACACAAGAACTCCCACCGCTAAAGTCTTCAAACCATATCAATAAAGCCCATGTGTGAGAAAGGAATTTAGGACACAACCAAGGGTGTACTTGTACTGCACTGCTGGTATATGACATTTATATGAATTGCTTGGCATCTCTGGAATTATCAACTTAAATAATGTTGGCTATTCATCTTTTTATTTTTTACATTCAATTGGATTCTAGAGTAGAATGGAAATGCATATTTTTAAGATTCAAAAGGCACTCGCACATCTGAGCAATCTTTTTTTGCAGGTGCATGGTAACAGTTGGACAAGATGAGGGAAAAAGGAAACCATGTGAGAGACAGTGCCTTCAAAGTATTCATACCCCTTGACTTATTCCACATTTTGTTGTGTTACAGCCTAAATTCAGCATGGATTAAATATATTCTTATTCGCACCCATCTACACACAATACACCATAACGACAAAGTGAAAACATGTTTTTAGACATTTTTGCAAATGTCTTGAAAATGAAATACAGAAATATCTGTATTTACATGACTAAATGTTAGAATCAACTATGGCAGTGATTACAGCTGGGATTCTTTCTGGGTCTCTGAGAGATTTGCACACCTGGATTGTACAATATAATTCTTCAAGCTATGTCAAGTTGGTTTCAAGTCTTGCCATGGATTTTTACGCAGATTTAAGTCTAAATCTGGTAAGCAACTCCAGTGTATATTTGGCCTTGTGTTTTAGGTTATTGTCCTACTGAAAGGTGAATTTGTCTCCCAGTGTCTGTTGTAAAACAAAATCCTCAAGGATTTTGCCTGTGCTTAGCTCTATTCAGTTTCTTTTTATCCTAAAAAAAACTCCCTAATCCTTGCCAATGACAAGCATACCAATAACATGATACAGCCACCACCATACTTTGAATAGTGAAGAGTGACACTCACTGATGTGTTGTGTTGGATTTGCCCCAAACATAATGCTTTGTATTCAGGCAATAAAGTTAATTTCTTTGCCACATTCTTTGCAGTTTTACTTTATTGCTTTATTGTAAACAGGATGCATGTTTTGGAATATTTGCATTCAGTACAGGTTTCTTTCTTTTCACTTTGTCATTTAGGTTAGCATTGTGAAGTAACTCCAATATTGTTGATCCATCCTCAGTTTTCTCCCATCACAGCCATTAAACTCTGCAACAATTTTAAAGTCACCATTGAGTGATTTCCATCCTATCTGGCAACTGAGTTAGGAACGTTGCCTGTATCTTTATAGTGACTGAGCGTATTATCACACCATCCAAAGTGTTATTAATAACTTTGCCATGCTCAAAGGGAAACTAAGTCAAGCCCAAAAAATGTAACCGCAGCTTTCTGGAACTTTTTATGTAGCCTTGGTGTCCTACTTATAATTCAGTGTCAATAGCACTGGCTAAGGGCTTTGTGTGCAGTGGGCTGCCGTCGATTCGACTTCCGCACCTCACTCATGTCTAGCACACACTGTGCTAGTCATTACCGGAACAACATCCCAGCCAGCCTGATGAAGACCAGACTGAGTTTGGGTTTGGAGCTCTTTAGCTGCTGGTATTTCTATTTCAAAGCCATATCTAACAAGGGATGATAAAGAGAAGACAGCCCCAGATGAGATGCTGCTTTAATCAATACACGTTAACAGGTAATTAGCCTGTTTTGGCCCAGGATTCCATTCCACTGATTAATGTCAAACTCAGCAGGATGATTGGTGACTGGGAATGTGATTCGTTCAAAATGCCACAAACCTGCTTATCTCTTTACGCCAGTGATGATGATGAGGACACCATAGAAGGCATGAAAAAAGCTAAGTTTGAGCATTTAGCAATTAGCAAGTTACTCTGGAAGTAGGGGAGTGAAACATACAATTATCTGAAACACTTAATTCTTACAGTCACACTGTAGTGTGTTAATATTTATCAGATATGTATTATACTGTATATACCTCACATGCGACCCATAATAAATAAGACTATGCAATTGATATGACAAAGTCTAATAAAATGTTTAGCTGATGCCATAAAGATGATTTAGCAATATGCAATAGACTATAGTTGGGTTACAGTAATAGGAAGGTCAAAAGGCAGATATTTATTATTATTGTAAAAACGAATGATAACATTATACAAGGCATAAAGCTTAAGTTACAAGACAATACTCACGTAACAAAGTATTATTCTAGACATGATCAGAGAGGGAGAGGGAGAGAGAAGTCATAGGGGTGGAGAGAGAAAGAGACAGAGTGCAGGTAAGTAAAATAAAAAGTAGGAGACAATAAATCTGAGACCCCTTTATAATATCTGAGTTGTTCGGATGGAAAATCTGAGTTGTTGACCAATAGCATTACTGTTGAGTTAACGTCCAATTAGATATCAGACCTACAGGATGTTATCGCAACAGAACCACTGCTACCTTGAGGTGTGACAATGTGGGTTGGGAAGAGTCACTTCAGGGGCTGGGCCGCCCTATGACACCACGTACACACACAGGACAACCACACACAGAGTTGGTCAAGTTTTCTAGATGAAGATAAAATGGAGTAAAGAAGCTGAAAGGAAGTAATGGCCCCCTGAGCTTAGCTATGGTCCTTCTAAAGCCAGAAACCCCATAGTGGGCACTTCACATCCCTAGAAGCTTCTTTTAAAAATCTCTGTGTGTCAAAAGACTGTTCTGGAAAAAAACAGTATTATGAACAAAGTGCTGGTACTCTCCCATTAGCTGGCAAAATTATTTGAATCTTTGACCCTGGGGTAAGTGTGTCTGAAGACAGAATAGTTCCTCTAATTGGGTGAAGGGATTGTACATGGAGTTAAGAACAGTAATAGAAAGTGGCCATAAACATATACTAAATTATAAATTATATTATGAAACCGACAGGGTTTGTGGGGCGGCAGGTAGCTTAGTAGAGCGTTGGACCAGTAACCAAAAGTTTGCAAGATTGAATCCCTGAGCTGACAAGGCAAAAAGCTGTCGTTCTGAACAGAGCAGTTAACCCACTGTTCCTAGACCATCATTGAAACTAAGAATTTGTTCTTAACTGACTTGTCTAGTAAAATAAAAAGGGTAGGTGCTGGTGTGTCATATACAGTACCTTCTCAACTATGTCCATGTCTGCATGATGGGGCTGAACGATTCATTATTTTTGAAATCAATTCGGTTTTGGTTTGGTTATTTATTTGGTTCGGGGTAGGCCGTCATTGTAAATAAGAATTTGTTCTTAACTGAGTTGCCTAGTTAAATAAAGGTTAAATAAAAAATAAAATAAAAATATTTTTTTAATAATCATGGTTTTGAATTTCGTTTTTGATCATTTTAAAACATGACATTTATTATAAAATAATAATGACATTACAACGTTTTTATAACTTTTTAATGGAAATTCCCAAAAACAAAAATTGTGAACATTCAATTGTCAGAATGTTGAACATATTTCATTGTCTCTGTCAGGTCCATATTGGGTAGACATTAACAGAAAAATAGGACATTACTATGAAGTAATAAAATATTTCAGTTGTGTATATTACTTAGTTTTTATTTTATTATTTATTATTTTTCATTCCTTAAAATAATCATCTCATCTCTCCTCAGACAGTAGCAGTCAGCCAGCCAGCCAAGCCATCTAACGTTATGTGCTCCCCACACTGTACTGTCTTTAGTCATCCTAATTAGCTAGCCCGCCTAAGTATGCTGCAGAGCTGTCTGACAACATCAATTTACTAGTTCTTCAAAGTAGATAAGGTATACAGTGCCTTGCAAAAGTATTCACCCCCTTGCCGTTTTTCCTATTTTGTTGCATTACAACCTGTAATTTAAATGGATTTTTATTTGGATTTCATGCAAAGGACATACACAAAATAGTCCAAATTGGTGAAGTTAAATGTAAAAAAAAACGTATTATTTTTTTAAACGGAAAAGTGGTGTGTGCATACAGTATGTATTCACCCCCTTTGCTTTGAAGCCCCTAAATAAGATCTGGTGCAACCAATTACCTTCAGAAGTCACATAATTAGATAAATAAAGTCCACCTGTGTGCAATCTAAGTGTCACATGATCTGTCACCTGATCTCAGTATATATATACACCTGTTCTGAAAGACCCCAGAGTCTGCAACACCACTAAGCAATGGGCACCACCAAGCAAGCGGCACTACGAAGACCAAGGAGCTCTCCAAAAAGGTAAGAGACAAAGTTGTGGAGAAGTACAGATCAGGGTTGGGTTATAAAAAATATCAGAAACTTTGAACATTCCACGGAGCACCATTAAATCCATTATTAAAAAATGGAAACAATATGGCACCACAACAAACCTGCGATGAGAGAGCCACCCACTAAAACTCACAGACCAGGTAAGGAGGGCAACAAAGAGACCAAAGATAACACTGAAGGAGCTGCAAAGCTCCACAGCGGAGAGTGGAGTATCTGTCCATAGGACCACTTTAAGCCGTACCCGCCACAGAGCTGGGCTTTACGGAAGAGTGGCCAGAAAAAAAAGCCATTGCTTAAAGAACAAAATAAGCAAAAACATTTGGGAGACTCCCCAAACATATGGATGAAGGTACTCTGGTCAGATGAGACTAAAATTTAGCTTTTTTGGCCATCAAGGAAAATGCTATGTCTGGTGCAAACCCAACACCTCTCATCACCCTGAGAACACCATCCCCACAGTGAAGTATGGTGGTGGCAGCATCATGCTGTGGGGGTGTTCTTCATCGGCAGGGACTGGAAAGCTGGTCAGAATTGAAGGAATGATGGATGGCGCTATATACAGGGACATTTTTGAGGGAAACCTGTTTCAGTCTTCCAGAGATTTGAGACTGGGACGGAGGTTCACCTTCCTGTAGGACAATGACCCTAAGCATACTGCTAAAGCAACACTCAAGTGGTTTAAGGGGAAACATTTAAATGTCTTGGAATGGCCTAGTCAATGCCCAGATCTAAATCCAATTGAGAATCTGTGGTATAATTTAAAGATTGCTGTACACCAGCGGAACCCATCCAGCTTGAAGGAGGTGGAGCAGTTTTGCCTTGAAGAATGGGCAAAAATCCCAGTGCCTGGATGTGCCAAGCTTATAGAGACATACCCCAAGAGACTTGTAGCTGTAATTGCTGCAAAATGATTCACTTTTGGGGGGGGGGGATAGTTATGCATGCTCAAGTTTTCTGTTTTTTTGTCTTATTTCTTGTTTGTTTCACAATTTGTAATGTTTTTTGCATCTTCAAAGTGGTAGGCATGTGTAAATCAAATGATACAAACCCCCCCAAAATCTATTTTAATTCCAGGTTGTAAGGCAACAAAATAGGAAAAATGCCAAGAAGTTTGAATACTTTCGCAAGCCACTGTACTTTTATGAACTGTTTCTGTCCCTCTAATCGTTGGGTTGTGTAGGCCTACATTCCTCTCTCATGTGGTCAATGTGGTCTCAATGACGAGATGCTCATGTCTATGCCCTAACACTGGGAGTTGTTGTCCGAAAGGCGGAAAGGCAGGCGACATGATTAGGTCCAAAATAAGCCCATAGAAATGCATTGGGCTTATTTCGGACCGATTTTGGTAAGAGTGAAATGTCTCGCTTCACCTCTTCGTCTCTGAGCCGGAAAATAATGGCACAATGGATTATGGTCATTGTAGTTAATTACCACGTTTCTGCACTGAACTAGGTTGAATGTTTGCCTAATAAAAACTACAACTCCCTTCAGCCCAGCATCCCACATAGTTCTTGACTTGATTTCTCTCGCGAATTATTCAATTTCTCTCTATAGAAATGATATGTTGGGCGCACAAAAAACCAAACTAAATGAAATTCAAGTCATTGAAAGGTCATGGAATTGAAATGTTGGTTCATCACTCAGCAGTACCGCACGATAAAATAGCCTCCCAGCTAGCACATTTGTTTCCTTGGAAGTTGGGGTAACATACATTTTTAATTTCCCATTAGTTTTAGGAACGAAGCCATAAGTTTCCTGACACGTAAAACGGAAAGTTTTTTTAATTTGCAGTGAGATTCTGAGAATGTTTTACTATGGTTCCCAAAAAGTTTTCCTGGGAGGTTTTATTAACGTTCTGAGAACGGACATTATAAGTTATTTGAAGGTAACAAAATAACATTCTGAGAACATGCTTCAGTAAGACTTTTAATAACACTGCTAGCTTAGTTTGGGATAAATGTTTTGAACTCCATGCACAGATAGGACACATGCAAATGAATTTGCTTAGGCATTAATCATGCAAACACATTTCTTTTTTTATTGTGGCACATCGTCAGTGATATTTAAACCAATGATCTTCTGTTCTCTTTCCATGGAATTAGTCCACTGTGCCACCAGGATGGCACTAGCACACCATGTTTTTTAATTCCCACAAAGCTGTTCATTTTAGTCTATTCAAACAGACCCCATTTCAAAGGAAACAATCACTCATTAAGATCAGGTGTGGCCAAATAGTGGGCACAGCCAACACACCTGAACATACTTAGCAAGATAGAGGATAGAGAGAGTTTTGTTGATGCTGAGAACAGATTGTATTTGATTTAAAATAACATTCTTAGAAGGTTCTCTGTGCGTTACTAAAGTTTTCTTGTGGTTTTTATGGAAAGTTTTCTTATTATTCTGAGAACCGAATGTATGTTTTTAAATGACTTTCTGAGAACCGAATGTATGTTTTTAAATGACTTTCTTAGACTTTCTAAACATTACAGACGTTTTCGGGTGGTTATTATGGAAAGTTTTAACGCTCTCGGAACAGTTTGAGAG
Source organism: Oncorhynchus mykiss (assembly GCF_013265735.2). Taxonomy (NCBI): domain Eukaryota; kingdom Metazoa; phylum Chordata; class Actinopteri; order Salmoniformes; family Salmonidae; genus Oncorhynchus; species Oncorhynchus mykiss. The sequence goes on along the minus strand of NC_048576.1, from coordinate 80,530,748 downwards.
CATTACTTTAAATAGAACCATGAGGAAACGGTACTGACAATCTCAAATAAGTACGTTGTTTCTTAACATTCTCAGAACAATGTGAGAACATGACTTGAAATAAAACCATTGTAGTGGAAAAATGAAAGAAGGTGATACTCGCGAATAACGACTTGCAGGCGCCGAGACCCAACATGATGACTCAATCACAATTTATGACATTGTTTGGATGGCTGTCCATTTGTGGGCTATCACAGGGGCCAAACACACCTTATCTGTGGGTTTTTTCCTGGGAGGGACGTTCCCACAGAACCCTGGGAGCACGGACACCATTGGAGGTGTGGAGACAGATGACAACATGAATCGAATAGATTATTATTACTGTGAATTCAAATGTAATGTTTGGATTGTTTTAAGAGTTCATAAAGAGCTATAAATGTTGATGTGTTTTATTGTACTGTAAGTGCTATGGATTTACAGGGAAATTGTGTTATTTTGTTCAGCAGACATCAGACAGTTTAAAAAAAATAGCAACACCAGTGCGCTTTTATCATTTAAATTGAGTTGATTAGAATCTGGGTGTGTTTTCCGGTCTTTTGTTTTTACTAGCAAAGTGCAAAGAAATGTTAATTCAGGTTGGGGGTGAGTTTCTGCTTGAATTTGATTAAAAGGACAGTGAATTTGTTCGTTCTTTGAGAACTTGCTACCAAGCTCCTGTCTGTATTACGCACATCATTTATTTTCTCTTCAAGATCTTTCTGAATTGAAGAAACGTCTAACCATGTTACGTCTTAGCCTATTGGTGATCATTTACTCTGAGTAGTCTGTCATGTACTGTCATGTTGTGTCTTGTCTCTGTCCTTTCCCTTCATCCTGTCTCCCTCTGCTGGTCGTTGTTAGGTTACCTTTTCTCCCCCTCTTTCCCCCAGCTGTGCCTTGTCTCCTCCTAACCACCTCGTCACCCCTTTTCCCACCTGTTCCCTTTTTCCCTCTGATTAGGTCCCTATATCTCTCTCTGTTCCTGCTCCTGTCCTTGTCGGATTCTTGTTTGTTGTGTTTCATGCCTGAGCCAGACTATCGTCATGTTTGCTGTAACCTTGTCCTGTCCTGTCGGAATCTGCCGGTCTATCTGAGCCTACCTATGTTTGGTTATTAAAGAAGCTCTGTTTAAGTTAGTTCGCTTTTGGGTCCTCATTCACTCACCGTAACATAGTCTTTAATGTATCATGTATTTCATGTACACTGTAATTGTTTGTGTTAATTATATCATGACTAATACATTCTATTAGTTGAATTGAGTAAATGCATTCCTCATTTTACAGAGTAATTATTTGATTGACTATGCGTTCATAATTTAGTAGGTCTATTGGTAGTTGTTATATAAACTACACATGCTTGGGTACCACCTTGACATCTCTGATCTGCTTGCCTCAATAAATTAATGCTAGAACATTGGTCGTAAGGATGACCATTTTGTATCTAGTCTCTTGCATAACGGTGAAAGTTAGACACATGTTCATTACAATCATACTGAGAGGTGATGCAAGGCTCCCTACCTTGACTAGATTCCTCCAGAGACACACAGGGCCGGTTGCATTTATTCACATAATAATGGGGTCTGGTTGATAAATGTAGTTTATTATTATATTTAACATAATGTCTACACCCCTACACAATGAGCAAACCAGTAGGAAAAACGTTATGCTGAAGTACTGAAATTCCCACAGAAGCACGCTATTTCTTAACGTTCTCAGAACAATGTGAGAACATAACTTTAAATAGAACCATGAGGAAACCTGTAGGAAGTACTGGAATTCCCAAAGAAGAACATTGTTTCTTAAAATATTTTACTGCACCGGGCTAAATCAGGGTCACACCGAGTGTTTCTTGGTAGTCTTAAATAAATCTGCTTTGAAACTAACGTATACAGATCACACACATGGTTATGGGCTTACTAAAAAGAAGACAGCTGTACCATGTCAGATGTAGAGTTGTAAATGTATTCATTTTTTAGTTTGCATCCCAATATGACACTTTATATACATCACAGAAGACTGAAATACCATTTGACATAGAAATGTCAGATTTTCGGTGGTTAAGAAAAATGACTGTATATTAAATAGGATTATTTTTTAAATAACATTCCACCCATGAGGCCACTAGGTCATTTGACTGTAGGAAAGGGCTACCTATTTGAGAACGTTCCAAATGTCAAACCAGTTGGAGAATGTTCCTAGAACATTAACTAAGTTTAAATGAAATGTAACCATGTTTGAACTTTTAGGAAACGTTCTGCTCAAGTAATGAAATACCAAGAAAATCGTGTTTTTTTGTCAAGCTCCTTAAATGTGCTGAGTATGTTCCAAAGCCAAGCAACTATCCTGCACCATTCCCACCAAGCTCTAAGAAACATAGTACATAACGTTCTGAGAACACTATCTGGGCTACCACCAACTGGCACTCTCCCAAGGTGCACTGAACAAGTGTGGACCCTGGACAGGACAGCAGCAGAGGACCCTGGGAGAGAGAATGTTGAGGCGGCCACTGTGGTGCCTGCAACTGATTAACTCCATTTCAGGAGTCATTAACATTCCTCCCGGATCATCACACGCACACTTGTTGATGAAAATCACTACTGACAAGTCTATAATTATGGGACACTTTGGAATTGGCCTGGCCGACCGCCTCCTTTCAGACTGGGGCCGAGAAAGAGAAAACCAGTGGCTCAACAAAGAAAGAACAAAAATGACATTACAGACGTGGGCCAATTTGCATTGATTGCTTGTCAACACATAATCTCAATGTGATATTGGAAGAGGAAGGTCGTACATCTGTGTAGGCCCGCAGGGAAATCTCAGAAATGTAGGTAGCGTAGGCGACCACCACAGAAACGTAATGACGGAGGGAACACAGCCTTTTTCTCTCCTCTCTTCCTGGTCCTTACTCCAGTGCCCTTGTCTTCGCCTCTTTTCCCTCAGCCTTTCAGCATGGCCCACTTTCACAGTGGGCAAGATTTACCCGTTTTTAAATGAGGAGAGAGCACTCTCACTGAGATGAAGGCTATTTATTTCCCCCCTTCAGTGCGTGGCAGATTGAGAGCTTGATATACAGGTTATCAGTGGTGTATCTAGGTTTCCTCCTTTGAGGCTCACAGCCGCATACTGTACTCTAGCCCAGTTCTATCCGGGGGTTGCACTGCCTGGCTACACGCCACCATACATGTGACTTGTAAAGTTCTCTCTCTCTCTCTCTCTCTCTCTCTCTCTCTCTCTCTCTCTCTCTCTCTCTCTCTCTCTCTCTCTCTCTCTCTCTCTCTCTCTCATCTATTTGTCTATTTGTCTATTTGTAGAGGTAAAAAACACAAGTTGAGTGGTTGCATGTGAGAGGCAAGGGAAGAGTAAAACACAATGTCAGACTAGGAAATGTCCCACTGGGCACAGATGTTAATTCAATATCTATTCCACGTTGGTTCAACGTATTTTAATTGAAATGACGTGGAAACAACGTTGATTCAACCAGTGTGTGCCCAGTGGAATTTGTCTGAGTATGACTGGAGTATGTGAAGAAGCTATTTCAGCCAGCTACAGATAGTCTCATTGGAATTACCATTCATGTCAAGTGGGAAAGAGATGCCGTTCATTTGGGAAACCTTGACTAACAGATGTCCACTCTGACTCCCAGGCATGAGCTGGAGGATGAAACAGATGCCCTGGACCTTGTCTCACATTGGGCACTCTGAACTGTGGCATGCTCACACATCCTGTGTGAATTTAGCACATGCACAACCTACAACCTACAGCTAACAGCCACTGTTGGAGTCAACCATTGGATAAGGCTGTTTGAATTCGAATCTACATAACCCTGACACAACTTGACAAAATATCAATCCTTTCTGCCCGTGAGAGATAATAGCAACTCTTAACTGAGATTTGGCTTGAGGTTTCTTTGTATTCAGAGCAGTGACTGTTTCTGCTTTAGCTCATCCAAGCTCTCCGTGAGTGAGCTGGCATCACCCAGAGAACACAAGGCCAGACACCAATCAGCAGAAAGCGCCATAACAATATCCACTACAGACACTTACAAAGCTCAAAGGAGGGGAAAACACACTTCATTTGAAGTGTGATCTGGGCAGTGTCATTAGAAAACCTAGCTGTGACTGAGAATTAAGATTCATTTTCAAACAAATGGATTACAGACATACCAGCGTTTCTGGATATATTCTTAGAGGCATTATAGATATAGGAAGACAGATATGTTCCAGACTTCTGAATAGTGTGATTTGTAACTGATAATAAAGACGGTTGGGAGGTCTATAGTACCTGGCAACAGAGAGGACAGTTTTATAAGAGGAAGTAAATCTTTGTGATGATGGAGAACTCAGTTGTGGGTGGCTGGAGTGGAAGCCTTGGGGTGATCCTGTATTTTGCCTGGATCTACACAGTGTGGAAAGACAGAAATAGGAATGACATCAGTCGTTGTGTGGTGTATCGTATTAATGCAGCACCTTAATGCATCACTCTGTGGCCCTCTGGGCTGGACCGCTGCCCAGAACAAAGTGATTGAAAGTCATTTGGATCCAGGGTGCGAAGCAGAACTTATATGAAATGAATGCTGGCAACTGCACCATCCATGAATACTAATGAGGAAGACCCAGACGTGCTGTTGAAGGTGGAGAGAAGATGCACAGAGTCGTTCTTTTGGAACTGCAGCTGTGATTGGGTGTCGATGCATTCTGTCTCTTTCTGTGATGTGTGTCCGGTACGGTGCACCAGTAATAACAATATAGAGACAGACTACTGTACTGTACTGTATGTGTCAGATTTGTTAACAGTGTGAAACGGACCAGAGACACTGTACACAGTGGGCTTTTATCTCTCTCTTACTCTTGGTGTGTTTGGCAAACTAACAAATGTTTCTGTGCTAATTGAATGTTGTCCTCTGATAGATGTCTAAAATAATGAGGCCTATTTTACTCTCATTTTCTCCCTGTGGAAGGATCCTCTCTTCCACTTTGGTCCACATCAAAGCACCTTATCGGCATGGAATCTGGGTCTGAGGCAATTATTGATCACACTGAGTGCCCAGGCCTCCATTTTTTCCAGCCCTGCACTGTGTGACATTATGTTGATGTGGACAAAAGTGACTGGACCACAGAGATACTCTCATCTAAGCTAATTCAAGGTACCATCAGGGATCTATTACATCACAGGAGTCATAATAGTCAGTGCAAAGAGAGTAAATAGACTCAAGTAGAGACTGGTAGTCTCTGTTTGTGACACTTATTTTTTTAATCAACAGTGAAAGGAGCAGAAATTCAAAATTAGTTTAAATAAGCCCTTGACAATAAGGCCAATAACAGTTGACCTTATGATTGTTGTCACGTTCTGACCTTTATTTCCTTTGTTTTGTCATTATTTAGAATGGTCAGGGCGTGAGTTGGGGTGGGCAGTCTATGTTTATTTTTCTATGATTTGGGTATTTCTATAGTATGGTTCTCAATCAGAGGCAGGTGTCATTAGTTGTCTCTGATTGAGAATCATACTTAGGTAGCCTGGGTTTCACTGTGTGTTTGTGGGTGATTGTTCCTGTCTCTGTGTTTGCACCAGATAGGGCTGTTGTGGTTTTTCATGTTTCTTGTTTTGTTAGTTTGTTCATGTGTAGTTGCTTTATTAAAGAACCATGAATAACAACCACGCTGCGTTTTGGTCCGCCTCTCCTTCACCTCAAGAAATGCTGTCTTGAGAATGATCAGCACCCTACAATGACTTTGCTTTACGGCACATGGCTTTCTTAGAGCTTTGCAATACTACTTTTTTTAAAGGTTACTATACGTCATTACTTGATTCTGTTTAATATTTTAGCTAATTTGTTCATATTTACAGACTGCTGTTACCAAACGTTGTTGCAAGGACAAATAGCTGGCGAGGGAGAGTAGAGAGCAGGTCACCACTCATGTTCCTGGTAGATCTGGAGCCTCAGCCTGGTCTGTTGGTGTCTGTTAGCTCAGGCAGGGAGGGAGGATGGCAAAGATTGCAAACTCTGGGGTAATGACCTATTTAGTGTGACTCACCTAAAACCCCATAATGAGACTGATGGATGATTTACTGGGGCCACAACTATGATCTTCTGATGTAATTTGTGTGCATGGGGTATTACTCTCTAAAATAGATGTAAATAGTAATTGAGCAGGCCCTTGACACATGGAGTTATGGAAATGTAATTGTTTTTAGATGATGAGCTACCTGGAACCAGATCTCTGGCTGGCTGGATACAGAAAGCAAATGTAGTCAACTAAATGGGATGGGGATTCTCCAAATAGGTTTATATAGGTTGATAGTGTTAGCACTACAGGATCAATAATGAGACACTAACACTTCGGGTAAAATGATCTGCTCGTAAATTCCCAGCATAAAAAGCTAGTTAAAATTACTTCATTACAACCTGTTTACAATCTTGTCACCCGGTTGGGTTTTGGCTGGCTAAATAGCCATAGCATCATAGTGAAGTCGAAGAACGAACAATGAAAAAGCCAAATGCTAGCAGACAGAGATCATGGTAGAGGGCACAGAGATTGACAAAATAGGACAACACAGGCTGGAAAGAGCAAGGGACTAATTACGGCCATGCAGAATATGCCTATAAATAGCTCTGAAGTCAAGTCAAAACCAGTATGACGCAGGTAGACATGAAGGAGGCGCAATGGAATGCATTAATGAGTAAATGGAGTTTCTGAGCACCCAATAACACAGACTTTGTATCTCCTATATTCCAACCCATTTCACCATAATCTAAGCCATCCCGAATGGCGCAGCGGTCCAAGGCACTGCATCTCAGTGCTAGAGGCATCACTACAGACCCTGGTTCGATTCCAGGCTGTATCACAATTGGCTGTGATTGTCCCATAGGGCAGCGCACAATTTGCCCAGCATCGTTTGGCTGGGGTAGTCTGTCATTGTAAATAAGAATTTGTTCTGAACTGACTTGCCAAGTGAAATAATTTGTAAAAATTAATTCTGGCCCAAATCACTCACTGTGTTTGGCTATGAAGGGGCTGTGGAGCCCCTTCATCCTGTGGACTATGTAAGGAAGGATAATAAGTGTTTTTGGGACGTCAGTAGAAAACCGCAGCTAATCAATGGAGTCCATTTGGAGCAGAATGTCAACCACTGCTCTGCCGTCTCCCAATACTCTGTCTAAGTGTATTGATGTACACCCAGGACACAAGGGACTTACACCTTGACAAATAACCCTTATGCATTAGCCTTAAAACTTGAGAAATGTACCTGTCAGAACCCAGGGTACCGAGTGGCTCACATCAAAGAGTACATTTACCAAAATGCACAATGAAATGTGTGACGTTTTAGAGCAGGAGTAAATATCTTAGTATGCTGATCCATTAGTTATATTTAGCTGTGTTCTGTTGTCTTACCCAATCCCAAAACATTTGCTTTGGTCAGCACCAATGCATCGTCCTTTCAGTCTTATTCAGTCATACTCAGGGACAGCATCTTTCATGTGCTGTTGTGTGATTGTTGATTACCTTTCCCTCTCACTGAGATAACTCTTGCACTGCAGAGAACGGAAGCTGTTATTGAAGGGAAATGGAAGTCAGCCACTAGAGAGAGAAAAGTATAGAAAATCAAGTAGATGTCTGCAAAGATGCTGCTGAACTTTTTAAAAGTAATTCATTCAGCAGACAGGAGCTGAACAAGATTGATGTTCATATTTCACCCATCAATGGTTTTCATAATTCAGTACACTGGTGCGTTGGGCACAGTCAGAGCTTGTCATCAACTATACCAAGTAGATTGAATAAGCTGGCTTATTGACAGCCAGATGATACAAATAAACATGCCTAGTGGCATCAGCTCAAGATCAGGATAAAACCTCTGGCCTGGTGGACATGGGGGCCTTGGATCAGTGTCTAAAAAGGACATGATGTGATATCCACGCTAGCTGACAATGCTAGAGCTGTTTTCTCCACTATCATGTATAATGTACATCTCAACACTGCTTACATATAGTAATAACACAGTCGCCAAACCAGACTTCTTACTGCATTCAGTAAGCCTCCTCTGCTACCCACAGATACAGGCCCAGGACACAGGCCTCTGCTACCCACAGATACAGGCCAGGGATACAGGCCTCTGCTACCCACAGATACAGGCCTCTGCTACCCACAGATACAGGTCCGGGACACAGGCCTCTGCTACCCACAGATACAGGCCAGGGATACAGGCCTCTGCTACCCACAGATACAGGCCTGGGATACAGGCCTCTGCTACCCACAGATACAGGCATGGGATACAGGCCTCTGCTACCCACCGATACAGTCCAGTGAGCTCCTTCTGTCAGTGGAGGTAGAGCATGAACTGCTATCCACTGATACAGGGTGCTTCTCACGTCAAGAGGTAGAGCACCACCGTCATCCAAGCTTATCATCCAGCTTTTCACAATCTCTGCTTGCAGGTCAATTGTTCAGGTAATGATGAATTCCAAAACTATGGAAATTAATTCCGCTTTTTGATTTGCATTTATTTGAAAATGTACTTATTGGCACACGGTAGACTGTTTGTACTAACCACCCACAGTGCATCTCCCAGAAATAAATATCTAAATAATAATCATTAAAATGCAAGGGAGCTCAGGACAGTCAGTTAATATTTAATGAGCAATACGCAGCCTCGCTCAGAAGAAAATGGAATTATTGATGGAATTACTTTCTCTCTCTTAATATTTTCCTGAATGACAAAGAGGACATGGTGTGCAGTAGACTCTCCTAAACAAAACCTTAATGTTTTAAATATGAAAAAAAGTTTCTCGGAAGTAGTACTTTCTAGAAGGACTCAGAAATGTCAAAGGTCAGCAGCAAAGCGAGTCCTCAGTGTTTTGGCATTGCCACAAAGCCTGTCTGGAGAGCGTGTCACATGCTTGCCAGCCTGTTTTTTTAGTTGTCTCCTTTTGTAGAGTCCAGCAGGGTTCTGTCTAACTGGGGGATTCTGGAACAACTCGTGTCATCTCTTTGTCTCTCTTTTCAAACATTATTTTCAGCTTGTGGACAATTAATTGCCCAACCAATGTCAATAATTTGTCAATATATATTTTTTTTATCATAAAAAGCCTTCTCACATCAAATATGCAAATGCCAGTTATGTTCAGGCCTGTCAACTCCTCTCTATTCAACCCTGAGATGCCATTACATGTGGATGGTTCAGGCGATTTATCACTTTCCACAAGTTCCAGTTGTTCAAATCTCTTAATGGTTTTGTTGAATGGATGTGCGTATAAGACAAATGATAACAAATTACTGGCACCAAAACTGAATATCTATATTCTTGGCAACTACTTCCACTTCTGTGGAACTCATACCAATACATTTAGCTTAATTGTCTCTGACATAATTTCACCTCCTTTCGGAGATAAATGACAGTATACGTCCACGTCTTGCCAGTTATAGTATTCGGCAGTGAAAATACTTGGACCTGCTGTCTCTATTTAGATATATACTTCTGTTACACCCCAAATGGTCCACTGCTGATTTGCTTACCAGTAAATCTCTCCATGCCGTCAATCTTACTGCAAGTTTGTTTTTTATATATATTTTATCCTAGGCAACCATCGTAATTACGATACATATCTAATTCACTTAATCTTCTCAGTGCCTAGATGACAGCCTATCTGGAGAAAGTAACCTTAGGTAGACAACTTATGAGTATCCAAGATTGTGGAATTATACCAGACCGTGCAAAGAAACCAAACTCTTTCTTAATGAGGAGAGAAGGCCACTCAGGGCAGAGCTTTAGTGTGAAACCCAGGGAGGGAGGAGAGGAACTACTGGTGCATGCAGCAGCATGGTGGTCTAGTGTCTCCAGGGCCGTGCAGTCTGCGTGCTTCCTATCCCAGGATCACTGGATGCAGCTTTGTGGGGCCCATCTGTATCTGCTGAAATTAATTTGACGTTCCAGATCATGATATACTGTAGAGCCGCTTTCACATCTGTGAGACTGTCATGAACTTTAAAAGGGAGTAGTGTACATTTCCAACTGGCAAGGTATCGCTACTATGTTACAGGATGTCAATACTGTCCTGCTACTGTATATCCCTTTCATACACAGACCAAAATCCCACAAATGTATCACGCCTGCTTTTTTTATACCAGATTTTTTTCATATATCATAAGGGGTAGGTAAAAAACTTGATCAATTAAAACATGCCTTAGGGAGACCGTTGTGGTGGAGTACTGAGTAGGCAGACAAGATGCTGCCAGTGCAATGCCCAGGATGAGGGTGAAGGAGAAGCTGACTGTACACTATATATACATAGCACAGGAGGTTGGTAACACCTTAATTGGAGAGGATGGGCTTGTGGTAATGATTGGAGCAGAATCAAACACATGGTTTCCATATGGTTTCCATGTGTTTGATGCCATTCGATTTGCTCCGTTCGGGCCATTATTATGAGCCGTTCTCCATAAATATTTGGACATTGACCAAGTTATTATTATTTTAGCTGTCTACCACAGCATATTGTAGTTGATATTAAATAATGATTATGAGCGGAAATTGCAGACTTTCAGCTTTAATTTGAGGGTATTTACATCCAAATCGGGTGAACGTTGTAGAAATTACAGCACTTTGTATATGTGACCCCCCTTTTTAACCTGTTAGTGATCCCTTTGCGCGCCAATCCCTTTAGCGGGATCGAATTGACAACATCCAGTGAAATTGCAGAACGCCAAATTCAAACTACAGAAATATCAATATTCATATAAGTGTAATACACCAAAATAAAGCTTAACTTCTTGTTAATCCAGCCGCAGTGTCAGGTTTCAAAAAGGCTTTACGGCGAAAGCAGACCATGCGATTATCCGAGGGCAGCGCCCCACATACAAACACATACAAATCATTTTCAACCAAGTCAGAAATAAAGATATAATAAATAAAGATATAATAAATGCCTTACCTTTGAAGATCTTCTTCTGTTGGCACTCCAAAATGTCCCAGAAACATCACAAATGGTCCTTTTGTTCGATAATGTCCTTCTTTATATCCCCAAAATGTCAATTTATTTGGCGCATTTGATTCAGAAATACACCGGTTCTAACTCGCCCAACATGACTACAAAGTATCTAATAAGTTACCTGTAAACTTGGTCCAAACATTTCAAACAACGTTCCTAATCCAACCTCAGGTATCCTAAAATGTAAATAATCGATCAAATTTAAGATGGGATAAACTGTTTCCAATACCGGATAAAAACAACGTGAATCGCGTTCCAGTGGCGCGTGGCGGTAATGCACCTAATTTATGTCAAGAGTCAAGAGAAGAAAAAGCCTGGGAGGAGGAGAGATGACTAGAAACGATTCGGTTGACCTTTTTAAGTGTGGATTAATTGGCAGAGTAGAGGACCTTCTGCATTTCAGGTAAAATAACAACTCAATGTTTATATCCCAGGACAAATTAGCTAGCAAGTGCAAGCTAGCTAGCTAAATTGCCATAAATGTTTCATGCTTTCGACCTGTCCCCAAATTAATATAATTGGTTCAGAGTTTGTTTTGGTATTTTACCCAGCGTGTCGTGATCGCGTTTGGTATGGGTGGACAAAATACATTTATGCACGATGGCGCACGATGGCGAACATACGCAGCCATTTTGGGTTCCGTGTCAGGCTGAAAAATCTAAACAAACCCATCAGAGAGAAAGCAAAAACATTAGGTGTGGCCAAATCAACTATTTGGTACATTCTAAAAAATAAAGAACGCACTGGTGAGCTCAGGAACAACAAAATCCTCGGAAGACCATGGAAAACAACTGTGGTGGATGACAGAATAATTATGCCCCTGTTGATGAAAAAACACCTCACAACAGTTGTCCAGATCAAGAACAATCTCCAGGAGGTAGGCGTATCTGTGTCAAAGTCAACATTCAAGAGAAGACTTCATGAGAGTAAGTACAGAGGGTTTACTACAAGATGTAAACAATTGGTAAGCCTCAAAAACAGGAAGACCAGATTAGAGTTAGCCAAAAAAACATATTGAAAAGCCTGTACATTTCTGGAACAAAATTCTATGGACAGATGAGACAAAGATCAACTTGTACCAGAATGATGGAAAGTGAAGAGTATGGAGAAGGGAAGGAACTGCTCATGATCCGAAGCATACCACCTCATCTGTGAAGTGTGGTGGAGGTAGTGTTATGATGTGGGCATGTATGGCTGCCAATGGAACTGGTTCACTTGTATTTATTGATGATGTGACTGCTGACAAAAGCAGCAGGATGAATTCTGAAGTGTTTAGGGCTATATTATCTGCTCAGATTCAGCCATATGCTTCAAAACTCATTTGACGGTGCTTCACAGTCCAGATGGACAATGACCCGAAGCATACTGCGAAAGCAACCCAATACTTTTTTACGGCAAATAAGTGGAATGTTCTGGAATGGCCAAGTCCATCACCTGACCTGAATTCAATTGAGCATGCATTTCACTTGCTGAAGACATAACTGAAGGCAAAATGCCCCAAGAACAAGCAGGAACTGAAGACAGCTGCAGTAAAGGCCTGGCAGAGCATCACCAGGGAAGAAACCCAGCATCTGAGGATGTCTATGGGTTCCAGACTTCAGGCAGTGATTGACTGCAAAGGATTTGCAACTAAGTATTAAAACTCACAATTTAATGTATGATTATGTTAGTTTGTCCAATTACTTTTAAGCCTCTAAAATTGGGGGTCTATGTATAAAAATGGTTGTAATTCCTACATTGTTCATACAAACATTTTGACAAAACCCTTAAATTAAAGACGCAAGTCTACAATTAAAGCACATCTTGATTGTTTTATTTAAAATCCATTGTGGTCGCATACAGAGCCTAAATGATGAAAATTGTGTCACTGTCCAAATACTTATGGACCTGACTGTATGTACAAAACAAAAATAACAAACATTGCATAGATTGAGACAGGAACGAAACTGGAATGGAGAATAACTGAAAGTAGGCCTAAGTCCAATAATAAGTTGGGCTCAAAATAGCCAGGCCTCAATCATGGCTGTAACTGGCAGCACGCCAACCTTACCCTGACTCACAAAGGCCTCAATTTAAAAATACCAATATTAACCAATCATTAATTAACAAGTTCAAATAAGGCATGAAAGTACAAATAACATATTCAGGCAATTATCAGAAATATACACTCTCAATAATAGTGTTCAACCCTGCTTTAAGCAGTAAGTCAACCAGGGAACACATTTATCTCCTTCTTCGGATTAAGCAACATTGCATTAACCATACAGGATAGTTCAGCCCCCCCCCCCCCCCCCCCCCCCCCCCTCACCCACTCATTCCTTTTGGATTGACAAAAGGATTGATTAGAAGAGCTAATGGGCGTGTTCAAGCGGATACATTTTGTAAAGTCGTTGACAAAGTCAGTAGCATTACGACGGAATTAACTTTACAAAAAACATGATAAAAGGTTATCAATTGCACCATGCAGCCATCACCTGCATTTTGGGAGCCACTATTTGTCAACCAATCTTTAGGGTGTTTTTGGTTGGCCCACACGAATGTGACCAAAGAAATGACTGAAACAGGAACCAACTTTGCCGCATTTCTAAAGCTATAGGGGATACAAATGAAAGTGATACTTGAGAGCTCTCTCTAACCAATTAATTGTACAGGCGTTATGTGTTCAGTTTAAAAATGTATATTTTTATTTCACCTTTATTTAACCATGTACGCTAGTTGAGAACATGTTTTCATTTAGAACTGCGACCTGGCCAAGATAAAGCACAGCAGTTCGACACATACAACAACACAGAATTACACATGGAATAAACAAACATACAGTCAATAATACAGTAGAAAAATAAAAATCTATATACAGCGAGTGCAAATGAGGTAAGATAAGGGAGGTAAGGCAATAAATAGGCCATGGTGGCGAAGTAATTACAATATAGAAATGAGATACTGGAATGGTAGATGTGCTGAAGATGAATGTGCAAGTAGAGATACTGGGGTGCGAAGGAGCAATATAAATAAATACAGTATGGGGATGAGGTAGTTGGATGGGCTGATTACAGATAGGCTATGTACATGTGCAATGATCTGTGAGCTGCTCTGACAGCTGGTGCTTAAAGCTGTGGGTGCTGCTATGGTGACCAGTGAGCTGAGATGAGGCGGGGCTTTACCTAGCAGAGACTTGTAGATGACCTGGAGCCAGTGGGTTTGGCGACGAGTATGAAGCGATTGCCAGCCGACGAGAGCGTACAGGTCGCAGTGGTGGGTAATATATGGGGCTTTGGTGACAAAATGGAAGGCACTGTGATAGACTGCATCCAATTTGTTGAGTAGAGTGCTATTTTATAGATGACATCGCCGAAGTCGAGGATCGGTAGGATGGTCAGTTTTACGAGTGTATGTTTGGCAGCATGAGTGAAGGATGCTTTGTTGCGAAATAGGAAGCCGATTCTAGATTTAATTTTGGATTGGAGATGCTTAGTGTGAGTCTGGAAGGAGAGTTTTGTAGTTGTCCACATATTCTAAGGCGTTCGGCGGTCGACGTCACCAGTCTTCTAGCCATTGCCGATTCACCTTTCCTTTTCCATTTTGTTTTGTCTTGTCTTGTTTTCCCACACACCTGGTTTACATTCCCTCATTACTTGTTGTGTATTTATCCCTCTGTTCCCCCCCATGTCTGTCACGTTCACTGTCTTCAAACTCCCTGTCATAAATGAGCCAAGGCGCAGCGTTCATGTAATTCCACATCTTAAATCGAATTGAAACTTTCATAAAAAAACAGGTAAACAGAACCCGAACGTGACGCAACCATGGCACACACAAACACACACAGAAAATAAATAATTACCCACAAACACAGGTGGGAAAAAAGGCTGCCTAAGTATGATTTCCAATCAGAGACAACAGCTGCCTCTGATTGTGAACCATACCCGGCCAACAAAGAAACAGACAAACTAGAATGCAAATCACACCCTGACCTAACCAAATAGAGAAATAAAAAGGCTCTCTAAAGTCAGGGCTGTTGTAAAGTGCTTGTGCACTCTGACTGGTTCACAACAGGTTATTTTGTACCCATATATTTTTTTTACATTTAAAAAATTTGACCCCTTTTCATGGCATCCAATTGTTTTTTAGTATCTACTATCTTGTCTCATTGCTACAACTCCCATGCGTCACCCCATGGACCTCCCGGTTGAAGCCGGTTATGACAGAGCCTGGGCGCGAACCCAGAGTCTCTGATGGCACAGCTGGCACTGCAGTACAGTGCCCT
The DNA here is from genome assembly GCF_013265735.2 of Oncorhynchus mykiss. Classification (NCBI taxonomy): domain Eukaryota; kingdom Metazoa; phylum Chordata; class Actinopteri; order Salmoniformes; family Salmonidae; genus Oncorhynchus; species Oncorhynchus mykiss. The sequence continues at coordinate 80,515,489 of NC_048576.1, read as the reverse complement.
TAACCACTGCGCCATCCTCCTCCGTGTCGTTTGAGATTCCCAAAGATTGGAAAGCAGCTGCGGTCATCCCCCTCTTCAAAAGGGGGAACACTCTTGACCCAAACTGCTACAGACCTATATCTATCCTACCCTGCCTTTCTAAAGTCTTTGAAAAGCCAATTCAACAAACAGATTACCGACCATTTCAAATCCCACCATCCCTTCTCCGCTATGCAATCTGGTTTCAGAGCTGGATATGGGTGCACCTCAGCCACGCTCAAGGTCCTAAACGATATCTTAACCGCCATCGATAAGAAGCAATACTGTGCAGCCGTATTCATTGACCTGGCCAAGGCTTTCAGCTCTGTCAATCACCACATCCTCATCGGCAGACTCGACAGCCTTGGTTTCTCAAATGATTGCCTCGCCTGGTTCACCAACTACTTCTCTGATAGAGTTCAGTGTGTCAAATCGGAGAGTCTGTTGTCTGGGCCTCTGGCAGTCTCTATGGGGGTGCCACAGGGTTCAATTCTTGGACCGAATCTCTTCTCTGTATACATCAATGATGTTGCTCTTGCTGCTGGTGAGTCTCTGATCCACCTCTACGCAGATTACACCATTCTGTATGCTTCTGGCCCTTCTTTGGACACTGTTAACAAGCTCCAATGCCATACAACTCCCCTTCCGTGGCCTCCAATTGCTCTTAAATACAAGTAAAACTAAATGCATGCTCTTCAACAGATCGCTGCCTGCACCTGGCCGCCTGTCCAACATCACTACTCTGGACGGTTCTGAGTTAGAATATGTGGACAACTACAAATACCTAGGTGTCTGGTTAGACTGTAAACTCTCCTTCCAGACTCACATCAAACATCTCCAATCCAAAGTTAAATCTAGATTTGGCTTCCTATTTCTCAACAAAGCATCCTTCACTTATGCTGCCAAACAAACCCTTGTAAAACTGACCATCCTACCAGTCCTCATTTACAAAATAGCCTCCAATAACATACTCAATAAATTGGATGCAGTTTATCACAGTGCCATCCATATATTACCCACCACTGCGACCTGCACGCTCTCGTTGGCTGGCCCTCGCTTCATACTCGTCGCCAAACCCACTGGCTCCAGGTCATCTGCAAGACCCTGCTAGGTAAAACCCCCTTATCTCAGCTCGCTGGTCACCATAGCAGCACCCACCTGTAGCACACGCTCCAGCAGGTAAATCTCCCTGGTCACCCCCAAAACCAATTCCTCCTTTGGCCGCCTCTCCTTCCAGTTCTCTGCTGCCAATGACTGGAACGATCTACAAAAATCTCTGAAACTGGAAACACTTATCTCCCTCACTAGCTTTAAGCACCAGCTGTCAGAGCAGCTCGCAGATTACTGCACCTGTATATAGCCCATCTAGAATTTAGCCCAAACAACTACCTCTTTCCCTACTGTATTTATTTATTTTACTTCTTTGCACCCCATTATTTCTATCTCTACTTTGCACATTCTCCCACTGCAAATCAACCATTCCAGTGTTTTACTTGCTATATTGTCTAAACTTCGCCACCATGGCTTTTTTTGCCTTTACCTCCCTTATCTCACCTCACTTGCTCACATTGTATATATACTTATTTTTCTACTGTATTATTGACTGTATATTTGTTTTACTCCATGTGTAACTCTGTGTTGTTGTATGTGTCGAACTGCTTTGCTTTATCTTGGCCAGGTCGCAATTGTAAATGAGAACTTGTTCTCAACTTGCATACCTGCTTAAATAAAGGTGAAATAAAAACATTTAAAAATCTGGTTCACTGTCTGTGAATCAAATCAAATGTATTTATATAGCCCTTCTTACATATGCTGATAACTCAAAGTGCTGTACAGAAACCCAGCCTAAAACCCCAAACAGCAAGCAATGCAGGTGTAGAAGCACGGTGGCTAGGAAAAACTCCCTAGAAAGGCCAAAACCTAGGAAGAAACCAGGCTATGAGGGCTGGCCAGTCCTCTTCTGGCTGTGCCGGGTGGAGATTATAACAGAACATGGTCAAGATGTTCAAATGTTCATAAATGACCAGCATGGTCAAATAATAATAATCACAGGCAGAACAGTTGAAACTGGATCAGCAGCACGGCCAGGTGGACTGGGGACAGCAAGGAGTCATCATGCCCGGTAGTCCTGAGACATGGTCCTAGGGCTCAGGTCCTCCGAGAGATAGAAAGAAAGAGAGAAAGAGAGAATTAGAGAGAGAACAGAACATGGCCAAGATGTTCAAATATTCATAAATGACCAGCATGGTCATCATGTATCAGGTTCACTGTCTGTGCTAGGCCTAGTATCATCATTATCTGGTTCACTGTCTGTGATAGGCCTAGTATCTTCATTATCTGGTTCACTGTCTGTGCTAGGTCTAGTATCATCCTATCATTTCACTAGGCAAGTCAGTTGAGAACAAATTCTTATTTTCAATGATTGCTTAAGAACAGTGGGTTAACTGTCTTATTCAGGGACATACCGACAGATTTGTACCTGGTCAGCTCGGGGATTCAATCTAGCAACCTTTCGGTTACTAGTCCAACGCTCTAACCACTAGGATACCTGCCGCCCCAGTACTATCCTAGTATCATCCACTCGTCCCTGAGCTGTCTCTGCTAAGCATAATTTCTCACAGTACTGATACCAGAACACCAGGGGACCACACTGCCTGTACTGAGCCCAGCAACATCCTAGTTGTGAAATAATAAATACGTTAATTCGATTTTTTAAATGCCTTAAAGATCAAGTGTTCTCAAAGTGTGGGTCGCAAGGTTTTGGAGGGTCAGTGTGCAACTGAAACAATTTAACAAATCACTATTATTATTATTTTTTAAGAGGCTACATACCCTACATTACTCATCTCATATGTATATGTACAGTGGGGAGAACAGGTATTTGATACACTGCCGATTTTGCAGGTTTTCCTACTTACAAAGCTTGTAGAGGTCTGTAATTTTTATCATAGGTACACTTCAACTGTGATAGACGGAATCTAAAACAAAAATCCAGAAAATCAAATTGTATGATTTTTAAGTAATTAATTTGCATTTTATTGCATGACATAAGTATCACCTACCAACCAGTAAGAATTCCGGCTCTCACAGACCTGTTAGTTTTTCTTTAAGAAGCTCTCCTGTTCTCCACTCATTACCTGTATTAACTGCACCTGTTTGAACTCGTTACCTGTATAAAAGACACCTGTCCACACACTCAATCAAACAGACTCCAACCTCTCCACAATGGCCAAGACCAGACAGCTGTGTAAGGACATCAGGGATAAAATGGTAGGCCTGCTCAAGGCTGGGATGGGCTACAGGACAATAGGCAAGCAGCTTAGTGAGAAGGCAACAACTGTTGGCGCAATTATTAGAAAATGGAAGAAGTTCAAGATGACGGTCAATCACCCTCGGTCTGGGGCTCTATGCAAGATCTCACCTCGTGGGGCATCAATGATCATGAGGAAGGTGAGGGATCAGGCCAGAACTACACGGCAGGACCTGGTCAATGACCTGAAGAGAGCTGGGACCACAGTCTCAAAGAAAACCATTAGTAACACACTACGCCGTCATGATTAAAATTCTGCAGCGCACGCAGGGTCCCCCTGCTCAAGCCAGCGCATGTCCAGGCCCGTCTGAAGTTTGCCAATCACCATCTGGATGATCCAGAGGAGGAATGGGAGAAGGTCATGTGGTCAATAGAGCTTTTTGGTCTAAACTCCACTCGTCGTGTTTGGAGGAAGAAGAAGGATGAGTACAACCCCAAGAACACCATCCCAACCATGAAGCATGGAGGTGGAAACAAAATGTTTTGGGGATGCTTTTCTGCAAAGGGGACAGGACGACTGCACCGTATTGAGGGGAGGGTGGATGGGGCCATGTATCGCGAGATCTTGGCCAATAGCCTCCTTCCCTCAGTAAGAGCATTGAAGATGGGTTGTGGCTGGGTCTTCCAGCATGACAACGACCCGAAACACACAGCCAGGGCAACTATGGAGTGGCTCCGTAAGAAGCATCTCAAGGTCCTGGAGTGGCCTAGCAAGTCTCCAGACCTGAACCCAATAGAAAATCTTTGGAGGGAGCTGAAAGTCTGTATTGCCCAGCGACAGCCCCGAAACCTGAAGGATCTGGAGAAGGTCTGTATGGAGGAGTGGGCCAAAATCCCTGCTGCAGTGTGTGCAAACCTGATCAAGAACTACAGGAAACGTATCATCTCTGTAATTGCAAACAAAGGTTTCTGTACCAAATATTAGGTTCTGCTTTTCTAATGTATCAAATACTTATGTCATGCAATAAAATGCAAATGAATTACTTGAAATTAGATTCCGCCTCTCACAGTTGAAGTGTACCTATGATAGTGTACCTATGATAAAAATGACTTAATAATGCTTTGTAAGTAGGAAAACCTGCAAAATCGGCAGTGTATCTAATACTTGTTCTCCCCACTGTATATCCTACAATTTGTATTTCATAGTTACACCTTTGCCTATTCAATCTGGTCACTAACATAGGCCTACGGCATTGCACCAAATTCTTGTCTCCAAAACACCTAATCTGTGCTTCAGAACCAAAACATTGCAACCTGACTGTTAACCAATGACCAGTCATCAGTATTGATGTGCAAAGGCAGTACATATACAGATTTGTGACCAGAAAGCACTTGTTTAATTTTCTCATGTTTTGCCTGCTCAACTGAGGGACATTACAGATAATTGTATGTGTGGGGTACAGAGATGAGGTAGTCATTCAAAAATCATGTTATACACTATTATTGCACAAGTCCATGTGACTTGTCAATTACATTTTTACTCCTGAACTTATTTAGGCTTGCCATAACAAAGGGGTTGAATTCTTGTTGACTCAAACCGTTTCACCTTTTCTATTTTAATTGATTTGTAAACATTTCTAAAACCATGATTCCACTTTGACATTATGGGGTATTGTGTGTCGGCCAGTTGCACAGAATCTCAATTTAATCCATTTGAAATTCAGGCTGTAACACAACAAAATGTAGAAAAATTCAAGGGCTGTGAATACTTTCTGAGTGTGCTGTATATACCGAAGGACACGTGTATACACCCACTCGATCTAACAAGTATGACAGTAATGCTGTCTTGCTTGTTCAATTAATGCTTCATAGTTACAGTATAATGATTCATGCTTCCTGTACAGGTTAGCCTGTAAAGAATAACCATTGTATTAGCCCTGCTTTTTCAGCCCATGCTTTTCATGCTCCTAATTAAAGTGCATATCTCTATAAGTTCCACTGCATTGTCTTCTATTGTCTTCCATTACTTTTACATTCTTGGTTTTTCTTCCTTTCTGATTCAATACTAGTTTGATTGACAGTTTCTTGAAAGCATCAGAATCTTGGGATTTATTTTGTATATATATATATATAGAGAGAGAGAGAGAGAGAGAGAGAGAGAGATAATGTGACATAGAAAGGGTCAAAGCTAAATGAGTAATTCATTATGAAATGTTTCTCCTCATGAAAGGATCTCAGTCTTCCTGTGTCCTCTGGATGTGTGGTGTCATGAAGTACTCAAAGGAAAATCCCATTGTTAATATAGTGTTTGGCGCTGGAGGATTCCTCTTTATTTCTTTATACTTAAACATTTATCTCTGTGTCTTTGTGTCTGCTCCAAGCTGCATAGACTTTGCCCAGCATCGCAAATGGCGAGATAACGGTCTAGCTCTACACATGAATGCAAAACTGGAATAGAGGTAAATCCCAAGTTTCTGCTGCCTTCAAGAAACTGTCAATCAAACTGGTATCGAATAAGAAAGGAAGAAAAACCAAGAATGTAAAAGTAATGGAAGACAATAGAAGACAATGCAGTGGAACTTATAGAGATATGCACTTTAATTAGGAGCATGAAAAGCATGGGCTGAAAAAGCAGGGCTAATACAATGGTTATTCTTTACAGGCTATCCTGTACAGGAAGCATGAATCATTATACTGTAACTATGTAGCATTAATTGAACAAGCAAGACAGCATTACTGTCATGCTTGTTAGATCGAGTGGTTGTATAAATTAAATCACATTTTATTTGTCACATACACATGGTTAGCAGATGTTAATTCGAGTGTAGCGAAATGCTTCTGCTTCTAGTTGCAACAGTCCAGTAATATCTAACAAGTAATCTAACACATTCACAACAACTACCTTATACACACAAATGTAAAGGGATGGAATAAGAATATGTACATATAAATAAATATACAGTGCCTTGCGAAAGTATTCGGCCCCCTTGAACTTTGCGACCTTTTGCCACATTTCAGGCTTCAAACATAAAGATATAAAACAGTATTTTTTTGTGAAGAATCAACAACAAGTGGGACACAATCATGAAGTGGAACGACATTTATTGGATATTTCAAACTTTTTTAACAAATCAAAAACTGAAAAATTGGGTGTGCAAAATTATTCAGCCCCCTTAAGTTAATACTTTGTAGCGCCACCTTTTGCTGCGATTACAGCTGTAAGTCGCTTGGGGTATGTCTCTATCAGTTTTGCACATCAAGAGACTGACATTTTTTCCCATTCCTCCTTGCAAAACAGCTCGAGCGCAGTGAGGTTGGATGGAGAGCATTTGTGAACAGCAGTTTTCAGTTCTTTCCACAGATTCTCGATTGGATTCAGGTCTGGACTTTGACTTGGCCATTCTAACACCTGGATATGTTTATTTTTGAACCATTCCATTGTAGATTTTGCTTTATGTTTGGATCATTGTCTTGTTGGAAGACAAATCTCCGTCCCAGTCTCAGGTCTTTTGCAGACTCCATCAGGTTTTCTTCCAGAATGGTCCTGTATTTGGCTCCATCCATCTTCCCATCAATTTTAACCATCTTCCCTGTCCCTGCTGAAGAAAAGCAGGCCCAAACCATGATGCTGCCACCACCATGTTTGACAGTGGGGATGGTGTGTTCAGCTGTGTTGCTTTTACGCCAAACATAACGTTTTGCATTGTTGCCAAAAAGTTCAATTTTGGTTTCATCTGACCAGAGCACCTTCTTCCACATGTTTGGTGTGTCTCCCAGGTGGCTTGTGGCAAACTTTAAACAACACTTTTTATGGATATCTTTAAGAAATGGCTTTCTTTTTGCCACTCTTCCATAAAGGCCAGATTTGTGCAATATACGACTGATTGTTGTCCTATGGACAGAGTCTCCCACCTCAGCTGTAGATCTCTGCAGTTCATCCAGAGTGATCATGGGCCTCTTGGCTGCATCTCTGATCAGTCTTCTCCTTGTATGAGCTGAAAGTTTAGAGGGACGGCCAGGTCTTGGTAGATTTGCAGTGGTCTGATACTCCTTCCATTTCAATATTATCGCTTGCACAGTGCTCCTTGGGATGTTTAAAGCTTGGGAAATCTTTTTGTATCCAAATCCGGATTTAAACTTATTCACAACAGTATCTCGGACCTGCCTGGTGTGTTCCTTGTTCTTCATGATGCTCTCTGCGCTTTTAACGGACCTCTGAGACTATCACAGTGCAGGTGCATTTATACGGAGACTTGATTACACACAGGTGGATTGTATTTGTCATGTATTGTCATGTTGTGTCTTTCTGTCTTTTCCTTTCACCCTGTCTCCCTCTGCTGGTCGTACTAGGTTACCGTTTCTGTCCCTCTTTCCCCCAGCTGTTCCTTGTCTTCTCTGACTACCTCATTCACCCCTTTTCCCACCTGTTCCCTTTTTCCCTCTGATTAGGTCCCTATATCTCTCTCTGTTTCTGCTCCTGTCTTTGTCGGATTCTTGTTTGTGTGTCTCATGCCTGAACCAGACTATCATCGTGTTTGCTGCAACCTTGTCCTGTCCTGTCGGAATCTACCTGTCCATCTGAGCCCACGTGTGTTCATCATTAAAGAAACTCTGTTTGTTAATTCGCTTTTGGGTCCTCATTCACGCACCATAACAGAAGAATCCGACCAAGAATGGACCCAGCGACTTCGGATCCTCTCCACTCAGCCGTCGAGATCCAGGGAGCGATGCTAGGCAGACACGAGCAGGAATTGTCTGCTGCTCGACATGCCGTTGAGACCCTGGCCACCCAAGTCTCCAACCTCACAGAACAGGTTCACCATCTCCGCCTCGATCCACCGGCCACTTCCAGGGCTTTCGAATCTCCGGAGCCCAGAATCAATAACCCGCCGTGTTACTCTGGGGAGCCCACTGAATGCCGCTCGTTCCTCACCCAGTGTGATATTGTGTTTTCTCTCCAGCCCAACACTTACGCCAGGAGCACTGCTCGTGTCGCCTACGTCATATCTCTCCTTACTGGACGGGCTCGTGAGTGGGGCACGGCAATCTGGGAGGCAAGGGCTGAGTGTACTAACCAGTATCAGGACTTTAAGGAGGAGATGATACGGGTTTTTGATCGATCTGTTTTTGGGGAGGAGGCTTCCAGGGCCCTGTCTTCCCTATGTCAAGGCAATCGATCCATAACAGACTACTCTATTGAGTTTCGCACTCTTGCTGCCTCCAGTGGCTGGAACGAGCCGGCTTTGCTCGCTCGTCTTCTGGAGGGTCTCCGCGCAGAGGTAAAGGATGAGATTCTCTCCCGGGAGGTTCCTTCCAGCGTGGATTCCTTGATTGAACTCGCTATTCGCATTGAGCGACGGGTTGATCTTCGTCACCGAGCTCGTGGAAAGGAGCTCGCGTTCTCCGTTGCCCCCCTCTCCGCATCACTACCATCTTCCTCTGCCGGCTCGGGAGCTGAGCCTATGCAGCTGGGAGGTATCCGCATCTCGACTAAGGAGAGGGAACGGAGAATCACCAACCGCCTCTGTCTCTATTGCGGTTCTGCTGGTCATTTTGTCACTTCATGTCCAGTAAAAGCCAGAGCTCATCAGTAAGCGGAGGGCTACTGGTGAGCGCTACTACTCCTGTCTCTCCTTCAAGATCCTGCACTACCTTGTCGGTCCATCTACGCTGGACCGGTTCGTCAGCTTCCTGCAGTGCCTTAATAGACTCTGGGGCGGAGGGCTGTTTTATGGACGAGACCTGGGCTCGGGAACATGACATTCCTCTCAGACAGTTAAGGGAGTCCACGGCCTTGTTCGCCCTGGATGGTAGTCCTCTCCCCAGGATTCAGCGTGAGACGCTACCTTTAACCCTCACTGTTTCTGGTAATCATAGCGAAACCATTTCTTTTTTAATTTTTCGTTCACCTTTTACACCTGTTGTTTTGGGCCATCCCTGGCTAGTTTGTCATAATCCTTCCATTAATTGGTCTAGTAATTCTATCCTCTCCTGGAACGTCTCTTGTCATGTGAAATGTTTAATGTCTGCTATCCCTCCTGTTTCCTCTGTCTCTTCTTCACAGGAGGAGCCTGGTGATTTGACAGGGGTGCCGGAGGAATATCACGATCTGCGCACGGTGTTCAGTCGGTCCAGGGCCACCTCTCTTCCTCCACACCGGTCGTATGATTGTAGTATTGATCTCCTTCCGGGAACCACTCCCCCCCGACTATACTATACTCTCTGTCGGCTCCCGAACGTAAGGCTCTCGAGGATTATTTGTCTGTAGCTCTTGATGCCGGTACCATAGTCCCCTCCTCCTCTCCCGCCGGAGCGGGGTTTTTTTTTGTCAAGAAGAAGGACGGGTCTCTGCGCCCCTGCATAGATTATCGAGGGCTGAATGACATAACAGTGAAGAATCGTTATCCGCTTCCTCTTATGTCTTCAGCCTTCGAGATCCTGCAGGGAGCCAGGTTTTTCACTAAGTTGGACCTTCGTAACGCTTACCATCTCGTGCGCATCAGGGAGGGGGACGAGTGGAAGACGGCGTTTAACACTCCGTTAGGGCACTTTGAATACCGGGTTCTTCCTTTCGGCCTCGCTAATGCTCCAGCTGTCTTTCAGGCATTAGTCAATGATGTCCTGAGAGACATGCTGAACATCTTTGTTTTCGTTTACCTTGACGATATCCTGATTTTTTCACCGTCACTCCAGATTCATGTTCAGCACGTTCGACGTGTCCTCCAGCGCCTTTTAGAGAATTGTCTTTTTGTGAAGGCTGAGAAGTGCACTTTTCATGCCTCCTCCGTCACATTTCTCGGTTCTGTTATTTCCGCTGAAGGCATTAAGATGATCCCGCTAAGGTCCAAGCTGTCATTGATTGGCCCGCCCCTAAGTCACGCGTCGAGCTGCAGCGCTTTCTCGGCTTCGCGAACTTCTATCGTCGTTTCATCCGTAATTTCGGTCAGGTGGCAGCTCCTCTCACAGCCCTTACTTCTGTCAAGACGTGCTTTAAGTGGTCCGTTTCCGCCCAGGGAGCTTTTGATCTCCTCAAGAATCGTTTTACATCCGCTCCTATCCTTGTTACACCTGACGTCTCTAGACAGTTCGTTGTCGAGGTTGACGCGTCAGAGGTGGGCGTGGGAGCCATTCTTTCTCAGCGCTCCCTCTCTGACGACAAGGTCCACCCATGCGCGTATTTTTCTCATCGCCTGTCGCCGTCGGAACGTAACTATGATGTGGGAAACCGCGAACTGCTCGCCATCCGGTTAGCCCTAGGCGAATGGCGACAGTGGTTGGAGGGGGCGACCGTTCCTTTTGTCGTTTGGACTGACCATAGGAACCTTGAGTACATCCGTTCTGCCAAACGACTTAATGCGCGTCAGGCGCGTTGGGCGCTGTTTTTCGCTCGTTTCGAGTTTGTGATTTCTTATCGTCCGGGCTCTAAGAACACCAAGCCTGATGCTTTATCTCGTCTCTTCAGTTCTTCAGTAGCCTCCACTGACCCCGAGGGGATTCTCCCTGAGGGGCGTGTTGTCGGGTTGACTGTCTGGGGAATTGAGAGGCAGGTAAAGCAAGCGCTCACTCACACTCCGTCACCGCGCGCTTGTCCTAGGAACCTTCTTTTCGTTCCCGTTCCTACTCGTCTGGCCGTTCTTCAGTGGGCTCACTCTGCCAAGTTAGCCGGCCACCCTGGCGTTCGGGGTACGCTTGCTTCCATTTGCCAGCGTTTTTGGTGGCCCACCCGGGAGCATGACACGCGTCGTTTCGTGGCTGCTTGTTCGGTCTGCGCGCAGACTAAGTCCGGTAACTCCCCTCCTGCCGGCCGTCTCAGGCCGCTTCCCATTCCCTCTCGACCGTGGTCTCACATCGCCTTAGATTTTGTCACCGGACTGCCTTCATCAGCGGGGAAGACTGTTATTCTTACGGTTGTCGATAGGTTCTCTAAGGCGGCTCATTTCATTCCCCTTGCTAAGCTTCCTTCTGCTAAAGAGACGGCACAAATCATCATCGAGAATGTTTTCAGAATTCATGGCCTTCCGTCAGACGTCGTTTCGGACAGAGGTCCGCAATTCACGTCTCAATTTTGGAGGGAGTTTTGCCGTTTGATTGGGGCTTCCGTCAGTCTCTCTTCCGGCTTTCACCCCCAGTCTAACGGTCAAGCAGAACGGGCCAATCAGACTATTGGTCGCATCTTACGCAGTCTTTCTTTTCGCAACCCTGCGTCTTGGTCAGAACAGCTCCCCTGGGAAGAATACGCCCACAACTCGCTTCCTTCGTCTGCGACCGGGCTATCTCCTTTTCAGAGTAGCCTCGGGTACCAGCCTCCGCTGTTCTCATCTCAGTTCGCCGAGTCCAGCGTCCCCTCCGCTCAGGCTTTTGTCCAACGTTGCGAGCGCACCAGGAAGAGGGTCAGGTCTGCACTTTGCCGTTATAGGACGCAGACTGTGAGGGCTGCTAATAAGCGTAGAACTAAGAGTCCTAGATATTGTCGCGGTCAGAGAGTTTGGCTCTCCACTCAGAACCTTCCCCTTAAGACGGCTTCTCGCAAGTTGACCCCGCGGTTCATTGGTCCGTTCCGTATTTCTCGGGTCATTAATCCTGTCGCAGTTCGACTTCTTCTTCCGCGATACCTTCGTCGCGTCCACCCGGTCTTCCATGTCTCCTGTATCAAGCCCGTTCTTCGCGCCCCCGCTCGTCTTCCCCCCCCCCCCCATCCTTGTCGAGGGCGCACCCATCTACAGGGTCCGTAGGATTTTGGACATGCGTCCTCGGGGCCGTGGTCACCAGTACCTCGTAGATTGGGAGGGGTACGGTCCTGAGGAGAGGAGTTGGGTTCCCTCTCGGGACGTGCTGGACCGTGCGCTGATCGAGGATTTCCTCCGTTGCCGCCAGGTTTCCTCCTCGAGTGCGCCAGGAGGCGCTCGGTGAGTGGGGGGGTACTGTCATGTATTGTCATGTTGTGTCTTTCTGTCTTTTCCTTTCACCCTGTCTCCCTCTGCTGGTCGTACTAGGTTACCGTTTCTGTCCCTCTTTCCCCCAGCTGTTCCTTGTCTTCTCTGACTACCTCATTCACCCCTTTTCCCACCTGTTCCCTTTTTCCCTCTGATTAGGTCCCTATATCTCTCTCTGTTTCTGCTCCTGTCTTTGTCGGATTCTTGTTTGTGTGTCTCATGCCTGAACCAGACTATCATCGTGTTTGCTGCAACCTTGTCCTGTCCTGTCGGAATCTACCTGTCCATCTGAGCCCACGTGTGTTCATCATTAAAGAAACTCTGTTTGTTAGTCATTTAGGTCAACATTGGATCATTCAGAGATCCTCACTGAACTTCTGGAGAGAGTTTGCTGCACTGAAAGTAAAGGGGCTGAATAATTTTGCACGCCCAATTTTTCAGTTTTTGATTTGTTAAAAAAGTTTGAAATATCCAATAAATGTCGTTCCACTTCATGATTGTTTCCCACTTGTTGTTGATTCTTCACAAAAAAATACTGTTTTATATCTTTATGTTTGAAGCCTGAAATGTGGCAAAAGGTCGCAAAGTTCAAGGGGGCCGAATACTTTCGCAAGGCACTGTATGTATGAGCGATGGCCGTGCGGCATAGGCAAGATGCAATAGACCGTATAAAATACAATATATATACACATATGAGATGAGTAATATAGGATATGTAAACATTATTAAAGTGGCATTATTTAAAGTGACTAGTGATACCTTTATTAAATCCATTCATTATGTTTACACGTGTCCTTCAGTGTAAATGTATTGCAATTATTTTTAGCCACTATTTCATCCTTGTCTACAGTTGGTTGATGTAGAGTACGTGCATACAGTGTTATATTCCTTATAGATATATACAGTATCTCACTTTTTTTCACCTTTATTTAACCAGGTAGGCTAGTTGAGAACAAGTTCTCATTTGCAACTGCGACCTGGCCAAGATAAAGCGTAGCAATTCGACACATACAACAACACAGACTTACACATGGAATAAACAAAACATACAGTCAATAATACATTAGAACAAAAGAAAACAAAAAGTCTATATACAGTGAGTGCAAATGAGGTAAGTTAAGGAAATAAATAGGCCATGGTGGCAAAGTAATTACAATACAGTGGGGCAAAAAAGTATTTAATTCAGCCACCAATTTTGCAAGTTCTCCCACTTAAAAAGATGAGAGAGGCCTGTAATTTTCATCATAGGTACACTTCAACTATGACAGACAAAATGATTTTTAATGAATTTATTTGCAAATTATGGTGGAAAATAAGTATTTGGTCACCTACAAACAAGCAAGACTTCTAGATCTCACAGACCTGTAACTTCTTCTTTAAGAGGCTCCTCTGTCCTCCACTCGTTACCTGTATTAATGGCACCTGTTTGAACTTGTTATAAGTATAAACGACACCTGTCCACAACCTCAAACAGTCACACTCCTAACTCCACTATGGCCAAGACCAAAGAGCTGTCAAAGGACACCAGAAACAAAACAGTAGACCTGCACCAGGCTGGGAAGACTGAATCTGCAATAGGTAAGCAGCTTGGTTTGAAGAAATCAACTGTGGGAGCAATTATTAGGAAATGGAAGACATACAAGACCACTGATAATCTCCCTCGATCTGGGGCTCCACACAAGATCTCACCCCGTGGGGCCAAAATTATCACAAGAATGGTGAGCAAAAATTCCAGAACCACACGGGGGGACCTAGTGAATGACCTGCGGAGAGCTGGGACCAAAGTAACAAAGCCTACCAGTAACCAGTAACTATCAGTAACACACTACGCCACCAGGGACTCAAATCCTGCAGTGCCAGACGTGTCCCCCTGCTTAAGCCAGTACATGGCCAGGCCCGTGTGAAGTTTGCTAGAGAGCATTTGGATGATCCAGAAGAAGATTGGAGAATGTCATATGGTCAGATGAAACTAAAATATAACTTTTTGGTAAAAACTCAACTCGTCGTGTTTGGAGGACAAAGAATGCTGAGTTGCATCCAAAGAACACCATACCTACTGTGAAGCATGGGGGTGGAAACATCATGCTTTGGGGCTGTTTTTCTGCAAAGGGACCAGGACGACTGATCCGTGTAAATGAATGGGGCCATGTATCATGAGATTTTGAGTGAAAACCTCCTTCCATCAGTAAGGACATTGAAGATGAAACGTGGCTGGGTCTTTCAGCATGACAATGATCCCAAACACACCGCCCGGGCAATGAAGGAGTGGCTTCGTAAGAAGCATTTCTAGGTCCTGGAGTGGTCTAGCCAGTCTCAAGATCTCAACCCCATAGAAAATCGTTGGAGGGAGTTGAAAGTCCGTGTTGCCCAGCAACAGCCCCAAAACATCACTGCTCTAGAGGAGATCTGCATGGAGGAATGGGCCAAAATACCAGCAACAGTATGTGAAAACCTTGTGAAGACTTACAGAAAACGTTTGACCTCTGTCATTGCCAACAAAGGGTATATAACAAAGTATTGAGATAAACTTTTGTTATTGACCAAATACTTATTTTCCACCATAATTTGCAAATAAATTCATTAAAAATCCTACAATGTGATTATCTGGATTTATTTTCTCATTTTGTTAAGTCTCATCTTTTTAAGTGGGACAACTTGGTGGCCGACTAAATACTTGTTTGCCCCACTGTAGCAATTAAACACTGGAATGGTAGATTGGCAGAAGATGAATATGCAGGTAGAGATACTGGGGTGCAAAGGAGCAAAATAAATAAATACCAGCATAGTGATGAGGTAGGTAGATAGATGGGCTGTTTACAGATGGGCTATGTACAGGTGCAGTGATCTGTGAGCTGCTCTGACAGCTTGTGCTTAAAGATAGTGAGGGAGATGTGAGTCTCCAGCCTCAGAGATTTTTGCAATTCATTCCAGTCATGGGCAGCAGAGAACTGGAAGGAAAGACGACCAAAGGATGAATTGGTTTTGGGGGTGACCAGTGAGATGCTACGAGTGGGTGCTGCTATGGTGACCAGGGAGCTGAGATAAGGCGGGGATTTACCTAGCAGAGACTGGTAGATAACCTGTAGCCAGTGGATTTGGCGACGAGTATGAAGCGAGGGCCAACCAATGAGAGTGTACAGGTCGCAATGGTGGGTAGTGTATGGGGCTTTGGTGACAAAACGGAGGGCACTGTGATAGACTGCATCCAGTTTGTTGAGTAGAGAGTTGGAGGCTATTTTATAGATGACATCACGGAAGTCGAGGATCGGTAGGATGGTCAGTTTTACGAGGGTATGTTTGGCAGCATGAGTGAAGGATGCTTTGTTGCGATATAGGAAGCCGATTATAGGTTTAATTTTGGATTGGAGATGATTAATGTGAGTCTGGAAGGAGAGTTTACAGTCTAACCAGACACTCAGGTATTTATAGTTGTCCACGTATTCTAAATCAGAGCCGTCCAGAGTAGTGATGCTGGACGGGCGGGCAGGTGCGGGCAGTGATCGATTGAATAGCATGCATTTAGTTTTATTTGCGTTTAAGAGCAGTTGTATGGCATTGAAGCTCGTCTGGAGGTAAGTTAACACAGTGTCCAAGGAGGGGCCAGAAGTATACAGAATGGTGTTGTCTGCGTAGAGGTGGATCAGAGAATCACCAGCAGCAAGAGCAACATCATTGATGTATACAGAAAAGAGAGTCGGACCGAGAATTGAACCCTGTGGCACACCCATAGAGACTGTCAGAGGACCGGACAACAGTCCCTACGATTTCACACACTGAACTCTATCAGAGAAGTAGTTGGTGAACCAGGCGAGGCAATCATTTGAGAAACCAAGGCTGTCGAGTCTGCCAATAAGAATGTTGTGATTGACAGAGTCGAAAGCCTTGGCCAGGTCGATGAATACGGCTGCACAGTAATGTCTCTTATCGATGGAGGTTATGATGTTGTTTAGAACCTTGAGCGTGGCTGAGGTGCACCCATGACCATCTCTGAAACCAGATTGCATAGCGGAGAAGGTATGGTGGGATTCGAAATGGTCAGTATTCTGTTTGCTAACTTGGCTTTTGAAGACCTTAGAAAGACAGGGTTGGATAGATATAGGTCTGTAGCAGTTTGGGTCTAGAGTGTCACCCCCTTTGAAGAGGGGGATGACCGCGGCAGCTTTCCAATCTTTGGGAATCTCAGACGATACGAAAGAGAGGTTGAACAGGCTAGTAATAGGGGTTGCAACAATTTCTGCAGATATTTTTAGAAAGAGAGGGTCCAGATTGTCTAGCCCGGCTGATTTGTAGGGGTCCAGATTTTCTTTCAGAACATCAGCTATCTGGATTTGGAGAAATGGTGGGGGCTTTGGCGGGTTGCTGTGGAGGGTGCCGGGCAGTTGACCGGGGTAGGGGTAGCCAAGTGGAAAGCATGGCCAGCCATAGAGAAATGCTTATTGAAATTCTCAATTATAGTGGATTTATTGGTGGTGACAGTGTTTCCTAGCCTCAGAGCAGTGGGCAGCTGGGATGAGGTGTTCTTATTCTCCATGGACTTTACAGTGTCCCAGAACTTTTTTGAGTTAGTACTACAGGATGCACATTTCTGTTTGAAAAAGCTTGCCTTAGCTTTTCTAACTGCCTGTGTATATTTGTTCCTAACGTCCCTGAAAAGTTGCAAATCACGGGGGCTATTCGATGCTAATGCAGAACGCCACAGGATGTTTTTGTGCTTGTCAAGGGCAGTCAGGTCTGGAGTGAACCAAGGACTATATCTATTCCTAGTTCTAATTTTTTTTAGAGGGGCATGCTTATTTAAGATGGTGAGGAAGGCACTTTTAAAGAATAGCCAGGCATCATCTACTGACGGGATGAGATCAATGTCATTCCAGGATACCCCGGCCAGGTCGATTAGAAAGGCCTTGATCACCACATTCTTTTGGAGAGATTGGAAACCCAAATTGGTCTACACGGACAAGTTCTGGCCTGGTTTAGATCTTATCTGTCGGAAAGATATCAGTTTGTCTCTGTGAATGGTTTGTCCTCTGACAAATCAACTGTAAATTTCGGTGTTCCTCAAGGTTCCGTTTTAGGACCACTATTGTTTTCACTATATATTTTACCCCTTGAGGATGTCATTCAAAAACACAATGTTAACTTTCACTGCTATGCGGATGACACACAGCTGTACATTTCAATGAAACATGGTGAAGCCCAAAAAATTGCCCTCGCTTCTCGGACAAAACCGAGATGCTTGTTCTAGGTCCCAAGAAACAAAGAGATCTTCTGTTGAATCTGACAATTAATCTTAATGGTTGTACAGTCGTCTCAAATAAAACTGTGAAGGTCCCCGGAGTTACTCTGGACCCTGATCTCTCTTTTAAAGAACATATCAAGACTGTTTCAAGGACAGCTTTTTTCCATCTACGTAACATTGCAAAAATCAGAAACTTTCTGTCCAAAAATGATGCAGAAAAATGTATCTATGCTTTTGTCACTTGTAGGTTAGACTACTGCAATGCTCTACTTTCCAGCTACCCGGATAAATCACAAAATATACTTCAGTTAGTGCTAAATACGGCTGCTAAAATCCTGACTAGAACCAAAACATTTGATCATATTACTCCAGTGCTAGCCTCCCTACACTAGCTTCCTGTCAAGGCAAGGGCTGATTTCAAGGTTGTACTGCTAACCTACAAAGCATTACATGGGCTTGCTCCTACCTATCTCTCTGATTTGGTCCTGCCGTACATACCTACACGTACGCTACGGTCACAAGATGCAGGCCTCCTAATTGTCCCTAGATTTTCTAAGCAAACAGCTGGAGGCAGGGCTTTCTCCTATAGAGCTACATTTTTATGGAATGGTCTGCCTACCCATGTGAGAGACGCAAACTCGGTCTCAACCTTTAAGTCTTTACTGAAGACTCATCTCTTCAGTGGGTCATATGATTGAGTGTAGTCTGGCCCAGGAGTGTGAAGTTGAACGGAAAGGCTCTGGAGCAACGAACCGCCCTTTCTGTCTCTGCCTGGCCAGTTCCCATCTTTCCACTTGGATTCTCTGACTCTAACCCTATTACAGGGGCTGAGTCACTGGCTTACTAGGGCTCTTTCATACCGTCCCTAGGAGGGGTGCGTCACTTGAGTGGGTTGAGTCACTGATGTGATCTTCCTGTCTGGGTTGGCGCCCCCGCTTGGGTTGTGCCGTGGCAGAGATCTTTGTGGGCTATACTCGGCCTTGTCTCAGGATGATAAGTTGGTGGTTGAAGATATCCCTCTAGTGGTGTGGGGGCTGTGCTTTGGCAAAGTGGGTGGGGTTATATCCTTCCTGTTTGGCCCTGTACGGGAGTGTCATCGGATGGGGCCACAGTGTCTCCTGACCTCTCCTGTCTCAGCCTCCAGTATTTATGCTGCAGTAGTTTATGTGTCGGGGGGCTAGGGTCAGTTTGTTATATCTGGAGTACTTCTCCTGTCCTATCCGGTGTCCTGTGTGAATTTAAGTATGCTCTCTCTAATTCTCTCTTTCTCTCTTTCTTTCTCTCTCTCGGAGGACCTGAGCCCTAGGACCATGTCTCAGGACTACCGGGCATGATGACTCCTTGCTGTCCCCAGTCCACCTGGCCGTGCTGCTGATCCAGTTTCAAGTGTTCTGCCTGTGATTATTATTATTTGACCATGCTGGTCATTTATGAACATTTGAACATCTTGACCATGTTCGGTTATAATCTCCACCCGGCACAGCCAGAAGAGGACTGGCCTGGTTTCTCTCTAGGTTTCTTCCTAGGTTTTGGCCTTTCTAGGAAGTTTTTCCTAGCCACCGTGCTTCTACACCTGCATTGCTTGCTGTTTGGGGTTTTAGGCTGGGTTTCTGTACAGCACTTTGAGATATCAGCTGATGTACGAAGGGCTATATCAATAAATTTGATTTGATTTGATATCATTGCATATGTAGGAGGTGGAACAACATGATTGGTTAAGGCATATTGAGCAGGGCTAGAGGCTCTACAGTGAAATAAGACAGTAATCACTAACCAGGACAGTACTGGACAAGGCATATTGATATTAGAGAGAGGCATGCGTAGCCAAGTGAACATCTGGGTCCAGTGAGTGGTTGGGCTGGCTGGGGACACAGCGATTCAGACAGTTAGCAGGCCGATGCTAACAAGCTAACTGTTTGTAGGCCAGGGCTAAACAAGCTAGCAGCGAGTAGACCGGGGCAAGCTAGCAGTTAGCAGGCCGGGTTAGCAAGCAAGCAGTTAGCATGGGCTAGCAGTTACAGACCGGGCAGGTAAGCTAGCAGTTAGCAGGCCGGGGCCGGAAACTAGCACTTAGTAGACCGGGGCAAGCTAGCAGTTAGCAGGCCAGGTTAGCAAGCAGTTAGCAGGGGCTAGCAGTTAGCAGACCGGGTTAGCAAGCAAGCCGTTAGCAGGGGATAGAAAGTTAGCCTTTGGGGGACGTCGCGATGGGGGTAAGTCTATTTTTGCCTCTTCGTGCGGTGACGTCGATAGACTAGTCATGGAATTAGTAGGGTTCCAAGTAGATCTAGGTAGCTAGCAGGCCTAGCTGGTGAGCATAATGGACCTTCAGCGGGCGTCGCGCCTGAGGGGCCTGTTGGGAGTCCTCGGGCAGATTATGTAGGTGTTCCAGTCGTGGGGGATCTGCGGGGTTCCATGCCCAGTACCGGCTGTAGAAGGGGTCCGGATATTGTAGCCCAGGAGTATACTTCGGTGGTAGCCCAGGAGTATACTTCGGTGGTAGCACAAGATCCCTGGCTAGCTTCAAGCTAATTTGTGCTTGCTCTGGGATGGAAACGCTAGCCAGGAGTAGTCATCCGGGATTGCGGTTAGCTAGTTGTGAAGATCCAGATGAAAATGTTCAGTTTACGGTAGGAATCCGGGGATAAAAATAACAGGTCCGTTATGCTCTGGTTAGAGTCACGTTGTTCGAACTGACGAGAGCTTTCCGAGCTGAAGGTTAGCTGATGACCGCTGGCAATGGTTTGCTGACTGATAGCTGGTAGTTAGCTGGCTAGCTTCAGTTGAGGGTATTCCAGATCCAAAGTAAATATGAATACTTTAGGAAAAAAAAAGCAGATCCACGCCACATTGGGTGAGGCGGGTTGCAGGAGAGTATTTAGATGTTGAGGTTAAGCTAAATATTTTTAAGGATATCGGACGAAAAAGATGTAAAACGATATATACAAGGGACACGACAGGACAAAGACGTCTGACTGCTACATCATCTTGGATTGCAAAATGTATTCAATACAAATGTATTGAATGCTCCCTTAGCTCTATTCCACCATTTATGTGTTCAGTCTATGGGAAGCTGCCCTTCAAAGTTCTCCTGGGGTAAAACTGAGAATGTATGCAGTTGATAAAGACAGTGGGCCTGTTGCACTTCTCCTCCACACCGTCACAGCAGTGCTTCTTGTTGCAGAGATAAGGAGGTGGTTGCCTTGTGGGATCAGACGCCGTCAAATCACAGATCAGGACGAGGCTGTCGAGCAGGAAGAGGAAGACAGGAGGCAGGGAGTGTGTGTGTGTGTGTGTGTGTGTGTGTGTGTGTGTGTGTGTGTGTGTGTGTGTGTGTGTGTGTGTGTGTGTGTGTGTGTGTGTGTGTGTGTGTGGTGTGTGTGGTGTGTGTGTGTGGTGTGTGTGTATGGTGTTTGTGTGGTGTTTGTGTGGTGTTTGTGTGTCTGTGAGTGTGTGTGAGTATTCACTCTTGTAATCATGAAGAGACAGACCTATTGATAAGCTGCTGTCCTTGTCCACCGACACTGAACATCTGGCCTGACCTAGTATCCCCCAGCTAAGTGAACAGGGCTGAATGATAATCATATTTTAACAGCCTCCGCACCCACATTAACCTTTATGAACAGGTGTTTGTACAGACCTCTGTTTGTTTGTCTACCCTTCTGCATTTTCGCTAACATTGTTCTATGAGGTCTAACTGCTGCCTGGGGGCATTTTTTAGTACGTACTGTGACTATTAAACTCTCATACTTAGTGAGGATGAATGGAATTGTAGTACTTAAATAGGATTATACAAGTAAAGTGGAAAATAGTTGTAAAATATGATCTTCTCTGTTGTTTTTCATGATGCAGGATGTTGAAACAGACAGAATGGGCCAGAACAGGAGCACCTGTAACTTGGCAGCCATGGAGGAGAGATTTAAAACAGGAGGATGAACTGGATGTCCTGGTTATGCCAGCCTAACAGTGACGAACAGCTACATTAATCAACCCTGTCCAGCAGACAAGGGTTGAGTCAAAAATGAACACTTCACCATATTTAGCCGCTACTGAAAGGTTGCTTCCGCCTCCCCAGGAATACCCTGGCCCACTTCTCCCTCTCCCTCCATATGCCCCCCCCCCTGCACTTTTCCCTCTCCCTCCATATGTCTCCCCCTGCACTTCTCCCTCTCCCTCCATATGTATCCCCTTGCACTTCTCCCTGTCCCTCCATATGTCTCCCCCTGCACTTCTCCCTCTCCCTCCATATGCCTCCCCCTGCACTTCTCCCTCTCCCTCCATGTGTCTCCCCCTGCACTTCTCCCTCTCCCTCCATATGTCTCCCCCTGCACTTCTCCCTCTCCCTCCATATGTCTCCCCCTGCACTTCTCCCTCTCCCTCCATATGCCTCCCCCTGCACTTCTCCCTCTCCCTCCATATGTATCCCCCTGCACTTCTCCCTCTCCCTCCATATGTCTCCCCCTGCACTTCTCCCTCTCCCTCCATATGCCTCCCCCTGCACTTCTCCCTCTCCCTCCATGTGTCTCCCCCTGCACTTCTCCCTCTCCCTCCATATGTATCCCCTTGCACTTCTCCCTCTCCCTCCATATGTCTCCCCCTGCACTTCTCCCTCTCCCTCCATATGTCTCCCCTTGCACTCTCCCTCTCCCTCCATATGTCTCCCCCTGCACTTCTCCCTCTTGTGGTTGGATTGATTACACAATCTAGGCTACTTTGCATTGCTGCTTGTCATATCGAAATAATAGAGGCTACATTGTCATGGTCAAAATACATAATCTGTAAACAAGTGTATAGAAGAAGAGGATCTGATGCACCAATAGGATACCATTTACAGTGTAAACACATTGCAGCACCAAACCTACCCAGAATCTCCCTTTAGGGAAACTGGCTCCAGAGTGACCAATAGGATTCCATTTACAGTGTAAACACACTGCAGCACCAAACCTACCCAGAGCCTGGCTGCAGAGTGATGGGCCTGATTGTTCTGGGGAGATAAGACTCAGGCTTCTCTGATGTAGACAGCTTCCTTTCACACAAAGACACAAAGAAGCGGACTGCATTGATTTAGAATCGATTCAAGGGCCCAGACTTTGGAGATCTCTCCAGTTAGTTCTCGTCTAGCTGGGAGTGTGTTGAAGGAAGCAGATAATATTGTGAGAGAGGTGAGACAGCCAGATAACATAGTTAGAAAGCAATAGAGAGGAATTATATTATTGTGGAGCTATGATTTCCTCGCCCATCTAAAGGCTCCTGGTAGCGTCCCAATGGCCAATGAGATGTAATTTTGTCACGGTAGAATGAGCACCTGTCTGTTGAGCCTACAGGCTGCTGGTGGCCCGTTAGTTATGGTGAGAGAGAGTATGGCCATTTATCAGCTTGGGTGATTTCTTAAATGAGGACATATTGGGACAGGTGACAGAGCAGCACGAGAGGAGATTAGGTCTGTAAATCGGCTGTAGCCAGAGAGCCGAAGTGACAGCAGGCATCTCCCCTGGATCTAATAGGAGCTAGGCTGTCTGTCTGTGGGCTCCTACTGCACATGGTCTGTTCCACTATTCACAGTCAATTCTGGGGGCAATGGAGAGCAAGGTGCTAGTATCACGTTCTGAGGTATGACCCAGGTGCAGACAGTGTTGAAGAAACAAAAGCTTATTCTTTAAACAGGGGCAGGAAAACGACAAGTCAAGGCAGGCAGGGGTCAATAATCCAGAGAAGGTGTAAAGCACCGGAACAGTAGGCGGGCTCAGGGTCAGGTCAGGCAGAGGTCAGTAATCCAGAGTAGTGGGGCAAAGGTACAGGACGACAGGCAGGGTCAGGGCAGGCAGAACAGTCAGAACCGGGAAACTAGAAAACAGGTGCAAGGAACAGGCGGGAGCAGGGAAACAGAACGCTGGTAGGTTCTACAAAACAAAACGAATTGGCAACAGACAAACAGAGAACACAGGTATAAATAGACAGGAGATAATGGGGAAGATGGGCGACACCTGGAGGGGGGCAGAGATGAGTACAAAGACAGGTGAAACAAATCCGGGCGTGACAGCTGGAGTACCTACAGTATCCACAATAGGGAAGAACTGGGGACAGAAGGAATGGAGTTGTCGCTGTTGTAATAATGGCATGCATGAAGGGGCCCTAGCAGAATTTTTGTCATGGTTTCTAATGCTAAATCAGAACAAGGGAAACAGACAGTCCATCATGACAATGACCCAAATGTAGAGACTTAAATTCCGCACAAATGTGAACTTGGAATTCAGAGAACTGTGTATCCCTAAAAACAAATGCAAAAACAGGAACCTCATTGTACAATGGATGTTTTCATATTGCCAGATTTGTGACTGTGTCTGTTTACAGATGATAAATACCAGACTTGTATTTTGAGTATGACTGCAGTCGGCCTGTTATTAATTGGCATAGGTTTTGCTAAATGGGGTTACTTGAAGAACAGCACAGCCTTGGCCATGCAGAGCATGAGAGATGTGACAAAGCCACTGATTCATTTAAAACAATAGAGTCGACCAAGGAAAGAGGATCATATAATAAGTCATACAGACATGATAAGTATGGGGGATCAATTATATTTGCCGCAGATACAAAGTTTGATGGATTATGGCTGTTCCCAAACAGTACATTAAAATGCAGTATATTTACCTCTCCAAGTGCCTCTTCTGCAAATATATGTGATTGGGGCAGTCAGCAGGACGGAATTATAAGTGTCTTTGGCGGTTGGTTAAGATTCATTAAAGAGTTCTATAGTTGGGACCCTACTGAGTCTATGTGCTTCCGAATAGCCCAGAAAATAAATATTGTATTTCACCCATAATTTTTTCCCTCCCAGGGATTTATATTAAAGAGAAAGTGGGCGTGCGGCAATCAGCTAATGGCTAGGCTGGCCGCAAGCTGAAGGCTATTAGCTGTGGTGTTGCACGGCAATTAGCTTGTGATTGCAAGAGACAGCTGAGACATGGCTGGTTTTCTCTGTGGACGATCTACTGTAGCGTTCCACTTAATGGGATGTTACTTAAAATGTTTCCCTTTATTTTTACTACTAAAACGTTCCCAAACGTCATAACATGGACAAAATGTATATTCCTTCACAGTTCAAAGGGACATTTGCAGATCTCTTTCACAAAACAGCTATGAATTGGCAGTAATCATTTAGAACTGAAAAAACATTCCTTGATAATAGTATGCTGTTGACCTCCAATGGATCGTCATGACTCTGTCATCCATATGGGTCATTCATGTTCACTACTCTCCATTCTACCCCCTCTCTCCTTCTCTATGCCTCTGAACATAACATGTTCTCTGCCATCGAGCTGTCACCACTCAACTGTAACCATGAAACATTGCAATTTCTGCCTTTTAGAAACATGTGCAAGCTGTTTAAAATATATATGTATGTATATGTATTGTCGTGTCTTTGGCTATGCCGGATTAAGTGATATGACATGCTATTCTATGAAATAATTTCTCCGTAATTAATATTACCTGATTGAGCTAATCATGTAAATGTAATTAACTAGAGAGTCGGGGCCCCACAAAATAATATTTATAGAGCTGTTATCTTCCGAATAAACTCCTAGTAATATTTTACATCAATAGCAGTCAATATTAATCGTCATCTTAATTCATCTGAAAGTCGTCAATTCTTGGTTATCTGCACAAACCCTGGCTAACAAGTTGAATCAGCAATACAAAATTGGGTTTAATTATTTATTTACTAAATACCTAACTAATCACACAGAATTACACATACACATAATTAATCAACTTGATTACATATTACGTCATAAAGGAAAACGTCCCTTGCGGGCGGAACAGATTTGACTGCTGGTTACACAAACAAAAAGTTGGCTGGGTTTGAGTGAAAGAGCGGGAAGACTGAGGGACAAAGGCCGAAGCTGTGCTATCGTAAATACAGTATCTTATGCATTCTAAATTACCGGCCATTTGGAAAAGGAAAACTCTGAGCTGTGCTTTGGTAGGTTGGTGGTAGATGGAAGACCGTGTTGCCAAACCGAGTCCTTTGTCCTTTGAAGAATGTCTCTGGTGGTCAATTGGATACGATGTAGTAACGTCGTTGTGTGATAGACGGGATACACTGTCTGTTCCTTCCTAACCCTCGTTTGCCGTTGCTGTTGCAAACTCAACGGCTAGGAGGTATCACTTCTGTAGTGAATAAGAGTTCAAAGTTCATACCATTCGCAACCAAAGCTCACGCTGATGTTGGCTTCATTCTGTAGTTATTATCTGAACCATTCTGACATCGGACCGTCGTCCTCACATCCTCGGAACAGGAGGTTATATTGTCATCAAGGCTTTATATAGGAAGGGAGAGGAGGGCGTGTTTGAAATGTTTTATAGCCCATGTCCCTTCACAGGGGTGGGCCACTGATCGAGCAGAGCCCTTATGAAAACCCTAATCTCACATTTTAGAAGCTAAAATCACATTTCATCCCATCACGAATCATTTCATATTTAAACATTTAAATTGAACAACAATTCCATGTGAATCCGATAACTCTGATGTGTAGAATTTTTTAACTTACGTAAGTTAGGATCAACAATTTATTTTAAAAATGTGAAATCTCAGAATAATAGTAGAGAGAATGATTTATTTCAGCTTTTATTTCTGTCATCGCATTCCCAGTGGGTCAGAAGTTTTCATACACTCAATTAGTATTTGGTAGCATTGCCTTTAAATTGTTAAACTTGGGTCAAACGTTTTGGGTAGCCTTCCTCAAGCATCCCACAATAAGTTGGGTGAATTTTGGCCCATTCCTCCTGACAGAGCTGGTGTAACTGAGTCAGGTTAGTAGGCCTCCTTACTCGCACAAGCTTTTTCATTTCTGCCCACAAATTTTCCATAGGATTGAGGTCAGGGCTTTGTGATGGCCACTCCAATACCTTGACTTTGTTGTCCTTAAGCCATTTTGCCACAACTTTGGAAGTATACTTGGGGTCATTGTCCATTTGGAAGACCCATTTGCGACCAAGCTTTAACTTCCTGACTGATGTTGCTTCAATATATCCACATAATTTTCCTCTCTCATGATGCCGTCTATTTTGTGGAGTGCACCAGTCCCTTCTGCAGCAAAGCACCCCCACAACAGTGCTTCACGGTTGGGATGGTGTCTTCGGCTTGCAAGCCTACCCTTTTTTCCTCCAAACATAACGATGGTCATTATGGCCAAACAGTTCTATTTTTGTTTCATCAGACCAGAGGACATTTCTCTAAAAAGTACAATCTTTGTCCCCATGTGCAGTTGCAAACCGTAGTCTGGCCTTTTTTATGGCGGTTTTGGAGCAGTGGCATCTTCCTTGCTGAGCAGCCTTTCAGGTTATGTTATGTTACTGTGGATATAGATACTTTTGTACCTGTTTCCTCCAGCATCCTCACAAGGTCCTTTGCTGTTGTTCAGGGATTGATTTGCACTTTTCGCACCAAAGTACGTTATTCTCTAGGAGACATAACGCGTCTCCCTCCTGAGCAGTATGACGGCTGTGTGGTCCCATGGAGTTTATACTTGCATACTATTGTTTGTACAGATTAACGTGGTACCTTCAGGCGTTTGGAAATTTTTCCCAAGGATGAACCAGACTCTGATGTACCAACATAACTGTAGTGGAGGGACTAGGGCTCTTATGTACCAACATAACTGTAGTGGAGGGACCAGAGCTCTGATGTACCAACAGTACTGTAGTGGAGAGACCAGGGCTCTGATGTACCAACAGTACTGTAGAGAAGGGACCAGGGCTCTGATGTACCAACAGTACTGTAGTGGAGGGACCAGGGCTCTGATGTACCAACAGTACTGTAGTAAAGGTACCAGGGCTCTGATGTACCAACATAACTGTAGTAGAGGGACCAGGGCTCTGATGTACCAACAGTACTGTAGAGGAGGGACCAGGGCTCTGATGTACCAACATAACTGTAGTAGAGGGACCAGGGCTCTGATGTACCAACAGTATTGTAGAGAAGGGACCAGGGCTCTGATGTACCAACATAACTGTAGTGAAGGGACCAGGGCCCCAATGTACCAACAGTACTGTAGAGAAGTGACCAGGGCTCTGATGTACCAACAGTACTGTAGTGGAGGGACCAGGGCTCTGATGTACCAACAGTACTGTAATGTAGGGACCAGGGCTCTGATGTACCAACAGTACTGTAGTGGAGGGACCAGGGCTCTGATGTACCAACAGTACTGTAGAGAAGTGACCAGGGCTCTGATGTACCAACAGTACTGTAGTGGCGGGATCAGGGCTCTGATGTACCAACAGTACTGTAGAGAAGGAACCAGGGCTCTGATGTACCAATAGTACTGTAGTGGAGGGACCAGGGCTGTGATGTACCAACAGTACTGTAGCGAAAGGACCAGGGCTCTGATGTACCAACAGTACTGTATTGAAGGGACCGGGGCTCTGATGTACCAACAGTACTGTAGTGGAGGGACCAGAGCTCTGATGTACCAACTTAACTATAGTGGAGGGACCAGGGCTCTGATGTACCAACATAACTGTAGTAGAGGGACCAGGGCTCTGATGTACCAAGAGTACTGTAGTGAAGGGACCAGGGCTCTGATGTACCAACATAACTGTAGTGAAGGGACCAGGGCTCCAATGTACCAACAGTACTGTAGTGAATGGACCAGGGCTCCAATTTACCAACAGTACTGTCGAGAAGGGACCAGGGCTCTGATGTACCAACAGTACTGTAGTGGAGGGATCAGGGCTCTTATGTACCAACAGTAATGTAGAGAAGGGACCAGGGCTCTGATATACCAACAGTACTGTAGAGAAGGGACCAGGGCTATGATGTACCAACAGTACTGTAGTGGAGGAAC
Source organism: Oncorhynchus mykiss (assembly GCF_013265735.2). NCBI lineage: Eukaryota > Metazoa > Chordata > Actinopteri > Salmoniformes > Salmonidae > Oncorhynchus > Oncorhynchus mykiss. The sequence continues at coordinate 80,487,211 of NC_048576.1, read as the reverse complement.
CAGGGCTCTGATGTACCAACAGTACTGTAGAGAAGGGACCAGGGCTCTGATATACCAACAGTACTGTAGAGAAGGGACCAGGGCTCTGATGTACCAACAGTACTGTAGTGGAGGAACCAGGGCTCCGATGTACCAACAGTACTGTAGATCAGGGACCAGGGCTCCGATGTACCAACAGTACTGTAGAGAAGGGACCAGGGCTCTGATGTACCAATATAACTGTAGAGAAGGGACCAGGGCTCTGATGTACCAACAGTACTGTAGAGAAGAGACCAGGGCTCTGATGTACCAACAGTACTGTAGAGAATGGACCAGGGCTCTGATGTACCAACAGTACTGTAGTGGAGGGACCAGGGCTCTGATGTACCAACAGTACTGTAGAGAAGGGACCAGAGCTCTGATGTACCAACAGTACTGTAGTGGAGGAACCAGGGCTCTGATGTACCAACAGTACTGTAGAGAAGGGACCAGGGCTCTGATGTACCAACAGTACTGTAGTGGAGGGACCAGGGCTCTGATGTACCAACATAACTGTAGTGGAGGGACCAGGGCTCTGATGTACCAACAGTACTGTATAGAGAAGGGACCAGGGCTCCTATGTACCAACAGTACTGTAGAGAAGGGACCAGGGCTCTGATGTACCAACAGTACTGTAGAGAAGGGACCAGGGCTCCGATGTACCAACAGTACTGTAGAGAAGGGACCAGGGCTCCGATGTACCAACAGTACTGTAGAGAAGGGACCAGGGCTCCGATGTACCAACAGTACTGTAGAGAAGGGACCAGGCTCCGATGTACCAACAGTACTGTAGAGAATGGACCAGGGCTCTGATGTACCAACAGTACTGTAGAGAATGGACCAGGGCTCCGATGTACCAACAGTACTGTAGATCAGGGACCAGGGCTCCGATGTACCAACAGTACTGTAGTGAAGGGACCAGGGCTCTGATGTACCAACAGTACTGTAGAGGAGGGACCAGGGCTCTGATGTACCAACAGTACTGTAAAGAAGGGACCAGGGCTCTGATGTACCAACAGTACTGTAGTGGAGGGACCAGGGCTCCGATGTACCAACAGTACTGTAGAGAAGGGACCAGGGCTCTGATGTACCAACAGTACTGTAGAGGAGGGACCAGGGCTCTGATGTACCAACAGTACTGTAAAGAAGGGACCAGGGCTCTGATGTACCAACAGTACTGTAGTGGAGGGACCAGGGCTCTGATGTACCAACAGTACTGTAGAGAAGGGACCAGGGCTCTTATGTACCAACAGTACTGTAGAGAAGGGACCAGGGCTCTGATGTACCAACAGTACTGTAGAGAAGAGACCAGGGCTCTGATGTACCAACATTACTGCATTGGAGGGACCAGGGCTCTGATGTACCAACAGTACTGTAGAGAAGGGACCAGGGCTCTGATGTACCAACAGTACTGTAGAGAAGGGACCAGGGCTCTGATGTACCAACATAATTGTACTGAAGGGACCAGGGAATTCAAGTCTTCCTGTTTTATCTCCAACAACTAACTTAGCTTCAAAGATAATCTTGAGCTGAATGCAAAGAGTCCAAATTAATACTCTTCTTGAAGCTATCATATAAAGCCCTCAAACCATTAAGTCATGGTTTGATTAAGTCATTTAGATATTAGAAGTACATGAGATTTTGTCTTGATGATAATCCGTGGTCTCTCTGTAAATGCATTTTTTCTTGTTAAAGAAGTTTAACTCTTTCCATCGACTAGAAAATGACCACCTCTACCTGAACTTTCTCTTAATCTATTTTCCAATTTCACAGTGACTGGTGATACCTCAATATTGTATTATAAATCATGCTATATAGGCTTAATCTTTTATGGGTATCAAACATTCACTAACACAAGCACACAAATATAAGTGTATGTACTGTGTAAGGTAACTCATTATTCATTTAACTGCTTTGTTACATCTTTCCCCTCACGGCTGCCCCACGCCATTCTGTTCTTAATGTATCCTGAAAGGTACACTCTTAGAGAAAAGGGTTCCAAAAGGGTTCTTTGGCTGTCCCCTTAGGAGAACCCTTTTTGGTTCCATGGAGAACCCTTTCTGGTTACACATAAACCCTTTTGGGTTCCATTTAGAACCCTCTGTGGAAAGGGTCCTACATGGAACCCAAAATGGTTCCTCAAAGGATTCTTCTACGGGGACAGCCGCAGAGTCATTTTAGGCTCTAGATAGCATATTTTTTTCTCAGAATGTACAAGCCCTTTGATGTTACATGGTCTGATTGATTGAGTCATGTAGGCTGCGTTTAGACAGGCAATTTAGCAATTTTTTTCACTAATTGGTCTTTTGACCAATCCGGTCAGCTCGGAAAAAGATCTGATGTTAAAATATTTGATGTGATTTATGAGAAAACCAGTTGTCACGTCCTGACCTTAGTTCCTTTTGTATGTTTCTATTTTAGGTTGGTCAGGGCGTGAGTTGGGGTGGGCATTCAATGTTTTTGTTCTATGTTTGGTATTTCTATGTGTTTGGCCCGGTATGGTTCCCAATCAGAGGCAGCTGTCAATTGTTGTCTCTGATTGAGAACCATACTTAGGTAGCCTGTTTTCCCACTCTTGTTTGTGGGTGGTTGTTTTCGCAGCTGTATAGACCTGTTTCTTTATCTGGATTGTATTCTCAGTAAATATTGTAGTTGTAGTAAGTTGAAGAAACCCACAGTGTCTTTACTCTAAATGCAAATCATCAGTGAGAGCCATCCATCTGGGGCTTCTCAGTGACAGAGGCAGGGGTGTGAGTGACTTTCTTCAATAGGATCCACAAGATTCCTGTCTCTGATGATTCCTGGAGATGTTCCTGGGGAACTTACCCACGATGCAGCCCTTATCCTTGGCCAATTCCCAGAACAGCGGAGGAGCCTCGTGAAGAAACCCAGATTTTGTGTGATTTATTTATATATACTTTTTTGTCTACATTCTTTTTTGTCCCTCCCTCTTCTTCGTGTGCCATGTCGAGGTGCCTGGGAGAGCAGCTTCAGTGCCATCAGCTTCATTGTGTACTTTACATGAAAAGAGAGTGAGATGCCTCCCCTGCGGTGGATTAATGATTTATTGCACAGCCTTCTTGCTCTTCTCATCTCACTTGTAAGGGGGGGGGGGGGGAGAGAGTTTAACAAGCACACTTGTTTTCACCCAGCCCTCAGATAGTCCCCATTTAGAGCAATGAGAAATGTGCCATGGTGCCACTCTGTGCAGCTGTGACCCAGTTCATAGACTCTCACCAGCACAGTGCCAGTGAGGAGGACACCAGATCCAGAGTGGGCACACACATTTGATTTGCTGGGGCATACACACCATCCCCCTACACGGGCACTGCCACAGCTTTCTATAGCGCCAACCTTATAATGACAGACGAAGGCAAAAACGGCATTTGTTGACTTCTGATGTGGCCATCATATCTTATGAAAAAAATTGTGAACTTAGTTATTTTTTATTTCTTAGCTTGTCAAGAGACTTGCTGTATGTAACAGCAGTTAATTCTGTATAAGACTAGTCATGGCATCCATTTTAGCAGAGGACCTACAACCTGGCAGAAGAACACTGCATTTTAGAGAAAGACTGTATTCATGGTATCTGTGCCCAGGTACTCCAAGTCGGAGAAAGGAAGCGACTGCACCTTATGAAACCGAACACCCCATTGGGATTCTCACTAGCTGACAAGATTTAGCACTTAAAATACTGCATATTGATTTCATACCAAGTTTAAGGGACTAGGGCAACCCAATTTCACATTTTGAAAGGAACATCAAATAAAATGAGCTTATTAAATATAAAAAATACTTTCAAAAGTTTTAAATAGATTATAACAGTAAGAGAGATGAACAGGGCAACATAGCACCTTGCTGCCATGTCTGTGAACTCATATCTACCTTGTTAAAATGATAACAATTAAGTCCATATTTTCCCTTTGAAAGTTTGAGATCTTGAAGTTGAATGCAGTCTTGACCATTCACTCTGTTCTATCTTGTCTCATCCTGTCCTCAACTTAAACTATTCTGAATAATAGTTGCTAGTGAAATATTGAAAATGATGTCCTTACCAGCATCTGATAACCATCCATTCTAATCCTTTAGTGTGATTAGATCCAAATTCAATTAGTTTCAAATGAACCCCCCTCTCTTCCTTTTTACTTTTCTGGCTAATTATCTTTCATTCATTGTGGGAACATCGTATCTTTCATCAGTAGTTTAGAGTCTCCATTATTAGAGCCTTAGAAACAGCTGGCCATGGGGTTGGTTTACTATGGGCCTTCTGCATTTAAACTGGGGGATAACTTTACTGACTCTGGCACAGGTTGATTCTGTGTCAATACACTATTACACTTGTGTGGATGGACTTCAGTCACAACCGTGTTGGAGCCAAAACCTCTCAGCATTTTATGGTTTAACCAATGGTGCAATACAGTGCTCTCTACATGCCAAATTAATTCCTAGATCTATTTTTAGCTTCTTTAAAAAATCCTTTCCTACAGTAGCAATACAGTGATCTCCCTCATCTCTATATGAACTATGACCACACCATTCAACAGATTCAACAGTGCATTGGATATAGGAACAGCTTGTGTGTAGAGCTCAGTCATCCATGGGGACAGAGTTGTTGATGCACCTGTCAGTTCTGTGTCCTGTGCCTGGAGCTGTCTGAGTGGAGATACATGCCCTTATTAAGACTCATGTACAATCACTGCGTCTGGCTGATGGACCTTTGTGTTTTGATGTCATTTTTTCATTCCATACAACACAGGACTCCCCCTTGATGATCTTTTTCATATGACATTGATTTATAAGGAGGTTATTACAACTGACAATGATGGATAATGCTCCTGTATTTATGATAATTATATTGAGATTAAACATGTTTCAGATATTTAAAAAGTCAAAAACGATTAAAAAGTAAAAGAAGTGAAAGAAAGACCTGTTGCTATGGTTCCTTGATCAGTCATTTATTTGAAAGTAAACATTTGAAGAATGTGAGGTTTACTCTCAGGATATTTCCTCTTTACCCAGACACCATTTTCTTCTATTTTGTCTTGCCTGTAGGTGACAGCCTTCCAACAACTTCCATATAGCATAGCCAGCAAAACCTATCCAACAACATATCGTTTGTAAACACATTGCAACTACATGAAAATTACTGTCATGTGAAAACACAGTTTGTCACGCAGTTCAAGTTTTGCAATCAGAAAATATCTAGCTCTCGAAAGGACTCACAGGTTTCAAACAGGCTGTGTGATTGAAGGCTGTCAGAGCTTCAATTACTAGTGCAGATAAATGTAGAAACAGTGACATGGGAGCAAAGAAAAGACTGAAGTGGACAAGCCAAGACAGGCTTCAGTGAGCCTGTCAATGAACCACATACTTCAAGAGAAAGCTTGAAAGTTTCCTGGGCTGAAAAACCTTCCCCTAGAATGGCATGGTCTTAGTGCCTAATTGGGCTGATTAAAGGAACTCCTAAGCTGGCACTTTTGATTAAGTGGAGTGATGGGGGTGATAAAGCCTGCCTGTCAGGCGGGCCAGGCCTATTAGATGGACAGAATGAAGGGGAGTTCACATTTTCCTCCATCACAGGGAGAAAAAGAAATGAACACATCAATCGTTATGAAATCATTATGGGCAGTAGTGTCACGCCCTGGCCTTAGTTATCTTTGTTTTCTTTATTATTTTGGTTAGGTCAGGGTGTGACATGGGGGATTTATGTGTTTTGCCTGGTCTAGGGGTTTTGTATATTTATGGGGTGTTTACTAGTCTAGGTGTTTATGTAAGTCTATGGTTGCCTAGATTGGTTCTCAATTAGAGGCAGGTATTTATCCTTGTCTCTGGTTGGGAACCATTTTTAGGCAGCCATGTTCTTTGGGTATTTTGTGGGTGATTGTTTCCTGTGTCTGTTTGTGCCACATGGGACTGTTTCGTTGCCAGTTCCCTTTGTTATTTTGTATTTGTGTTCATTTTTCCCTATTAAAACATGGACACCTACCAAGCTGCGTATTGGTCCGATCCTTGTTTCACCTCTTCAGAGGAAGGAGGAAATCTGCCATGACATGTAGCCATCAAATGTACAGTTACATCTAAAAATATGAAGTCACATCTACAAATGTACATCTACAGTATCTACAAATATGAAGTCACTTCTACAGTATCTACAAATATAAAGTCACATCAACAGTATCTACATGTACAAATATAAAGTCACATCAACAGTATCTACATCTCCAAATATAAAGTCACATCTACATATATATAACGCTCGTCGAAATGGGTAGACCAAGGCGCAGTGTGATTTGGGTTCATAATTTAAATGTGAACCAGCAACAAAATAAAAACAAACGAACAGCCTTGTAGGGCTCAAAAGCAACAATACAAAAACAAGATCCCACAAACAGGTGGGAAAAGGCTACCTAAATATGATCCCCAATCAGAGACAACGATAGACAGCTGCCTCTGATCAGGAACCATACCAGGCCAACATAGAAATACAAAAACTAGACTACACAGAAATAAACTAGAACACCCCCCAGTCACACCCTGACCTACTCCACAATAGAAAATAAAGGCTTTCTATGGTCAGGACGTGACAATATACAAATATAAAGTCACATCTACTTCACCAAATATAAAGTTACATCTACATATATAAAGTCACATCTACATCTTGTTAAGGATTTCTTCTGTCGAAAGAGGACCAAAATGCAGCGTGGTTATTTATAAACATCTTTAATAAAGATGAAAATGAACAATATACAAAAACAATAAACGTGAAAAACCGAAACAGTCCTATCTGGTGCAAACAAACAGAGACAGGAACAATCACCCACCAAACACTCAAAGAATATGGCTGCCTAAATATGGTTCCCAATCAAAGACGATAAACACCTGCCTCCGATTGAGAACCACTCTAGGCAACCATAGACTTACCTAGACTACTTCACTAAACCACAATCCCATAACCTACAAAAAAACCCTAGACAAAACACACCACATAAATACCCATGTCACACCCTGGCCTGACCAAAATAATAAAAACACAAAATACTAAGGCTAGGGCGTGACAGTACCCCCCCCCCCCCCCCCCAAGGTGCGGCCTCCCGGCCGCACACCTAAACCCATAGGGGAGGGTCTGGGTGGGCGTCTGACCACGGTGGCGGCTCTGGCGCGGGACGTGGACCCCACTCCAACAGTCTTAGTCCTCTTACTCCGCGTCCTTAGATTGGCGACCCTCGCCGCCGACCTTGGCCTACTAACCTTAACCAAGGGCCCCACTGGACTGAGGGACAGCTCGGGACTGAGGGGTAGCTCGGGCAGGTTGATGGCTCTGGCAGATCCTGGCTGACTGGCGGCTCTGGCAGATCCTGGCTGACTGGCGGCTCTGGCAGATCCTGGCTGACTGGCGGATCCTGGCTGGCTGGCACCAACCGCCCTGGCTGGATCTTTACCCTAGCCCGGCAGATGTGAGGAGCTGAGATGTAGCGTACCGGGCTAAGCACGCGTACTGGGGACACCGTGCGTTCCACCGCATAACACGGTACCTGACCAGTACCACGCCCGCCACGGTTAGCACTGCTAGGCGCACTGTAGCACTGAGCTGAAACAGGACGTGCAAGGCTAGAGAGTTGCACAGGAGGCCTGGTGCGTGAGGCTGGCACAATCTTCACCAGCCGACTAGCACGCACCTCAGGACGAGTATGGAGAGCTGACCCAGGTGCCATCAAATCCCTGACACGCTCCGTCGGGCGAATTCCGTGCCTCATGCACCAACACAGCAACTCCCTCATAACGCACTCCTCCAATTTCCTCATTAACTACTTCACAGTCTCTGCTTCGCTCACCTCCAACACCGGCTCTGGTTTCCTCCTTACAATAAACAGGGGGAGTTGGCTCAGGTCTGACTCCTGACTCTGCCACACTCTCCCTGTGCCCCCCCAATACATTTTTGGGGCTCTCTCGGCCTTCCATCCGCACCGCCGTGCTCTCTCCTCATACCAGCGCCTCTCCGCTTTCGCTGCCTCCAGCTCTTCTTTGGGGCGGCGATATTCTCCTGGCTGAGCCCAGGGTCCTTTACCATCCAATTCGTCCTCCCATGTCCATTCCTCTTTGCACAGCTCCTGCTGCCTCTGCCTGTCACCACACCACTTGGTCCTGTTGTGGTGGGTGATTCTGTTACGGTTTTCTTCCGTCGAAAGAGAGGAGGACCAAAATGCAGCGTGGTTATTCATAAACATCTTTAATGAAAGTGAAACGTGAAAAACCAAAACAGCCCTATCTGGTGCAACAGAGACAGGAACAATCACCCACCAAACACTCAAAGCATATGGCTGCCTAAATATGGTTCCCAATCAGAGACAACGATAAACACCTGCCTCTGATTGAGAACCACTCTAGGCAACCATAGACTTACCTAGACTACTTCACTAAACCACAATCCCATAACCTACAAAAAAACCCTAGACAAAACACACCACATAACTACCCATGTCACACCCTGGCCTGACCAAAATAATAAAGAAAACACAAAATTCTAAGGCCAGGGCCATCTCCAAATATAAAGTTGCATCTACAGTACAGTATGTATGTAGCCTGCTGTATCTGTTTCTCTATGAGCTTCTAGGAACTGACAAACCACATGTCATTCCTGAGCTGATGCTAGAAGGTATCATTCATATAATATGCATAATCTAACAGCTCTCTAGTACATCTTGTTTTGGTCAACTCTTCACTATTCGCCGTATTTTCCTCAAGTCTTATGATTTGAGAATAATCTTCTTTAAACCAACGTTTTTCACGGCACAATACAGCACTTGTAGTTGGCAGATAGCATACCATTTTCTTTGAAAGATATTGAAACAAAAGTATGATTCAATTTAAAAACAATAACAAGAAAAGGAGAGGAAAGGCTTCTATGAGATCCTGAGGGCATGTGCCATAATTAAATTTGGATGCCACAAAAACAGTTTGTTACTTGGCTCTATTCCAATGACTTACTGTATGTGTATGTGTGCTGTGTACTCTGACTTTGTCAGTGTGTCCCTGCACCCCTGCTGGGTCCGCCTGGTCCCTGTAGGCCAGAGCCTGCATGATCTTCTGGCCATCTTGATAGGACATTCTACGTTGCCAGCACACAGCAGGGCACACACAGACACACACACACTAAACACAAGGGGCAGGTTTCTCTTGAAGGGCAGGGATGAAACTGAGCCTGTCAGTATAATTTAGGAACAGCAGTCTCTGAAAGAAATTGGGTAGTTAGAAACTTGGCATTGACAGGTTGGGGTGGGATGAAGATTTGACATGTGTGGAGATAGTCACATTGAGGCTGTGGGTCTAAGGTATCTCTCACACCTGGTTGAATTGGTCATTTCAGATCAGATTTACCCTGAAAAATGTGCCTGCTAGTTTTTACACATTTTGTAGTGTGGAACTAATGCAGGCAAGTTGGGTAAAAATAACTTGCGAATGACCTCTGATCTGATCAGGACTTCAATTCAAATCAAATCAAACTCAGCAAATGGTATGTGTGAAAGCCACATTAGACCAGAGAGGATGTGCTCTCTCTCTCTCTCCTTCCCTACTATTCATCTCATCCACTGTCTGTCTTAAGTAGCACTTTGAAAACTCCGCCAGATGCATTTTGCAAAAGCTACTTAATAATGCCTTGTGATCTGAGGGAGAGGGAGGAAAAGAGAGGAAGAGAGAGAGAGAATGGGGTATAAGAATAGCTGGTAGTTCAGGATTAACAGATAACTACTCTTTCATATGAACCACGTCATGACAAGACGCCCATTACGTGAATCATTGAAGTTACAAAGATCTGTTTTGCTACTGCCGCAGACATTGGGAAAAAAACTGTCAGTTAAAAATCCAGAGCCCAAGAACAATTTATTGAGAAGATGTGAAAGGGTATGGCCACTATGGAAACAGGCCTATTCCTAGTCATACTACTGGAGCTGCTTGGTTAAAGCTGTACAACCCTCTAAACTATCCTACTTCAACACCTCCTTACAATAACCATTGGCATTTCAATCAGTTAACTTCCTTTTCTTCAATTCACTGAAAATCGCGTGTCTTATGAAATTCCCTTTGGCCCTATTTTTTATAAAAACGTTAATTTGGAGAGAAAAAATCTTTACCTTCCTGGTTGCCTATAGCCTCACTCGTCACTTATCACTACACCATTAATTATTCATATACAAATGCAGTGTCTTTTGTAAGGTTTTGATGTGTACATAAAATCTAAGGAACTGCCAGGGCTAGTCATGGTTACTGTCGCTCCAAGTGCTAAGGTAATTTGAGATGTATACGGTTTCATGCATGTTAAACTGTGTGCAAATTCCCACAGAGATTCTCTTTCCACCAGGCATTGGTTTCCTCTCAGTCCTGGTCCAGCGACAGTTTGTGATGTAATTCCAAAGCTGTGACATTTACGTCCAAATGGTAATTGATTCAGAGGAAGCTGTTGGTATGCAGCTACAATTTAACAACCCATCTCAGGGGGTGTCAAGCTGTGGGAAGGAGAAACAGGAAATGAGTTGTACTGGATGTTTACCGAATGCCAATTTGAGACTGCCCACGTTCCACACCACAGAGAGGGCAGCCAAGCCCGGGCAACTGTGTAAGAGGAGATTGGAACAGATTTCTTGTTCTCCACGTTCTGCTTAGCAGCTTTCCTTACTCTACAAACATCCAGGCCCAGCACAACCCTGGTAGTGAGACAACCCTGGTAGTGAGACAACCCTGGTAGTGAGACAACCCTGGTAGTGAGGCTACTATTGATTGGGGCCTGCAGGAATAAAAGGAACCTAGTGCATGCTATCCAAGCTCTGTGCTGTGTTTACTGGTGCGGCATAGTCTCCACCACTGCAAAGCCAAGCCGCCACAACAGGGACAGACAAGCAATAGTAATCCTCCAACTTCCACAGACGCTGTCAAGCTTTTCCCAAGGAAAGTCTGGCATCAATCTCAGTACAAACCACCCAGGATTCCAAAAAATGCTGAAAGAGTCCTTCACAATTACTTCTCAACAGTATTGACCATGGTCATTTATAAAGCTGATATCGTAAAGACGAATGCAGTAATGACGGGCATTAAACATGACCCTTGGCGATCATCAGCAGTGGTCATTTTGTGCTATTGTCCTCATTACACTTCTCTATAACAGCTGTGTATACCAATGTGCTTATAGCTACTCATTTATCACAAACCACATTAAGCGACAATTAAGGAAACATAATGTTATCACGGCAGAAGAAAATTGTATATCTGTTCTCTTAATGTTGTTCAGAATGATAAAAAGAGAACACTCATAATGGTCCTGTAGACATTTTCACTGTGTTTGTGTGTCTGTAGCCTACTTGTGCTGGAGGTAATGGACTGCCAGTCTCAGTTAGCGAAGGACCAGGTTAGTGTACAATTGTCTTTCCCTACAGTGGTTGAGTTATTAAAACGGTGTTTTCCTCCATACAACATCCAATCTTAGCTGCCATGATGCCTTCCCAGAAATGCATGTTTGTTCATCCAAAAGCAACTGTGACACAGTGCTGCCTGTCCTCTGTTCCCCCACCCTCCCCTATTACTGTCTGGGGGGTTGTTTCTGTTTTACTAGTGCTTTTTACACTCACACATTTTGTTTCCTTTCAGTATGTTTTGCTGCACTGAGGTTCCACAATGTGTGCAGATAAACTCTTATAATGTGTTTTACCATTACAGATTTATTTTTTTTTACCTCAAAGGTCGACATGTCCACATCCAATATGTCCACCTCGATTGTGCAATGATGTTGTTATGTCTCCATTAACTGTGTCCTGGACTTATCGTGATGTTCAATACCCAAATAGTGAACTACATCACACAGTGTCACGTCAAGTAAGTAACAAATCAGTCCACATGGAAGTTTAACCGACCCTTCTACTATGCCCTTCCTCTGAATCACAGAGCACTGACGTGTTGGAGGGAGATAAGGTTTTGCTGGCGTTAACCGCTAACAGCACACCACACAGACAGCCACTCCTTTCATGGTCTGAGCGTGCCAGCAGCAGCAGCAGTTGCCTCAGTCAGTGCTGGCTGTGCAGCTTTGCTGGGGCAGATAAAGCGAAAGAGGGAGAGAGAGGCAGTGCTGCTACAGCTTTGCTCTAATTTTCCCCAGACTGGCTGCTGTTCCTCTTTACTCTGTCTCTCTCTGATAGCATGGTGTGGTGGAACAGACACAGGCCAGAACCGCCTCCTCCTCCTCCTCCTCCTCTCTCTAACCAGAACACTTTCCCTCCATCCCTCCATGCTCACTTTCTCTCCACATGCCACATGGGTCTTAACTTTCTTTGACACATCCCACTGAACCATGTTGTGGTTCTTTACTATGTGTCGGTGCATTTCCCGAAAAATGGCATGAAAGCAACCATATAGATACGGCAAAAGTGTTTGAAGTCAGTAACAACTATGCCCTTCTGGCTTCACTCTGAAATTGGAGATAAGTAGTAGGCCACACAGAAGCTGCCTAGTATGCCCCAAATGGCTAACTTTGATAACATCAGCGCTGATAACATCGGCTAATTTCCCCATGCCTATCTGCTCTTGAGAGGAGATCGCTTGGGCCTGTCAAAATGAGGGAGATAGGGTGCCATTACATATGTTCTCATTAAATTGAAATGTGTATTGGTAGTTTGAAGTGGGTTTACTTCTACATCTCAGAGGACATTCGTGTAGATTTAGCATAACCTTTTCAGACTCAATGATTTTGTGACTTTGGAATACATGGGTGTGGGCTGATGGTACTTCTAGGAATTCAAATCTTATAAAATCTTATACAAATGCCTTAAACAATTCATTTTTGAAATAGTATTTGCTTTTTTGATTAAACAGTTTTTGACAGTTCCATTAACTCAAACGTACCCAAACATTTCAACATTACACACTACTCTGTTTTGCATAAGAACTGGAGCAGACATTTTGGTCATGCTCTGAGCTGAAGCCCAAAAAGAGGTCCACATACAGTCCCTGATTGAAAGAGCAGGTTTTTAGACACACATCAAACAGATGTTGTACAGTAGGTGGGGCATATTCATGATGTCATAACAATGACACCTCATTATTGTCACTTAGTCTTCTGTTTGGAGAAAATATAACATTAGACAGTATTGTTTCCAATTAGTTGTTGTTTCAAGATGTTGCTCATTCCACTTAATTGAGAGAAAACAAAAGAGCAGAATTCCCAGGTGGAACCCTAATGATTTCATTCTTCTGAGGAATAGTCTCATTATTCCTGAGCCAATGTCGACCCAGTCGTTACCTGTCAATGCTTTTTGCTGAGGCTAGCTTTCTCCACACTAAGCTGTTAAACATTAATGGACAATCCTTCTTCCCTTTGTGCTCGATATGACATCTGATGTGTCATTTTGACTGACAGAGAGTCGGGAGGCTAATTTGCAAATGCTGCCATCCATAGCATCCAGTGAAGAAACACATTTATCAAAAGCCCTGTGCCCTTTTCTTGTCTCCTTGTCATATTAGCTTCTGAACACTGTCAGGGCAGCGTGGAGTTTATGGATTTCATTTCAAAGGCCTCGCTGTTTTCAACATGCAACTCAACGTGGTGACAAGGTTAAAAAAGGCTACCTCATTCAACCATGGGCCACAAAGTAACTTACTGTGCTTGGAGAGTAACAGTAGCTCATCATAGCCTTATACTCATACTGTAATATGGGGCAAACACAACTGAAAGTACACAAACCTGTCAAATGAAAACTGAGGGTGGAAGTACATCAAATATGTAGAGTTGTCTGAAACGATAAGGATTGTTAGATTTAGATTGCACAAGGTCTCCCAGGAACCTCCACTGAACTAGGGGCTGAAGTCAATTATGTAGGCCATTGTTCTTTTTCAGTCTCCACTGCCTCATCCAAAATTACATGGAGGTTGAACATGATGCAGTGCCTTTCATTGAAAATTAGGCTACTGCGGTTTCAGGAGCCTCCTATAAGTAAGTGTGTTAGCTTTAATGCAGCCTTTTCACTGAATATTAACCAACTGCTTTCCGTTGTAATGTATGTGGTCTCTCTTTCCAAAGAGCCACATTCCAGATTAGATATCAATGTCTTAGGAAATATAGCCACTTTTCTGAACACCAGAATAGAACATTCCAATAGCGTGGAGACAAACTCTGCTATCATGACATGTTAAACTGTGTATTAGCATCATATTGTGGCATGTTATTGTATTACCTAAAGCAGATCATTCCCAATCTCTCGCATAATAGGCCATAATAAAAGCCAACTATATAGAAGCACCAACAATTGCAACATGCTGCTGTTACATGGTATGAGTGAACGCAGCATTGTACAGTAAAGCGAAGATTTACACCACCAACGTCGCACTCTGAAAGGGAAAACTCTAATGCAGTTCTAGAATGGTCCAGATTACTGAGTGCAGCCTGTAGGCATGACCGAGAGCACTGCTGTCAGGGGCCGATTTCTAATTAACTGAGGTGCCTGTATTGGTGACGTAGACGCGCTCATGTGGAGGGGGGAGTCGGGTCGGAGCAGAACGGGGTCTCACGCGGAGCTGAGGTACTTTGGTTCAGTCTGTGGCAGAGTCGAGACACTCAGTTTCCTGACACCATCAACGGGTAAGTGTTTTTCTGTTTCGTTGCTGTGTGATTTTGGTTGTCTTGTTTGTACACAAGTTTCGTTAGATTCGTCTTCTTCTCTCCATGAATAAAGCTGGAGGAAAGTAAACCTCACACAATAAAAGAGGGGGGAACTACCAACACTGAATATGTTAGGCTATTTCTCTGTAAAATGAGTTAAGACTTTTTACTTGTCTGCGTTATAACTTTGAAGTGGACATTCAAAAATAGAAAGCATAGCACGAAGAACTACTCAGGGATATATCCGCATAGCGTCCGCGCTGGGTTGCGCTGTCCATGGTGCTGAAACAGTTCGTGCGTCTGCGAGGGAACGTTTGTTTGACTGAGCAGAATTGTTTTACGCGCGTTCATTTGCGTCTGTTAAGTTGGCATTGATACGCAATTCATAAAATTAGATTTCATTTGGTGCAGATGGTTATGTTATTTATGCAAAATGTTTGGTCCTTTTTTTTCTTTTACCAAAGTATTTTTTTACAGTTGGAATTTACTGAATCCTGTCTTTCTCTCCTTCTTTCTCTACAGAAAACAATCAACGTTCAACTGTGCAAGATTTAGAGCTTTGCTAATAAATACATACTTATGGTAGATGGCATTGTCTAAGACAGCCGGAGGGGATTCTTCAGCCCATTTCTCAAGCTGAATCCAAATGACAGTTCCTCCACCCAAAAGTCCCCCAATGACCACAGAACTCCACTTATAGTCGGAGGATGCTGCACAATGTGTGACACGGTCGTCCGACTGCAATTGATTGGTGCAAGAAGCATCCTTCCCTCAACCAGAGCATGACACTCTCGGCAGTGGACAGTTGGAAAAGGGCTTCGGAAATGAACCCCTGTGGACAGCCACAAGACTGGGTCAGTGGCAGGAGCACGGCTAGGTAAAGAAGCAGAGGTCTTCGTGTGAGGAGAGAAAGCATACAACTAAAAAAAGTGGGGGGCAAAGGATCGCATCAGCAAAGACATACAACCTCAAATCATGGGGATACAGCATCTTCTGCTTCTTTTGATTTACTTGGACCCGCTGAATGTACTGTGCGCGGCTACAGCCAACAAGAAGAAAAACGCTCCAAAGCGGAATCAGAAGATGAAGGAGGTGAACGGCACGGAGGCGCCTACTGCGGTTCCGCGGCGAAACACTCAGGTCCAGGCACCTTCGATCGCTACCCATGACACCTGCCTGGGCTACTATGACGTGAGCGGAGCGTACGATAAAGTGTTCGAGTGCAACAATACCGAGCACCGCTACTGTTGTGGAAGTTGTTTCCTGCGCTATTGCTGTGCAGAAAAAGGGAAACGCATAGAACAGAAAACCTGCACAAATTATAACACCCCAGATTGGATCAAAACGCAGCCTCCCTCCCCGGCACCAACAGGTGACACTTACGACCCTGACTTGGATCAGACTAACACAACGGTATACATCACCTGTGGTGTCATAGCTTTTATCATCCTCATCGGAGTTTCTGCAAAAGTTGCCTACGACAAAGCAACCAAGCCCCCTCAGGAAATGAATGTCCATAGGTAAGTCACCCTCACATTCAGGTTAAGAAATAGTCATTTATTATGGGGGCCACTTTTTTCCTGTGTGTGTGTGTGTGTGTGTGTTAGTGTGTGTGTGTGTGTGTTTGTGTGTGTGTGTGTGTGTGTGTGTGTGTGTGTGTGTGTGTGTGTGTGTGTGTGTGTGTGTACATGATTGTGTGTGCAATCACTGTTAAGAAACACCAGCTTCATTTTTCACAGACATGAAAGGTCTGCTGATGACAGTAAAAATGTGTACACTGGGTATAGAAAGCTAAATTAGATTTGTGAATAGACTAAATCACGAGCACTTCATCCCAATGGTGCATAGAAATCTGACCATCACAGGTGTGCAGCTATATGCTCAACTTTTGAATAGGGACGAAGCCATAATTCACAATGATGATCAATTTCATTCCTCTCTGGAAAATAGTGTTACATCACCTGCAAGCCATTATGCAAAGGCCAACTGATGATTACAATCAACTCCTTTTCAAGTACCTCTCTTATGCAGATATACACAACCCCCAACTGACAGTCAACTCGATTCACCACTACCACCACCACTACTACTACCACAACCACCACCACTACTACTACCACAACCACCACCACTACTACTACCACAACCACCACCACTACTACTACCACAACCACCACCACTACTACTACCACAACCACCACCATACATTGGAACATTAAATGCCTCTTGTCAACTAAAGTATTGTTCCGTTTTCATCAGCAGCACAAACAAACCTCCATGATGCAGGTGTGGAATTGAATGGCTCTGTCAAAGAAAAGGCATCACATTCATGGTCACGGTATAACATTCAGGCTAGGAACAAGGTTGGGTTGCTTCACTGCTAACAACCCAGAGGACATGCTGTACAGATGTCACTCTCCCTTCTTTTGATTGGCTTTGTATCTTACGGGATAATGACCCATGGATGGACTGCTGTTGGGAAAGTATAATCAATGTCTCAATGTATTCATTATATTATGTCCCTATGAATGCATACTGTACCAACAATCCTTATAATCGTGCACTCTGCAGTCCTACAATTTCCAAGTATTTGGATAGGTGCTGAAAATAACAAATTGCCTCCGCAATTATTGAAGCTGGTGATTTTTTCCATGACACATTAGAAGCCTTGACTATATTGTTAAGCACTTCCTAGAGCTAGGAGAGTAACTAATGTACTGTAGTCTGAATTGAAAGACAGTTAACCTTCTGAAGTGGAGGAGTATGTTAGGGATTTTGTGCTCTGACATCAACCCGCCATGATGAATTTAGCAGATTAAGCCAGCAGCTATCTCATTCACTCACAGTGTTGTATGTGAGTAGTATACCTATGCCTTGCAAGAAAAGCTATAACAAGACAGTACCGAAAGAGATGGTTTGGGTGGAGAAACCACATGTGGTTAGCCAATCATTGTGGTTGTCTAATGGTGGTCTTGTGTCTATTAGCCCATAGCAAAGGGGGTTGTCTACCTGTTCAGCCAAAGCTAAGATCTTGATGAAAGCCCATGTGAGGCTAATTGTGCCTTGCTAGGACTGGCTTCTGTACCCTCGTTACCTGCTGGCTCCATAAAATCAAGGCAGTGAGTGGAATTCAGATTGATTGTTCTCAGACTCCATGCAGCATTAATTTGTACCCATTCTTAAGCAAGCACCTCCCATGGCATCAACCCTAGATAGAACATGTATGTTTCTCCACTAGAGATAATTTGTACCACAAGCCTAGTGGATATAGTGGCTGGTCTAGCAGACTGGAAGAACTTTGTCTGGAGTTAAATGCAGCTTGAACTGTAGCGGTGGCCAGATGTTCAGTATGGGGTAAGCTCCAAGGATGACACTGTCATCTTCTCATGACAGGGATCTACAACCATAGATCTGTCTCTCTTCCACAACATCCATTAACCTCGGCACCTGTTTTCTGCATCAATACCTCAGCTGTTAGATGAGTCCCACTCACACTGTTGTTAGAAGTCCATACTTCAGCCTGTCAAATGTCATTGACTCCGAGCTGAACAATGCATATCAAAGCATTAGAAAGGAAACCTTTTTGTTCCCCTCAGTTTATTAAACGTCTGGTGGATGGTTCTGTTGACAAAATATAGACACGAGAACAAGGCTTGGATAAGTGCCCCCCATTCATTTTTCCTTTCGAAAATTCATGGTTATGTCTACAACCTCAATAGCTATTGATTTAATAGTCACACCAAAAGATGGTGTCAAGTACAGGTCTTTGGTTTAAGAGATAATGCTCTCAGACACATTTTTCTGCTCATAGAGTGACATTCAAATATAGAATCCTTAAATGCAAGCCAAGCCATTACCTTGACAGTTTCAACGATGACAGTACAAGTAGAAATATGATACCAATATCTGTCTGTCTCTAGTGTATTCCTACAGTTCTAGTCAAAGCTATTTCATGCAACCTACCAAACGACTCACTTTGATCCCACTAAAGACTATTAGACTTCTGAGGCTGTGGCAGTACCCCCATCTCAGTACTCGGAACTGAGGAGACTGTGAGGATTTCTGGCCCCTTAATGCTCTCCTATCCTAGCCATGGGGCGTACTTTCAAATGGAGATGCTTACTGCCACCACCACATCAGTATGAGTGATGGTGAGAGAGATGAGACAGATGCTGCCCAATTCAGATTTTTTTCTTTACTTTTTGGTCTTTTGACCAATCAGATCAGCTCAAAAAATATATAGTGTTAAAATATCTCATGTGACTGGACAAAAGACCAATTAGTGTAAAATCAGAATTGGGCTGCCTGTGTAAATGCAGCCAGAGTAGGGATGACTAAACGAGGTGACATTGCATAGTGGACATTCAATAGCTTTTTAATGATTTATTTCCAACAATCATTTGGCACATTTGGTAACAATGATCTCTGCCGGGGGGAAAAAATGACTTCTGTGGCTGGCTTGAGACATCCATGCTGATAACCCTGTCTAGAAAGTAGTATTGGAACATGGGATTAACTATATACTAGGCAATGGTTTAAATGTATTTAGCCCTGTGAAGTGACTCAGAGTTTTATCTCAGTGACTGGGGATGGATTGTGAGGGGAATGCTAAGGCATTGGCAGACCTTTGTTGTTTCTTCTGTGACCTTCACGGAGGCACAATAAATGTTGAGTGAAAGCCAAAGCCAGGGATTTGAGTGGTCTATATTGATCACTTTCTCGAAAGCAAACCTGGATGCAATTTAAGATGGATCTGTTGCAAAAAAGTATCTACTCTCAGATTGAGTACGTATTAGGTTTTGTTATGCCGGTGAGAGTCAGTTCCAATACATTCAAAAGGGATTTCTAAATTGACCTGCATGCAGTGAGATTGAATATGTCATTTTTGAGTGATTTTACCATAATATTGGGCAGAGAAAGCAGATTGGGTGAGGTAGGTGAGATAGTATGACTTTGCAATGTCTCTTGTATAACTTTAATGCATGTAAAGCACACCTCCATGGATGTATTTCTTCTCCAGTCTCTGCTTTTACTCCATTAGTGGTTAACATGTCAGTGATATCCTTCTCTCTGCTCACATTGGGAATATTAATTTCTTTGGTGTTCCTGACAACCTAATCTCTCATGGACAGACTACATATACCTAATTGGTACTGGTACTGGTCCTCCAGCATCTGACCAAATTACAAGAGTTTTTAGTTCTGCGTTAAACCGAAATTACTGACAACCTGATAGGCAGGGTCAATGCTGCAATACTTTTATAACATATTAATTCAGCCATGAATCATGGCTTGACAAATATTTTGTGGAGTTCAGGATCCAAGAGGAGTACAAATTCACATTGGTTTCCATTTTTTTCTCCCCAATGCTTTTGAACCTATTTTAATTGGTAAATGGCCCGGTGCAGCAAAGAAAGACCTAGCGAAGCTGCAGTTGACTCAAAACAAAGCAGCACGCCTTGCCCTTGACTGTACACACAGAACTAACATCAACAGCATGCATGAGTCTGTCATGGTTGAGGGTTGAGGAGAAATGTGTTACTTCTCTTCTAGTCTTTTTAAGAAATGTGTGTGTGTTGAAAATGCCTAACCACTTGTATAATCTATATGCATACACTTCAATGAGACATACTGTACATACTCCACCAGATACGTCACTATGGGTTTCTTCACAGGACCCAAACCAAAGACAGATTTAATGCATCGCTCAGTTACTGTATGTTTAGAGCCGTGTCATTGTGGAATGCTCTGCCACAAGACGTTACTCAGGAAAAAAGTAAGTTTAGCTTTAAAAAACGGAAGGAAAAAAAAGTATGTTGTATCACATCATCTCTCCTATTTCTAAAGATGTAATGTATTGTATATAAGACTATGAATGTGTACATGTGAATACTATGAATATATATGAATACTATGAATAATATAAATATGTAAATACTATTTTTGTTGTCTCTTGGTCTCTTTCAAATATATAACTCTTATTTTATGTGCATTTTTAATTTTTAATTTAATGTAATATCTTGTGTTTTTCTTGTCTATAACTGTTCTGTACTTTGTCATGTATTTGTACATTGTATGTGTACCCAAGAAGAGTATGGGATCCTAATAAACTAAACTAATCCGTTTAGAATGCAGATGATGGACTTGTTGAACATCTACACCACATGCTCATAATAATTAAATCTCTGTCTCAGTCTGAAATAATTGCAAACATGTCGCCATATCTGTAAACACATTCTAGGCTTCCTTATCTCTTTTGACAATGTAGAAATGTGTTAAAATAGAAAAAAAGAGAGAAAAAAATCTAATTTCACTGCGGAGGCAAGTCCCTCTGATAACCAACAAGACTGAACCACATCCTCTGTCATGTGCTGCAAGTGCAGTGTAAATGGAATTACAATTTATTTTCACTTCTCTTCTTTACAGTATTTACTTCACTCCCTCGATGGATGATGGGTGTATCATTTGAAGATTATTTTATACGTTCCCATTTCTTGAAGATGTTTTTTCCCTTCCCATACATAGGAATGTACTGGTGCTATTGAAACATGATTTACCTAAGAGATTTTGTTGGAGAGGAAACTGTGACAGGTCTAGACTTTGGGGTTTTCAAACACAATATTTTTTTAAAAGCACCTCTATTCCTCCACTGTGTGGGACTGGTTGAACGTGTTCCTGCCATACAAGACACAAAGTAGTCAACTGGGGCGATGAAAACCAGGTCGCCTCAGTCTGTGAAAAGGATATGGTTAAAGTGTGCCCATCCTAGAAGGGAAAGGCTATTAATATATAGCTCCCAAAGTCACAGAGAGTTATGGAAAGAAGTTGACTCAGGTCGACTTTGACACAGTTACATTACCCTTTCAGCTCTTTGAAGAAACCAATATGTCCACCATCCTCACCACTATACTTCAATGGGGACCAATGTTGAAAATGGTGATAGCAAGATGCTTTGTGTGAAAAATTGGTAACTTGGTAGGAGTTAGATTCCCATTTGAACCTTAGTAGTGGGGGCGTATAGCTCTAGCAGAACGTTCTTCAAGGAACATTGATGAATGGCTTTAGCTGTCTTTCCTTGGCCTGAAGGGAAAGGCACATCTGTACTCAGTGTGGCTCAGTAGTGAAACCTGGCCTATCGCCACGTTGGGTGTAATTACACTTCACACTGTACCTGGTTTTGGAGTTCCACCAACACAATTGAAGCTGTATGTAACTAAATAAATTAAGTAGACCTTCTGGGGATGTTGATAATAATGGTTGTCGGTCATTGAAAACAGGAAATTATTTCGGTTTCTGTTTGTATAGTCTGACAACTATTAAATTACATCTGTGTTTTTACATTTCTTTCGCAGAGCCCTTGCAGACATTTTGAGGCAACAAGGACTAAATAAGGAGAATGAAAATATTGCAGCATTGGAGGGTTCACCCAAAGACATGGACACACCTCTCCGAACGTCCAAGAACCATTACACCCCAGTTCACACCATGCTAGCAAACCACGGTGGGTACCTGCACTGTTTTTACTTCACATATCCAAGAATATCTTGCAAAAATGATTCAAACTGTACTTGTCCTAAGCATAGGTTCCGAAATGGTCTTTCCCTCTAGTAAGCTGCATGGTGCACTATGAGTTGAATCAAAGTCCTTTCTCTGTATAAAATCGATACCCAAGAGTTACTATGGAAACAGAGGTTATGTTAAATAGTTAGATCAAATGAAACGAGGTTCAATGTAAATGTCATGAGAACATAATACAGAAGGTGTTATTAAAGCCATAGTCTTTGCCCTCAGTTACATTCTCTGAGTGGTGGAGATCCAGTCTGAATTTCATATAGACAGTAGAGATTGGTAGGAATTGTGGAGGTAGATTATAGAAATCCCATAGAAACGAGACAAGCAGGGATGACTGAATCAGGAGACATTCTATTATGGACTTTCAATAGCTTTTTATGACTACACAGTAATCTCCATTGTACACGCTTCTATGTAACAGTACATATGACTACTGTCATTATACTTGGCTGACATGTGTACAACAATGTTATTTCTATGGTATGCAACCTTTGCATGGTAAAGTGGGACCTTATTGTTTTCATTAATGGTTAAAATGGTCTTTGACACACGCACTGAAATAGATGATGGGCAGGGTTGGGGAAGCTACTCTGAAAATAGAATTAACGAGCTACCAGTTACTTCACACTAAGTTAAACTACACTAAAGCTAACCTTAATGTTACTTTTGAAAAGTAGTTCACTGCATCCAAACTACTTAGCGAAAAATTATCATACCTGAATCTGAAATGTCACAGACTACAAATTGCAAGAACATATCACTCTGGAGTCAGATGTTAACAGAATGTGTATTCTGGCCTATTAAACTCAAACATGTGGAACTCGGCACACAAAAAGTGTTTCAAGTGAGAATTAGGCAGGTTTGATGCTGAAAAATTAAGGCAATTCTTGCCTACTTCACCAATATTTTATTTTTGCAAAAAAAAAAGTTGTGTGTAGTTCCAGTAGTAAGCTACACCACTACATGGCAACAAAGTAATGAACTACTGAAAACACTACCAATATTTGAATTTAGGTCAACTACCACAAAGCTACTGCAAAAATGTATTTAAATTGCAAGTTAAACCACATGTAGTTCACTACTGCCCCAAACTGATGATGGGGCCCTGCTACTTAAGTATATTTTTTTAAGACTGAAAACGATATAGCAGTTTAGACAAAGGGCCTCGGCTGAGTCTATTTTCATGCTGGGGTTCCATAAGCCTACTCAGCATTGGCTCAAAATGGAGATGCAAATTAATATGTTCTTCGGGAGACACATGGCTTTTGTCCTGAGATAATTCTGTCTTGCATCGTTGTTCCTCCTTCTTTTATCCGGTCTCCAGATCCCTGCTCCGGGGATCACTTGCTAAGTGCCCTAGTATGGTGTCCCAGATTCAGTGTTATGTTTCACTCTCGTGTCAGTAGACACTCCTCCTCATCCAGGGATTGGGTCAGAGGAGAACTGTTACGTGCTACACCATGGGATGTGAGCCGCTTTTCTCAGACTTGACTCGAGCCACAAAAGCCACAGCTGCTGGTATGTGCAGTTTATTAAATGAAACTACTGTAAGGGCTAGCCAACAGAGGTAGTTACAGTTATGTTTGCCTGAATTCCCAATTGCCTGATTTGCCCAAAACCAGGATTGTCTAACCCCTTATCGGCTTTCATCCCCTCTAACAGCTCTCACTGTGTTTCATTAATCCATAATGTTAACCCTGAAGTGACCTCCAGACTACCATGACACCCCAGTGTTTTACATTAAGAGATTATGGACTGTGCTGCATACACTGGGGAAGTATGCAGCACAGTCCATAATCTCTTAATGTAAAACATTGGGGTGTCATGGTAGTCTGGAGGTCACTTCAGGGTTGACATCAGGGTTAACATTATGGATTAATGAAACACTTTTACATTAAGAGATTATGGACTGTGCTGCATACTTCCCCAGTGTTTTACATTAAGAGATTATGGACTGTGCTGCATACTTCCCCAGTGTTTTACATTAAGAGATTATGGACTGTGCTGCATACTTCCCCAGTGTTTTACATTAAGAGATTATGGACTGTGCTGCATACTTCCCCAGTGTTTTACATTAAGAGATTATGGACTGTGCTGCATACTGTTGGAATCGGCTCAACTTTGAACATTGAGATATTAAATAAATGATAGAGACGAAGCCTTGAATAGAAAGTCTCTGTAGCAACCCAGAAGGCTTTGGAACATGTTTGATGGAGGAGAGGAGAGCGTTGTGTTGATATAGGGAAGACAGATGGATATATGTGGATTAGGTGAAGGAGGGGTTGAGGTCAGGAGTTGAGGGGTGAGGTCAGTTTCCCTTCAGGGATTATTCAGGGTTAGTATCTGGTTACCTACTTTCTCTTGGGCATAAACTAAGGATGGAGAGAGGGAGTGTCTTAAGTAGGATGTATATAATTGTGATGTCTAAAATGTTTTGCTGTCTGATTACAGCTGTACAGAACCTTTGGGAATAATTAAACTTGGTGAAAGCTTCTCTAGTGTCCGTGAGTCATTTACTCTGAAAAATAGAACCTGACAATACTTCCCCACTGTTTTACATTAAGAGATTGTGGACTATGCTGGATACTTCCCCAGTGTTTTACATTAAGAGATTGTGGACTATGCTGGATACTTCCCCAGTGTTTTACATTAAGAGATTGTGGACTATGCTGGATACTTCCCCAGTGTTTTACATTAAGAGATTGTGGACTATGCTGGATACTTCCCCAGTGTTTTACATTAAGAGATTGTGGACTATGCTGGATACTTCCCCAGTGTTTTACATTAAGAGATAGCGGACTATGCTGGATACTTCCCCAGTGTTTTACATTAAGAGATTGTGGACTATGCTGGATACTTTCCCAGTGTTTTACATTAAGAGATTGTGGACTATGCTGGATACTTCCCCAGTGTTTTACATTAAGAGATTGTGGACTATGCTGGATACTTCCCCAGTGTTTTACATTAAGAGATTGTGGACTATGCTGGATACTTCCCCAGTGTTTTACATTAAGAGATTGTGGACTACGCTGGATACTTCCCCAGTGTTTTACATTAAGAGATTGTGGACTATGCTGGATACTTCCCCAGTGTTTTACATTAAGAGATTGTGGACTACGCAGGATACTTCCCTAGAGGCTGACTATTTTGTTTGGGTTCATGTCAGTCCTGTAATTGGTCTTCATCCCTTGTGGCCTCCTTCTGACACGACTCATCTTTCTGTTGTGAAATACTGTATGCATCTCCCTCAAGTCTGGCATCAGCTGTACTATACTGGGTTAAACTGGCCTTGACTGAACTAGCCTCAACACATACAGTATTCCATTACATACTGTATTACAATGCTAGTTGATGTCTTTGGTGGCTCATGTAGATTATATGTGGATATACCTGGGAATCTGCAGTAATACATGAGATCCGCATATGAATATATCTGTTTTTCACAATTCAAATTGTATTCTATGTTGTTTTATTTTCACACTTGGAAATCTACACTGCTCAAAAAATAAAGGAAACACTAAAATAACACATCCTAGATCTGAATGAAATCTTCTTATTAAATACTTTTTTCTTTACATAGTTGAATGTGCTGACAACAAAATCACACAAAAATGATCACTGGAAATCAAATTTATCAACCCTTGGAGGTCTGGATTTGGAGTCACACTCAAAATTAAAGTGGAAAACCACACTACAGGCTGATCAAACTTTGATGTAATGTCCTTAAAACAAGTCAAAATGAGGCTCAGTAGTGTGTGTGGCCTCACCGTGCCTGTATGACCTCCCTCTCAGACCTGGACGAAAGCATCCGCCAACTCCTGGACAGTCTGTGGTGCAACGTGGCGTTGGTGGATGGAGCAAGACATGATAGCCCAGATGTGCTCAATTGGATTCAGGTCTGGGGAATGGGCGGGCCAGTCCATAGCATCAATGCCTTCCTCTTGCAGGAACTGCTGACACACTCCAGCCACATGAGGTCTAGCATTGTCTTGCATTAGGAGGAACCCAGGACCAACCGCACCAGCATATGGTCTCACAAGGGGTCTGAGGATCTCATCTCGGTACCTAATGGCAGTCAGGCTACCTCTGGCGAGCACATGGAGGGCTGTGCGGCCCCACAAAGAAATGCCACCCCACACCATGACTGACCCACCGCCAAACCGGTCATGCTGGAGGATGTTGCAGGCAGCAGAACGTTCTCCACGGCGTCTCCAGACTCTGTCATGTCTGGCACATGTACTCAGTGTGAACCTGCTTTCATCTGTGAAGAGCACAGGGCGCCAGTGGCGAATTTGCCAATCTTGATGTTCTCTAGCAAATGCCAAACGTCCTGCACAGTGTTGGGCTGTAAGCACAACCCCCACCTGTGGACGTCGGGCCCTTATACCACCCTCATGGAGTCTGTTTCTGACCGTTTGAGCAGACACATGCACATTTGTGGCCTGCTGGAGGTCATTTTGCAGGGCTCTGGCAGTGCTCCTCCTGCTCCTCCTTGCACAAAGGTGGAGGTAGCGGTCCTGCTGCTGGGTTGTTGCCTTCCTACGGCCTCCTCCACGTCTCCTGATGTACTGGCCTGTCTCCTGGTAGCGCCTCCTTGCTCTGGACACTACGCTAACAGACACAGCAAACCTTCTTGCCACAGCTCGCATTGATGTGCCATCCTGGATGAGCTGCACTACCTGAGCCACTTGTGTGGGTTGTAGACTCCGTCTCATGCTACCACTAGAGTGAAAGCACCGCCAGCATTCAAAAGTGACCAAAACATCAGCCAGGAAGCATAGGAACTGAGAAGTGGTCTGTGGTCACCACCTGCAGAACCACTCCTTTATTGGGGGTGTCTTGCTAATTGCCTATAATTTCCACCTGTTGTCTATTCCATTTGCACAACAGCATGTGAAATTTATTGTCAATCAGTGTTGCTTCCTAAGTGGACAGTTTGATTTCACAGAAGTATGATTCACTTGGAGTTACTTTGTGTTGTTTAAGTGTTCCCTTTATTTTTTGAGCAGTGTATTACGTTCTAACATAATCTTCTCATTGATGTTGGTTGGTCTCTGCTTGGACCCTAAAGTCTTCTGCTAATGGAAAATCAGTTAAATGACCCTTTCGAGATAATGTATCAGTGTATTTCAGCATAAGAACACAATGTATCATGGTCAACGTCTCCTACAGTAGAACCTGAATATAGCCCTTAGGCGCTGTCCTTAGAGTAGACCAAGGTTAGAAAGCTGATTATCCCCATCACAGCTTGTCAAACACTGCCGGAGATACAGTGCATTCGGAAAGTATTCAGACCCCTTCACATTTTCCACATTTTGTTACATTACAGCCTTATTCTAAAATTGATTAGTCCGCCTCTGGCTGGGCCACTAAAGGGTATTCAGAGACTTGTTCTGTAGCCACTGCTGCATTGTCTTGGCTGTGTGCTTAATGTCATTGTCCTGTTGGAAGGTGAACCTTTGCACCATTCTGAGGTCCTGAGTACTGTGGAGCAAGTTTTCATCAAGGATTTCTCTGTATTTTGCTCTGTTCATCTCTCCCTCGATCCTGACTAGTCTCCCAGTCCCTGCTTCACCATAGGGATGTTGCTAGGTTTCCTCCAGACGTGACGCTTGGCATTCAGGCCAAAGAGTTCCACATTTTTTCTCGTGGTCTTAGTCCTTTAGGTGCCTTTTGGCAAACTCTAAGCGGGCTGTCATGTGCCTTTTACTGAGGAGTGGCTTCCGTCTGGCCACTCTACCATAAAGGCCTGATTGGTGGAGGGTTTCAGAGATGGTTGTCCATCTGGAAGGTTGTCCCATCTCCACAGAGGAACTCTGGAGCTCTTTCAGAGTGACCATCAGGTTCTTGGTCACCTCCCTGACCAAGGCCCTTCTCCCCCGATTGCTCAGTTTGGCCGAGCGGACAGATTTAGGAAGAGCCTTGGTGATTTGGTGATTGGTGACTTGGTGATTACAAACTTAAACTTCCATTTAAGAATGACGGAGGCCACTGTGTTTTTGATGACCTTCGATGATGCAGAAATGTTTTGGTACCCTTCCCCAGATCTGTACCTCGATACAATTCTGTCTTGCAGCTCTACAAACAATTCCTTCAACCTCATGGCTTGGGTTTTCTCTGACATGCACTGTCAACTGTGGGACCTTAAATAGACAGGTGTGTCACGCCTTTCCAAATCATGTCCAATCAATTGAATTTTCCACATGTGGACTCCAATCAAGTTGTAGAAACATCTCAAGGATGATCAATGGAAACAGGATGCACCTGAGCTCAATTTCGAAGTCTAATAGCAAAGGGTCTGAATACTTATAAGGTATTATAAGCTATTTCTGTTTTTTTTATGGGGTACTCTATGTAGACTGTGTAAATTAATTAATCAATTTTAGAATAAGGCTGTAATGTGGAAAAAGGGAAGAGGTCTGAATACTTTCCGAATGCACTGTATGTGTTGTAGTTGATTTCCCTTTGGTATTATTCTGAGCCAAGAACACTTCATGAAGGCATATTTCGGATAGATTAAAAAAACTTGCACATAAATGCCTCTTTTTATTCAGCATAAATTGGACTCAGTCAACTTCTTAAATCCTGAGAGTCATTAAGTATTTACTAGTTTCTTAGTATGAAAATCCCAAAGTAACAGTGATGGGCAAAATGTTTCAGCAATCAGTTTACAGTATCCGTTGGGCTTGAAAACAGAACCAAACAGGCTTTAGAGAGCTCAGGCCTGTGTCAAACGTCAGTGTAATGAGGACCAGGGCTAATGGTCCCAGGTGTTCCTTCTCATTATGATAATTTGAAATGTGGTTCGATCTCTGCCTCTCAGGCCCAAAGGTCTGAGTGACGCTATTGACTTTGAAGTTGCTCCATTGAGATGAGGCTGTTGAACTATTTGCCAGCTAATGCAGACTGGCACTAACAGGAAGGAAGAGAGCTAGGGGAGGGGAACTCAATAGGCCTTTGTAAGACAGACCGTCATGTTGTTTCTCCTCTATTTTCAGTTTAAGCTTTCACTGTCTGATACACACTCACTTTCTCAGCCTACCTGCATCTTTTTGTGCACAATATTTTGGTGTTCGATTGGCAGGACAAATGGAGGTTGTCAGACTGCTGGCCGGCACTTTGACGGTCCATTGTGGAACTCTGCACTCTCAATTACAGAACTTGTTCCAGCCAGACACAATATATCATCTTGGAACAAATTATGTTACATAGTGATCTTAAAGACCAAGGAAATTCAGGATGAAATGTTTTGTTGCAAGGCACATTTTGTATAAACTGACATTTCATAGATACAATACTACAATGCAGCTGTCATGACTGTGAAGATAGATCCAATTACACAGTTTATGAATCAATTATATAAGGTCCCTCCATAGTGTAGGTCTATGTGCGGTAAAAGTGTTCTACTGTATAAGTTGAGGATGGAATGAATCAGTTTTAAAACACAGGAGAGTGTCTCGGTTAGAAGGGTTCTTTAGAATCTCTCCACTGATCTTCAGGGTCAAGTGCACAAGCCTGAAAGACATTTTGCCATCCAATTACAGTTGGAATGTTTTACCTGCTTTGGCAAAAGGGCAGGGCTTTTGACCCTGAATGGGAATTTTTGTTTAATTTGTGAACGATATGAGAAAGGAAGGTCTTCACTAGCTCCCCCAGCTCGCAGCTTTGGGGAGTGTGACCTTTTGCGGTGGTGATGATCCTGAGTGTACATCAGACAGCATAAATTGTTAATGTGAGACCTTCCTTTCCCTCTGTGTCCCTGTTCCTTTACCAGTTGTCTGAGCCAAAGAGGGAGTGAAATACAGAGGCCTACTCTTTCAGAGTACTGGCTGAACTGAACTAAGACTCCATAAAAAACAAACTCCCGTGAACACAGCTATTCGGCTAACTAAAGAATGAGGCTAATGCATCATATAATATATTCATTAACTAGGGTGGTTGGATCTATTAAGAGCAGAGGTGGGACCAAGTCATTGTTTTACAAGTCACAAGTAAGTCTCAAGTCTTAGCACTCAAGACCCACGTCAAGTCCCAAGTCAAGGCAGGCAAGTCCGAGTCAAGTTTCAAGTCCTAAACTTTGAGTTTCGAGTCCTAAACAAGTCATAATGTACTCTTCACCAAATGTAATACCATTTCATATTTTTAACAAGAGTTAGTTAGTATACTACATTTACGCAAATCATGAATGCTTTAACAAATATATATATTTATTACTTCCCAAATAAACATTATATTTCCATGGAAATACATGGGTAGCCATGAGAAAGACCCCTCCCATAGCGATCGACTATCACGCGATGTATGCTTATGCACAATCGCCCAACCTTAACACACAACACACAAACCCTCTCTGTGTGGTTACAGTAGGCTAACGTATGTCAATGGATTTAGGAACAGCAGTAACATCAGGCAGGATTTAGGCTACAAACTGCCTAGCCAGTTGTAGCTCAATCTTGGGTGCAATGATCACGTTCCCGCACTGACAGACTGTATGGAGGCTCATTGATTTAACGTTACGTTAGCCTACATGCTACACTAGCAGAGTTATAAATTATATAGCTGTCGGCTTTATTAGCCACGACTTACCGTTCTTTATGCAGCTTCAAATGTTGAACAAAGTTGGAAGTTGTTGCGCCTCCGTCTAATTTTCGTCCCGCATGTTTTGCAAGTTGCAATCAATTTTTTGTTGACTACAGCGTAGTCTTCATATCCAAAAATAATAATTTGGGGTATCATCTTTCCAAGGGCTCCATCTGAATTCACTCGCTGACGTTCCTCTGCACTGCCACGCGCAACTTTTTCTCAGCTGGCACAATTTGATTGGCTGCTGTCCGATTCAAACAATAATCAGTTAAGTGAAGAGCTGATGCGCTGCACACTTTTTTAATAGCATCATTTTTAATATTTGGGCTTGAGGAGGGTATCAAGTCAGTTCGTGTCAAAGGGCTCAAGTCCAAGTCAAGTCACAAGTCATTGGTATTAAAGTCAAAGTCGAGTTGCAAGTCATCACATTTGTGAAAAGTCATGTGTCCAAGTCATGTGACTCGAGTCCACACCTCTGATTAAGAGTGTCCCAGACTCTGATATGTGTACACAGATTTCGTATGTGAGGGTTGGAACGAAAATCAGCAACGAATATGCTTAGTGAATTGTCTTGTTCAGATAAATGGTATTGGTCATCTCATGCTATCTTAACTCTGCATTTCTCTCACAGGGCACTACGGGAAAGAGAACTTCCGCCAAGGCCAACTTGATCATAACTTCATCTCCTCTGGATTCGTGACACTGGGACGACCGCACCTAAAAGGTATTGTCCATCTCCATTGTCTGTTGGTCTGATGACAATTACTATGTCTTCAAGAGTAATGACAGCGTTGTGGTACAAACTTCTAACACAAATCTCACTCTCATTTTCACCTTGCCTCTCACCTCCACACATTTCCTCCACTCTTTGTCCAAAAAGTCTTCTTTCATTTTTCGATCCACTGTTTCAGTAGATCAGGGGGAAACAGTGCAATAGCCCATCCAATTATTTTACTTGCTCACTTCTAAGCTGGCAGTCACCTTGGGAAATGGGACTGAAGCTTTTGGCAGAACAATAACGGCATTTCTCAAAGCTAATTGAAAAGAGAAAAGCCTCAACGAGTTACTGCTTTGTTCAGATGTAAAAAGTACTCTCTCCTTTTTGTTATGTTTTTCCCCTTGACTGACTCATAAAGGCATTTACACAATGGCCATGTGTGGATGAAATAACACTCAGCATTACCAGCACTGCATGCTGTACTTGTCACATTCTCCAACTCTTCTTCGTGCCAGATCACTGTGTACAGAACTGTCTACTGTACGAGAACAATGCGGTCAGTTGAGCTGACAGAGTCTTGTCTCCGCCCACTAAGGAGGCTTAAAATCATTGATGATAGTTGTACATAAGTGACTTCCTGTCAAATGCCAAGAAAACTACATTATGATATACACCTATTGAATTTATCAGTCGAAATATAAATAGACTGAATTGCAACATAGAAAACGAAATGTTCTTAATCTGAAAGTATAGGATGATAATAGCTAGAGTTGGTGCATAAGGCTAAGTAGTAAACAAGTGGCTGTTCTCTGTCTTTGCAGCGCAGCACTCTGTAGACGATTTAGGGCAGCTGTCCTGGCAGGGAGATCTGGATGTTCCTAATATCTCCTACAGTATGTAACATATTCTCACTATGGAGACCCCTGCTTCCTGCCGGAGAACAGCCACACACCTGCTTTCTGCTCCCGCCAGATAAGACCACTCTCACACACTTCACACACCTAGACCCTGGGCCCATAGAGTGGGTTTGGCGGCTGATGCCCTGCGCTCCTCATAACGCAGGGCATCAGAACAGACGCCCTGCCACTATCATTAACCAGCCCAGTACAGCTTTCAGAAAGCATGGCTGTCTGGTGTCCCTAATGCTGAACATAGAGAAACAACTCCACAAGGAGGAGTGGAAAACAGGCTTGAATGTCTGTGCTGGTCTGTTCTCCAAAGTATGAAGCAGTCATGGGTTCTGTAGATGATTAGGATAGACAAGGAGGGTGACAAGCATTAAAATGGTTGCTATGTCATGATTAACAGTGTGTGTGTGTGTGTGTGTGTGTGTGTGTGTGTGTGTGTGTGTGTGTGTGTGTGACGAGACACATTCTGATGTTGTTAATGTGTCTGCAGTTTTATAACCACTTCTTGTAAATTTTAGGTGTCTGCAAGGTAAGTGGTATTTTACCAAGTGACAAAAACAAGTACTGTTTTACATTGGCTTCTAATTCAAATTCAAATATTTCCTTGCATATCTATATAGTTGTTTATACAAAGAATGTATGTGAAAATTAGGTAGTCTAACTGGGGTTTGAACAGCAATCCTCTGCCTTCCTGTTAGGCCACATCACTGCTGCCTGGTGTTACAGTAACTGTCATTACAAAGCCGAGGGCTTTTCCACCTCAAACAGCTGGCTGTCAACAGGCTCTCTGTCTGCTCCCTGTACCTCCTGTTACTATCACCAGTTTGACATCCAGTATTGGCACTGACCCAGTATATAGCTTACTCTCTTATTTCTTATTTCTTATGTTTTCTTTATTATATTTAGATATATATTGTAGCGACCTGCACAGACAGCTGTGTGTTATGTGTTATGCTGTTCGTTGGTTGTGTTGTAATTACCAGTACCCAGTGTTCACGGGATCCGACATGCCAGTCAAACTGCTATCTGCAGTTGCAAACCTGTAATTTAAATAGATTTATATTTGGATTTCATTTAATGGACATAAACAAAATAGTCCAAATTGGTGAAGTGAAATTTAAAAAAATAACTTGTTTAAAAATGTTTTTTTTTAAAATAAAGAACGTAAAAGTGGTGTGAGCTTATGTATTCACCCCCTTTGCTTTGAAGCCCCTAAATAAGATCTGGTGCAACCAATTATCTTCAGAAGTCACATAATTAGTTAAATAAAGTCCACCTGTGTGCAATCTAAGTGTCAAATGATTCTGAAAGGCCCCAGAGTCTGCAACACCACTCAGCAATGGGCACTACCAAGCAAGAGGTACCATGAAGACCAAGGAGCTCTCCAAACAGGTCAGGGACAAAGTTGTGGAGAAGTACAGATCAGGGTTGGGTTATAAAAAAATATCTTAAACTTTGAACATCCCACGGAGCACCATTAAATCCATTATTAAAAAAATGAAAGAACATGGAGCCACAACAAACCTGCCAAGAGAGGGCCGCCTAACAAAACTCACGGAACAGGCAAGGAGGGCATTAATCAGAGAGGCAACAAAGAGACCAAAGATAACCCTGAAGGAGCTGCAAAGCTCCACAGTGGAAATTGGAGTATCTGTCCATAGGACCACTTTAAGCCGTACACTGCACAGAGCTGGGATTTACGGAAGAGTGGCCAGAAAAAAAGCCATTGCTTAAAGAAAAAAATAAGAAAGAACATTTGATGTTCGCCCAAAGGCATGTGGGAGACTCCCCAAACATATGGATGAAGGTACTCTGGTCAGATGAGACTAAAATTGAGCTTTTTGGCCATCAAGAAAAACACTATGTCTGGTGCAAACCCAACACCTCTCATCACCCCGAGAGCGCTATCCCCACAGTGAAGCATGGTGGTGGCAGCATCATACGGTGGGGATGTTTTTCATTGGCAGGGACTGGGAAACTGGTCAGAATTGAAGGAACGATGGATGGCGCTAAATACAGGGAAATTATTGAGGGAAACCTGTTTCAGTCTTCCGGGGATTTGAGACTGGGACACAGGTTCACCTTCCAGCAGGACAATGACCCTAAAGCAACACTTGAGTGGTTTAAGGGGACACATTAAAAGTCTTGGAGAAGCCTAGTCAAAGCCCAGATCTCAGTCCAATTGAGAATCTGTGGTATGACTTAAAGATTGCTGTACACTAGCGGAACCCATCCAACTTGAAGGAGCTGGAGCAGCTGGAGCAGTTTTGCCTTGAAGAATGGGCAAAAATCCCAGTGGCTAGATGTGCCAAGCTGAAGAGACATACCTCAAGAGACTTGCAGTTGTAATTGCTGCAAAAGTTGGCTCTACAAAGTATTGACTTTGGGTAAATAGTTATAAATGCTCAAGTTTTCTGTTGTTTGTGTCTTATTTCTTGTTTGTTTTACAATAAAACATATTTTGCATCTTCAAAGTGGTAGGCATGTTGTGTAAATGATACAACCCCCCCCCCCCCCCCCCCCCCGCAACAAAATAGGAAAAAGGCCAAGGGGGGGTCACTGTATATATTTGTTTTTAAAATAACATTTGAATTTAAAAGCATTTCACTGTACTTGTACATGTGACAATAAAGCTTACATTTTAACTTGACAGACATGTTACGTGTCCCCACCACATCATTATAACCCTGCTACAATACATCATACTGTAACCCTGCTACAATACACCGTACTGTAACCCTGCTACAATACATCATACTCTAACCCTGCTACAATACATCATATTGTAACCCTGCTACAATACATCATACTGTAACCCTGCTTCAATACACCATACTGTAACCCTGTTACAATACATCATTCTGTAACCCTGCTACAATACACCATACTGTAACCCTGCTACAATACACCATACTGTAACCCTGCTACAATACACCGTACTTTAACCCTGCTACAGTACATCATACTGTAACCCTGCTACAATACACCATACTGTAACCCTGCTACAATACACCATACTGTAACCCTGCTACAATACATCATACTGTAACCCTGCTACAATACATCATATTGTAACCCTGCTACAATACATCATACTGTAACCCTGCTACAATACACCATACTGTAACCCTGCTACAATACATCATACTGTAACCCTGCTACAATACATCATACTGTAACCCTGCTACAATACATCATACTGTAACCCTGCTACAATACATCATACTGTAACCCTGCTACAATACACCATACTGTAACCCTGCTACAATACACCATACTGTAACCCTGCTACAATACACCGTACTGTAACCCTGCTACAATACATCATACTGTAACCCTGCTACAATACATCATACTGTAACCCTGCTACAATACATCATACTGTAACCCTGCTACAATACACCATACTGTAACTCTGCGACAATACATCATACTGTAACCCTGCTACAATACATCATACTGTAACCCTGCTACAATACACCATACTGTAACCCTGCTACAATACATCATACTGTAACTCTGCGACAATACACCATACTGTAACCCTGCTACAATACACCATACTGTAACCCTGCTACAATACATCATACTGTAACCCTGCTACAATACATCATAATGTAACCCTGCTTCAATACACCGTACTGTAACCCTGCTACAATACACCATACTGTAACTCTGCGACAATACACCATACTGTAACCCTGCTACAATACACCATACTGTAACCCTGCTACAATACATCATACTGTAACCCTGCTACAATACACCGTACTGTAACCCTGCTACAATACACCATACTGTAACTCTGCGACAATACACCATACTGTAACTCTGCGACAATACACCATACTGTAACTCTGCGACAATACACCATACTGTAACCCTGCTACAATACACCATACTGTAACCCTGCTACAATACACCATACTGTAACCCTGCTACAATACATCATACTGTAACTCTGCGACAATACACCAAACTGTATCTCTAGCATCTCTCTTCAGTCCCTAAATTCCTTTCAAGTTCATTTCAAGTGTGTATTATGATATTCTGGATCTTTTCCCCATGCATTCACGTGGAACTGTAAATATGTATTAATATCCATATGCTAATAGGGAGATATAACGGAATCTACAATCAAGATAGTTACAAGAAAAACAACTGCTTAGCACAATAGGAATGACCTCAAATTTTATTGAGCAAAATCCTTTAGTTCTCTGTGGGGGCATACACTCTACTCATACAGACACTATAGGGCTGCAGGCTAACGCACAGTAGCAAGCTCATATAGCTCACGGTAGATCGTTTATGTGGCTGGCTAGTGAAGTGTCTGTTGGAAGGCTTGTGCAGTGAGTGTGATTTATAAATGATATCAGTGAGTGGTTTGAATTGGCAATGTCTATCCATCTCCACTCTTCCATGATGTATTGGCCAGGCAGACGTGTCCATTTAGCCACTGTGGACCACAACAGATTTATTAGACACAGCTAAAGGCCAAGCCGCTGCCACACAGGAAATGCTTCAGGAGATTCTACTTCATTCATTTAAAATGACAAACATTGAATTGATCAAATATGTTTTTGAAGCTGGTGAAGATATCTCTGCCAGCTGATATAAGTATTTCCATTTGGGGGAGTTTCTGAAGAGGGGTGGGGTTCTTCCTGCATTGTTTGGTGGTCATTGCGTGCTTGTTGGAGAATTTGAGAGAGAGAATCTTATTGTTACAATAAAACTATCCAAGATGTTTGACAGATTAGAGGTATGTTGGAATGGAACAGTTAGAAATTATTTGTCCTCAAATGAGACATTAACCTTGCAAATGAGTAATTGGTTGTGAAAATAAAAATCTTACCAAAGCTAAGTTATATCACAAATGTAATAAATGCTAATCTGTTTGTCCTAACTGATTTAAGACAAAAATGTGAGGTCATTGCCAGTGGGCGTAGACTAATGTGGGTCGACTATTTCATAATATTGTTACAAATGCAATTTCGTCATTCTGAACCCCAGGCCTTTTTCCTTCAAAGTACCTCCTTTCAAAAAACCTAACTGTTTTTGAGGTCAAAAAATATATCCTTTGTCCATTGTGACGCTTTCAGATATCAAGTGAACAAACATTACCCTTGTCTTAAGGATTTTTTGTGTCCCCCCCTCACCCTCACCCCTCTGGCTGTGACATCCACTGATGTGCATCCTGCGTAATTATTTTTTCACAAGTTGCTCCCTGATTTTGTCCCAGGGGGAATTGGTTTCTTCTCATCCCAATCCATTTAAGGTGACCTTGTCTCATAGGGACAATGCTGCAGCCCTCCCACATCCCTCCTTTTTTCTCTAATCCCTGAGGCTCCACATTGGTAGGGGAGGTCAAGTACACCAAGCAGGTGTCACCTGCATGACAACCTCCATTATGTAGATCGCTCCAAGTCTCAGATCTAAAGGCAGACATTTCAGCTAAGTGATATCCCAGAAAGGAGGGGTGTAAGAGGAGGTAGGTACTGAAGAGGAGACTGTATACAGTATATTTCTATTTAACTAGGCAAGTGAGTTAAGAACCAATTCTTATTTACAATGACGGCCTAGGAACAGTGGGGCAGAACGACAGATTTTTACCTTGGCAGCTCAGGGATTCAATCTAGCAACCTTTCTGTTACTGGCCCAACTCTCTAACTACTAGGCTACCTGCCGCCCCACTACATCACTACAAGGGACAGTAAAAGACCCAGTGCAGGGGAGTAAAGGGGTACCACGCCCTGTAGTGAAATGTTGCGGTTTCAAGACAAGTGGAAAAGGAAATGGCTGGGCAGGGTGTCTTAGCTGTGACCTCTACTGTTCACGCCAGACTCGGAGGGTGTTAAAAGCTTGACCCCTGAGGGACCTCCCAGTAGCGTGAGCCGCCCAGCGGTCCATCACCCCTCCTGACCAGTCTACTGTGACCACTTCACTGTGCCCTTCGGCTGTGTGATAGCCAGGGGAGGAGGAGAGGCATGCCACGCATGGCCCTGCTAGCTAGATCCTAATGGACAGGCCCGATCACCAAGACGGACTGTAAATTTTATAATAGTGGGCCATTGTGACGGAGGCACAGAACTCTCTACCTTCACACACATACGACTCTCTCCCCATTATTGTGAGTTTTCTGTCTAAAAAAATACAGGAAGAAATTCTAAAGGATTTATTCATGGTGATATACCGTAGTTGATGGGAGAATATTCTCTTTGTTGCCTGTCTTTGGAAAGAGGTGCGATCCATTTTTATTTTAAGAAACAGGGCACTATTCAGAGTTGGGGCTCTTGCAAGATATCTAAAGTGCTTATTGTTAAGGTAATGTCTGTTGTGACATAACAGTTTGTGCCATAGCATGCCAAATGTTGCGTTAAATATGGAAATGTGAACAAATTGTTTGCAACTGGTAGTTTAGATAATCTTGACATTATTTCAATCAATGCAGCATGGTGAAGGTAAATCATGGATTAATTCAGATGTATAAAAGATCCTTGTGAATAGTTCACAAACCCAAAAAGGCTATCGAGCGACACTGCTCTCACTGACCTTGTTCCTTCTGTTCTCAGCAAGAGCCACATTGGTAGAAGCTGTGTTTTCCTTCTCTCTCCTGATGAGCATGTCTCTGAGCAGAGTACAGCCTCTGCTCTGTGCCGTAGGAATCTGGGACAGCCAAATGCACAATATGAATTGATTATAATCCTTACATCCTGTCTATTAAAGAAGCAGGCTAAAGGAAGTGATTAGGTTGGCTTCATGAGTCTCGTGCTCCCTTAGTCCCACATGCCTTTAACAGTGGCTTTTATTTAACAGTGGCACATTTATTTAACTAGGCGGTTAAGAACAAATTCTTATTTCTTTATCTTACTGATAAACACACTGATACCCTCACATCATCTCTAGTGATCCATTGTCATGTCGTGCATTATGCACTGCTTTTGTGTGTGTTTGTCCAGTGAAATCACATTTGAAGGGCCGGAGATGGATCAGCATGTACGGTGTGTGTGTGTGTGTGTGCGCGTGCAAGAGCAATATGCATATTGATGCCATCTGAGTTTTGATGGTACTCTGCATTATGAATTGGCATGGAAACAGATAGATATGCATTAATTCATTGCTTACTTATTCCAAAGAGTCTTTATGTCAAATTGGAAATATAATTATCTTTCTCCCATCTCCATATCAGGAGTTGGTGCATTTATTCTTGAGAACGTACCACTTCAGAATCTCAGAGCCTCCTTGAATTCCAATGTGCCTGTTGAGCTTGAGTTAGGATTCAGTGGGTACGACAGTGTTTACTATTCAGTTAAATGATTTTCACATTTGTATCATGTTGTGTGAATGTGCTTTGTGAAAATGATACACCAACTTGCACAGCAATACAAACATAACTGTATAGCCTTTTGTAGGGAATTTGTATTCGTGATCTCACACATTAAAGCACATGTTCAAGTGTGATGCAGGTAAAAAGTCCTTGGGAGGCTAGTATGCCTTATTATTTTCCTCCTCAGGTTTAAGAGACTCCTATTCATTCTATCCTTTACATAGCATTCCATTCATAACTGTCTGTATCTCTTACTATGTTGAAAAGCAAGGACACTGTACGCTATAACGATGTGATTGTCTCTGTGTGACTTAATGTTATGAGCTCCTGAAGGGGCGGAAGGTAGCCTAGTGGTTAAGTCAAATCAAATCAAAATCAAATCAAATGTATTTACAAAGCCCTTCTTACATCAGCTGATGTCACAAAGTTCTGTACAGAAACCCAACCTAAAACCTCAAACAGCAAACAATGCAGGTGCAGAAGCACGGTGGCTAGGAAAAACTCCCTAAAAAGGCCAGAACCTAGGAAAAAACCTAGAGAGGAACCAGGCTATGAGGGGTGGCCAGTTCTCTTCTGGCTATGCCGGGTGGAGATTATAACAGAACATGGCCAAGATGTACAAATGTTCATAGATGACCAGCAGGGTCAAATAATAATAATCACAGTGGTTGTCGAGGGTGCAACAGGTCAGCACCTCAGGAGTAAATGTCAGTTGGCTTTTCATAGCCGATCATTCAGAGAATCTCTACCCCCCTGCTGTCTCTAGAGAGTTGAAAACAGCAGGTCTGGGACAGGTAGCACGTCCGGTGAAGAGGTGAGGGTTCCATAGCCGCAGGCAGAACAGTTGAAACTGGAGCAGCAGCACGGCCAGGTGGACTGGGGACAGCAAGGAGTCATCAGGCCAGGTAGTTCTGAGGCATGGTCCTAGGGCTCAGGTCCTCCGAGAGAGAGAAAGAAAGAAAGAAAGAAAGAAAGAAAGAAAGAAAGAAAGAAAGAAAGAGAGAAAGAAAGAAAGAAAAAGAGAGAGAATCAGAGAGAGCATACTTAAATTCACACAGGACACCAGATAAGACAGGATAAATACTCCAGATATAACAGACTGACCCTAGCCCCCTGACACATAAACTACTGCAGCATAAATTCCTTGAGGCTGAGACAGGAGGGGTTGGGAGACACTGTGCGTTGGGCCAGTAACTGAAAGGTCCCTGGGTCAAATCTCTGAGCCGAGTAGGTGAAAAATCTGCCGATGTGCCCTTGAGCAAGACACTTAACCCTAATTGCTCCTGTAAGTCACTCTGGATAAGAGCATCTGCTAAAATGTAAAGCATTCCTCCTGTCTTCCCAGCATAGCTTTTTATTTCATTAGTTTGCTCATACAGTTGGAAACATCACACCATATTAAAGACAATGTCAGGCGGGTTATCTGAAGGATTATTTTACATCTATATATTGTATATAGATACACAGCCTTTTATTAGGGCAGGGATATATTGCTGTCTCTATCTGCATTAGAGCTGCATGCTCCAAAAGCTCATTAATAAGAGACATGCATTATTCATCAACTGTGCATTTTGATGGCAAGGTATAAAACAGCATTTTTTTTATGTAAACAGGGAAACAGTTGGACACTAGCGAGAGATGAGGGGACCACGCAGCCTTCAGCTTGGGGGTTGAAGTAAAGATGAAGTATAAAACCACTGGCAGGGCTTATTACCTGCCGGGCTGGAGCACGAGGAACCAGAGAAGAGAGGAAGGGTGACAATTACACAGCCATTCAGCTACAGGGCACGGCGTATGCTAGCATGAAATGCTATTAGGGGGCCGACAAAGTTGTGAATTGAATGCTATAATGATGAAAAAGCCCTCTATAACATATCCAATCATGTTAGGATGGAGATTAGTGTTATCTGCACTCCACCTGTCAATATCTATTATGAGGAGAGAGCAGCACAGGGCAGTGGTGGACATGGAATTGCTTCTGTCAGCATGACGCCAACGAGCTAGCCAACACCAGAAGAGCAGCAGTGACCGTACCACACCTGTCTGAATACTAATATCAGGGAGAGCAGATCTAGCATGCATAGTAGGACAGCTACAGTACTGTGCTGTACGTGGCCCAGACACTCAGTGCTGCTATTGAAGAAAGGCTGTTGTTCTGTAAAGGGAGGTTCTGCCATTACGTTGAAGGGATAGCTCATTCAAACCTGGACCAAAGCTGACACAAATGGAGCAAATGGCTGAGAGATACAAACCATCTGACATCCAAATGCCAAAATGCTGCAACAAGCCAAGGACAGGCTGTGTATTTGGGGGTTTGTTGGCTGTGGTGTACAATGTCTTAGCTAATGTGGAAAGCCAATGGAGTGTCTACATTTTTCAGAATGTATTTACTCATAAATAGAGACACAGGTGCACGCAAACACACACACACACAAACACACAGGAATATACACAATCAGCTCATCAGAGAGAGAGAGGAAACTGCAGTGAGTGCAAATCAGTGCCCAGTAGGGTGGAGAACGAGCAATGAGATGTGTGTTTTGTTATGCACATCGAATCCTCTAGCTTTTCGGCATAATGGTGGTGGTGGAACATTGAGCTGCAAGCGACAAGCTCTCATTCCAGCCACAAATGGCTGGTAATTGCAGCTCGGTGGGAATGGCGTCCCAAAATCACAATTGCGGCTGATGCATAGTCATCACACACTCTCCGCTGGCTGCTTCATTAGGCAACGCCTCAGAGTAGATTTAGAGTGACAAGAGGAAGAAGGACAGGTCCATACATTAGAGCAGTACATTTTCCCTCACATATATCCTGTATATTTATATATGTACAGTATATACACTGAGTGTACAAAACATTAGGAACACCTTTCTAATATTGATTTGCAGCCCCTTTTGCTCTCAGAACAGCCTCAATCCGTCGGGCATGGAATGTGTCGAAAGCGTTCCACAGGGATGCAGGCCCATGTCGACTCTAATACTTCCTACAGTTGTGTCAAGTTGGCTGAATGTCCTTTGGGTGGTGGACCATTGTTGATACACATGAGAAACTGGAGCGTGAAAAACCCAGCAGTTCGTGGCACACTCAAACCTGTGCGCCTGGCACCAAATACCATACCCCATTCAAAGGCACTTAAATTTGTTGTCTTGCCCATTCACCCTCTGA
The DNA here is from genome assembly GCF_013265735.2 of Oncorhynchus mykiss. Lineage (NCBI taxonomy): Eukaryota > Metazoa > Chordata > Actinopteri > Salmoniformes > Salmonidae > Oncorhynchus > Oncorhynchus mykiss. The sequence goes on along the minus strand of NC_048576.1, from coordinate 80,444,280 downwards.
ATGGCACACATACACAATCGATGTCTCAATTGTCTTGAGGCTTAAAAACCTGTCCCATCCCCTTCATCTACACTGATTGAACGAGATTTAAAAAGTGACATGAATAAGGGATCATATCTTTCACCTGGATTCATCTGGTCAGTCTATGTCATGGAAAGAGCAGGAGTTCCTGATGTTTTGTTCACTCAGTGTATATCCTCTGTATCCTGTAGTGTTCACTCATTCAGGGAAGCACAGCGTGTCAACTCTCTCTCAGACCTGTAACACGAACATAGTATTGACATCCTAAACAAATCCATAACCCATTCAGAAACACAGCTCTGTGTTGTTCACATTGAAGACACCCTGATGAAGGGAGTTGTTGCTTAGGGAAATGAAAAATCTAATATTTGTGGCATGAAGGAAAACGTGGGTTGACTTCAGAACTGTGCTATTGAATAAAATAGAGGTGTGAGAGCCGAGAGTGGGCCAGTATGACAGGCCTGTTATCAGTAGACCGTCCCTTGGGTGTTGTCCTGGAAAAGCAGAAACCAGGCTTCAGCAGCAGGCAGAACTGACAGAGAGAATGAGAGAGAAGTAGAGAGAGATGGAGAGAGAAGGAGAGGGATAGAGATAGGGAGAGAGGGCAGGAGAACCAGGCAGAAGACAAGGGATTTGGATTTCAGAGGGGTGCAATCCCCAATAATGTGAGACATCAATCAGGACCATTTCCTCGTGCTGTGTGGCCACTTTTTATTAAAGCTCATTAAGAGAATGCAAGGAGTCTTTTATGCTAATTTCCCGTTCATCATGTTGCAGTGTGATATCGGCAAGAGGCTGGTCCCATTAATCTGGCCATGGAGAACAGTGGCTTTGAAGGCCATATCTTATAATAGCAGCTATTTGTCTTCAAACAAATCATTGTGGTGCACGTTCTCAGGAACTGTCGACACCGCCCATCAGTAATGGCATTTTCTAACACCAAAATCTTAAGAATCTTTCTTTTTTTATATAGCCAAGTTGGTTACAACATTTAAAAAAATGATTGCCAAGTTGTTGACAATGGCAAACTATGATTTACTGGTAAAAAAAAAGTTACCATTCAACTATAATTATAAGTCAAATTACAGTCTTAAGCATCGGTTTGGGTTTAGATTACCACATATCAGAATATTTTTGGTGTGATATGGTTCAATAATATAGAGTAAAATACAGAAACAGACTAAATAATATCTAAGATGTTTTTATAGGAAAGGAAAATAAATAATTTGCCTTTATGGAGCAGTAATGATGCATTTAGCACTCTCATCTCCTCTTGTATCCTTATCATTTCAGGTATCTGGACACTCTCATCTCCTCTTGTATCCTTATCATTTCAGGTGTCTGGACACTCTCATCTCCTTTGTATCCTTATCATTTCAGGTGTCTGGACACTCTCATCTCCTCTTGTATCCTTATCATTTCAGGTATCTGGACACTCTCATCTCCTCTTGTATCCTTATCATTTCAGGTGTCTGGACACTCTCATCTCCTTTGTATCCTTATCATTTCAGGTGTCTGGACACTCTCATCTCCTCTTGTATCCTTATCATTTCAGGTGTCTGGGCACTCTCATCTCCTCTTGTATCCTTATCAATTCAGGTATCTGGACACTCTCATCTCCTCTTGTATCCTTATCAATTCAGGTGTCTGAACACTCTCATCTCCTCTTGTATCCTTATCATTTCAGGTATCTGGACACTCTCATCTCCTCTTGTATCCTTATCATTTCAGGTGTCTGGACACTCTCATCTCCTCTTGTATCCTTATCATTTCAGGTGTCTGGACACGCTCATCCCCTCTTGTATCCTTATCATTTCAGGTGTCTGGACACTCTCATCTCCTCTTGTATCCTTATCATTTCAGGTGTCTGGACACTCTCATCTCCTCTTGTATCCTTATCATTCCAGGTGTCTGGACACTCATCTCCTCTTGTATCCTTATAATTTCAGGTGTCTGGACATTTTTCCCCCTGTTTCTGGACACTCTCATCTCCTCTTGTATCCTTATCATTTCAGGTGTCTGGACATTTTTATTCTCTGTGTCTGGACACTTGTAATCTGTGGCAGATAGGCAAGCAGGCAGGCAGGCGAGCGCAGGCAGGCAGGCGAGCGCAGGCAGCCAGGCAGGCAGGCGAGTGCAGGCAGACTGTCAGCCAGGCGGGCAGGCAGGCAGTGAAGCAGGCAGGCAGCACAGCGGTTCTATCAGACCAGATCTGTCCCTGGGCGAGTTGAGTCTTCATGGGGGGAGAAACTGCAGCTCGAGGCACATCATATTCTTCTATCTCTCTCCAGCCCCAGACAACAGGCTGGGCAAAAGGACTGTGGGTGCCGCCAACTGTGAAATGAATTGAACTTGTGATCCGAGGGGTAGAGACTAGTATTCACCCTGAGGAGGCATGTGTGTGTCCACGCAAACATTAGCCCATGACAAAGGAACAACAGAGCCCAGAGGCAATGCATCCCAGGTCAGTTTCTTTCCACACCAAGATGTCTACGGACATGGCTGGATTACTGCTCCAGTTGACTTGGGTGACATTGCAGCTTTTTCATTTGGCTCTTGTGTGGGATAACATTTTGGGGGAAAAAGTCATGTTAAAATCTGTAGTGTTAAACATGTCAGATATTTTTCAATCATTAATATTCTTTCAATGATAATTTTTCAAAGAGCCACATTATTGTTGTAGGAATAGACTTTCAATCAGTAAATCAATGATTACACAGGGGACCAGAAGGTTAAGAACACCGCCTGAACACACGCTCACCATTTTGGGGATATAATAGAATTTTATCAGTGGACTCAAGAATTCAATTACAGTACAGCCTGCTTCTGGACACACTGATAAATATTTGTAGGGGGCTGTTACATTTGAGTGTAAAATATATTTTCATTGTCTGCCCACCCGACACAGAGGGGATGGATGGAGGCTTGAAACAGACTGCTGATGCATGCAGTGTGGCGAGTAGGCCATCACAAGTGCATTGCTTTAAGAAGTTTGTGTGCCTCCAAAGGTTCCCAGAAATGCAGTCTCTGGCAGGCCCCATGGATACAATGCAATCTCTGCTGCCCCACATTACACAACTACCCTGAAACCTACATTGAGGTCAAATTGCAGCAGTCACATAGCAGCAGCACTGAAAGACTCTACCTTAAGGTGGATGGTTGTGGTTTAGAGTTTAGAAGTGACAAAAGGCTCTATCGGGCAAAAAAAGTGTCTAAACTTGCAACCAATAGAGCATGACTTCACTAAGTATATATTTACATCCACTGATTCAGCTCAGTGTAAAGGACTTTAATGCAAGGATACATGGTGAGAGGAGCAATAATATAACAGCTATCTAGAACCTGGAAGGGTTCTTCCCATAGGAGAACCCTTTGAAGAACCCGTTTTGGTTCCAGGTAAAACCCTTTTGGTCCCAGCTAAAAACCTATTGGGTTCCATGTAGAACCTGTTGTGACGTTACCTTCATTAATCTGATGATTGTTATTAATTTAATCCATAAAATATGTTTAATTGTTACACAATTAAATCAATCATGTAACAATTAACTCATTAGGATTTGGGGCACCATGGAATAAATTGTTAAACGAGTTACCATCTCCCGAATTAAACTCCAGAAGATATATAAGTTATATATGGATAACAGTCATTTATTAATCATTACCTCATATCAGTCTCATAATTCTGAATGGTCGCAACCTTCTTGGATATGCAAAAACCTCCGCCTTGAGTACTACACAAATTAGTTTCAATATTTATTTAATAGCTAACTAAATAATAACACAGAATACACATACACACTTCCATGAGACAAAGGTCCCTAGTGGACTGACAAGATATGACGGCTTGTTACATATATGGATAGGGGGTGGGTAAAAGAGTGAGAAAAAGGGACATTTATCGTGGATACATTCTAGGACTGGCCACACATTAATCATACATCTTGCACACGAACCACCAGCCATTTGGAATAAGAAGTGATGAATGTATTTACGTGTTGAATACCATTCGCCGTTTGTCTGTCGGAACAAGCCCTCCTTCGGGAGAATGTTGGTTTGTTGAGCCTTTCCTGTGGACCACTTGTGCATGCTCTGATTGTCCACCAGAAGTCAAAATGTCTTTCTTCTTAGTTGTCTGGTCTCCAATGAGCTGTTTCCTAAGAACAGCTACTTAGCCGTACCAGGGATTGTCTGAGAGGAGAGTTTTCTTCTCCTCTTACTCGAGTAGATAGTCAAGGTTCCAAACCACTTTACATGCGCTGCTGCAGACTGGCGGTGTCCTAGTCTAGTCTAGTGAGTTTCTTCTTCACCTCGTGTTGAGGTTAAATTCTAACCATTTAAAACGTGTGGACCACGGTCTCACGTCTTTCTGGTCTGATGTGATAATTCCTGGCCAGTCCTTTTAAGCACTCTGGTCGAAAAGGGCAGTTCCATCACACTGACACGCTTTTCTGACCTCACTCGGGGTGTGGATAGTTTCTCTGCAAAGGATATGCTTAGAGGTTATCCCTTATGACTCCTAAAATCCCATTCCTATCATAACACAACTATAATTTGATATATCCTATGCACAACGTATTGGATGGAAACTTGACATATAAAGGGGGTATCCCTTCAAAGTTACAGTATTTGTTCCATACAGTTTTTAATAGCATCACAAAATGAAAAGCAATATCACATTAGTTTTCTACATCTCCCCACTGACCATTTCCCACATTCTTTATGATAGAATTATTGTTCCATTATCCACTCTTTGGACGTCAAAGGTTTTGGCGGTTAAAAGTCTTCTGGAGACGAAGGACGTTTCAATCCCAGTACTAGAGAGACAGAAAGAGAGTTCTCTCCTGGTTAAATTTTACGACCGGGTGTGAAGGTGTCAAAACCCCCACCGTTCCCTACTCCCCCCTTTGCGGATGGGAGAGAGTCTGGTGATTGTCAGTCATTGCCAAGCTGATCTGACCCATTGTGATCCTCGCGTTTAGAAGTGACATAAGCCTTTCCCAAAAGTGTTCCACCTGGAACAAAAAATGGTTATCTTATGGGGAGAGAATAACTCTTTTGAAACCCTTTTTTTTAAAGAGTGCATAATGAAGGGTAACATTTAGTTGAAAACAGTCAAACCTTGCAAGTAAGAACATCCTGATAAAAAGGATAATGAAAAGATAATGAGACAAGCCTTTAACAACTCTAAGTACAGTGGAATTGCAACATACTGTAATTAAGACAAAGTAACAAGAGTGATAAAAAAAGCTGTGACATTAGACTGGAGAATGAGTGGTAAAATACCCCTCTACTGCAAGAGTATGTACTCCAGGCTAGCCTACAAGTCATGATTAACAACCTTAGTGCTTCTCCCTGATCTGAACAGTATTTCAGTTCAAAACTGACCACAGATCATTTGTCAAGGAGAGATTTTTACCTCCAAAAATGGCTTGTGCATACATTAAATATTAATACCTCTCCAGAATACATTGTTATGGAAAATTTTCAGGAAGGTAGTGAATAAGTTGCTTTACTAGGCATATGATGTTCATGTCTTAAGGCGATGCTGGTCGAATATCATCTTGGTGTTGCTTTCCCGGACTAAGGAAAGGCAGCATGACATTCACTTATATACAGTGCATTCGGAAAGTATTCAGACCCCTTGACTTTTTCCACATTTTGTTACATTATAGCCTTATTCTAAAATGGATTAAAAAAATTAAATCAATCTACTCACAATACCCCATAAAGACAAAGCGAAAACAGAAACTCAAAATTGAGCTCAGGCTCATCCTGTTTTCATTGGTCATCCTTGAGATGTTTCTACAATTTGATTGGAGTCCACCTGTGGTAAATTCAATTGATTGGACATGATTTAGAAAGGCACACACCTGTCTATATAAGTTCCCACAGTTGACAGTGCATGTCAGAGCAAAAACCAAAGCCATGATGTCGAAGGACTTGTCCGTAGAGCTGAGAGACAGGACTGTGTCTGCAGCATTGGAGGTCCTCAAGAAAACAGTGGCCTCCATAATTCTTGAATGGAAGATGTTTGGAACCACCAAGACTCTTCCTAAAGCTGGCTTCCCAGCCAAACTGAGCAATCTGGGGAGAAGGGCCTTGGTCAGGGAGGTGACCAGAAACCCGATGGTCACTCTGATAGAGCTCCAGAGTTCCTCTGTGGAGATGTGAGAACCTTCCAGAAGGACAACCATCTCTGCAGCACCACCAATCAGGCCTTTATGGTAAAGTGGCCAGACGGAAGACACTCCTCAGTAAAAGGCACATGACAGCCCACTTGGTGCTTTCCAAAAGGCATCTAAAGGTTACTTTCAGACCATGAGAAATAAGATTCTCTGGTCTGATGAAACCAAAATTGAACTCTTTGGCCTGAATGCTAAGCATCACGTCTGGAGAAAACCAGGCACCGCTCACCACCTGGCCAATACCCTCCCTACGGTGAAACATAGTGGTGGCAGCATCATGCTATGGGGATGTTTTTCAGCGGTAGGGACTGGGAGACTAGTCAAAATTAAGGGAAATATGAACGAAGCAAAGTACAGAGGTATCCTTGATGAAAACCTGCTCCAGAGCACTCAGGACCTCAGACTGGGGCAAAGGTTCACCTTCCAACAGGACAATGACCCTAAGCACACAGCCAAGACAGCACAGGAGTAGCTTCGGGAGAAGTATCTGAATGTCCTTGAGTGGCCCAGCCAGAGCCCGGACTTGAACCTGATTGAACATCTCTGGACAGACCTGAAAAGGTGTGTCCTGTAACGCTCCCCATCCAATCTGACAGAGCTTGAGAGGATCTGCAGAGAAGAATGGGAGAAACTCCCCAAATACAGGTGTGCCAAGCTTGTAGCGTCAAGCTTGTAGCATCATACCCAAGAAGACTCGACCCTGTAATCGCTGCCAAAGGTGCTTCAACAAAGTACTGAGTAAAGGGTCTGAATTCTTATGTGAATGTAATATTTCATTTTATTTAAATTATTTTTTGAAAACATTTCTTAAAACCTGTTTTTGCTTGTCATTATGGGGTATTGTGTGTAGATTGATGAAGGGAGAAAAACGATTTAATCCATTTAAGAATAAGGCTGTAATGTAACAAAATGTGGAAAAAGTCAAGGGGTCTGAATACTTTCTGATTGCGCTGTATAGCATTCAGAATATAGCGATATTTAATTAGAATGCTTTGAATATGGCGTTCAAATATTATGACCTTCATGAACACAACCATCTGTGTTGCAAATGGAGGCTGCTTTACTTAATCAATTAAAACTTCTAAGCTTTTAAGCCGCATTCCTCCAAATATCTGAGATATGCATAATAATGACCTCATTACAGAAGGCACGGCAGAGTGCTTGGGCATTGTGTTGGGGAGATTGGATGCAAAACCCACTTTTATCATTTGTAATCTATCCTTCAGAGGACCCCGAAGAAAATGAAGAAGCAAATGGAGGAAGGCAGATTGTAGGGGAACAAGATAGCGTCAGGCCTTTCTTTGAGAAACCAGCCAGTCAGTTCAAAATTGAAACCAGACTTATCCATTCTGGGCACGAATGCAGTTCCAGCCATCTACGGTATTTGTGATGCGGTCTAATGCCAGGTTCATGAAAAGACACTTTGTCAAGGACATGGGCTCCAGCATCTACAAATAAAACGTATCAACTGTTACCAATTTCGAAAAAGCAGTTAGGCAAATAGATCAGAAGAAAATAGTGGTGTTCACTGAGAATATCTTAGATATTTCCCCTTTCACCCTAGACTTCTCACAGTTCTTTAATTTCTCTAACTTTAAATGTTTTGCAGCTGTGTTTTGGTCTTAAACATTTAAACCATTCATTGACATGTGCATATTTGATTTGACATCACACTTATTCACACTTACTATTATTCAAACAACAACAAATATTATTTGACCTATTTTTTGTAATCCAATTGGTAGTTACAGTCTTGTCCCATCGCTGCAACTCCTGTTCGGACTCGGGAGATACAAAGGTTGGGAGCCATGCGTCCTCCGAAATGTGACCCTGCCAACTGCACTGCTTCTTGACACACTGCTCAGTTAACCTGGAAGCCAGCCTCACCAATGTGTCAGAGGAAACACTGTACAACCGAAGTCACAAGGAGTCACTAGAGCATGATGGGTCAAGGACATCCCGGTCGGCTAAACCATCCCCTAACCCGGACGATGCTGGGCCAATTGGGCGCCGCCTCATGGGTCTGCTGGTCGCGGCCAGCTGCAACACAGCCTGGGATCAAACCCGGGTTTGTAGTGATGCCTCAAGCACTGCAATGCAGTGCCTTAGACCGTTGCGCCACTCGGAAGGCCTAACAACGACAAATATCAATGTACCACAGTAACTATAGCTTGTGGATAGATATGCTCTCTGACCTGAGATCAGCCAGGTGACATTTAAACATTGATACATAGAAGAGTACTGTAAGAGACTTAGTTCTCATGTATTCCCCATCATGTGTCACCCTCAGAGGGAGGTTTTCCCATTAACACTCAGATTACTGCACTCCATCATCTGAGATAATATTTCAAATAATTTGCATACAGTGTAATGCTGTGTTATATTCGGGAAGGAAATAATCGTCTCAACAGCTCTCTGGTCTTACAGTGCATGATGCCCAATTCCCACTTACTAGTCTGTGTGTTTGTCATATGTGCAGTGTGGTAATGTAATATGTAAAAAAAGATATCAAAGTTTCTGCTTTACTTCGAGGCTGAAGGATCTCCATGAGCCAAACTAACAAATTCTCTCTCCTCTTCTCCAATGCCCTCTGACTCCAATCAACTCTTCACCACATCTATCTCCATAACATTATTTCACCCAGTGTTCCACAGAATACCAGGTATGGTCCACTTATTCCATTTCAAAATCATGTTACTTGTGGTGCGTGGCATGTGGTGCTCAATGACCACTTTAAAGTCTTTCATACACAGCAGGAGATTGACAATTGCCAGACGTGCTAGACAAAAAGTGATCATCATAAGCCCTATTTTGCACCAGAGAATAATCAGATGATGGGAAGGCCTATTCATTGTGGTGGAGGGAAGTGAATAAGAGTATCTTTCTTCAGTCATCTCAACATCTCAGTATATAAGACAATCACCCCACTCCTACTCCACTTCTAAAGCTTAATCGGCATTTCATCTGATCCATTAGCTCCAGTCAGCAGATGAAAAGTCAACCTGAGGCCTGATCCAGTTGACCATGCCTTAACATGTCTCCTAATGGGATCTCAAACATGAATCACTTTCACATTCATAAAAAAACAAACACTTTTATAGTATTATAGCTTAAATGCCCAATGCAGTCGTGTTTATCTCAATATCAAATAATTTCTGGGTAACAATTAAGTCCATTACTGTGATTGTTTTCAATCAAAAAGTCACAAAAAAACAAAAACAGAAACAAAAACAACTTCTTACCAAGAGTGGTCTGGGAGTGTTCTGAGTGGGGAGGGGAAACCTGTGAAAACTAGCTCATTTACCACCTGGTGATGTCACCAGGCAGGCCAAAACTCCATCCCACCAAAACAGGCTGACATTTCAAGTGGTCTTTTCAAACAGCTCTTACACTAAAATGGCATTATCATAATTTTCTTTGTTTTTGATTGCACCGGGTTTTCGTGTGTATGCACGTACACACACACACGCACACACACGCACACACACACACACACACACACACACACACACACACACACAAACACACACACACACACACACACGCACACACACACACACACACACACACACACACACACACACACACAGTACGCAGCATTCAAAATAATTTACAGAACTTGTTCCGGACTGTTGAACTTTTCATAGTAGTTCTCGCAATTAGCCCGTAAATGGTTGGCAGGGATCCAAGATGAATCCTGTCTGAATGGAGTAGAGCATCTCATCCTATAATCATTTGTTCTGCATCCCATTGCAGTGATGTCCTCGGTGACAACGTAAAGTTTGATCAGCAACATTGTTGTATATCATAACCACTGACAAAGAGCCAGGGTTGCTCATGAGAGAGTGTAGGCTGGCCTACGTAGAATAGTGTATCATAACACATCACATTCAACCCCATCTGACGAAACCAGTTATGCTCTGCTGGTTTTAACATGATTGTCTTCTCTTTGAAGACATCACCATTCTCTATTGGACTTGATATCATAACATTAAAAGGCCTCAGACTGTGGCCAAAGTTTGCTGTTAGCCCAAAAAGTCAGGCAGAGCGAACAGAATTTCATTACTGCTGTCTGTTCAAGTCTTCTGACATTGTATGCATCGAGGCACTGTGCTGTAGTCGTATAGCCGTGTGGGCATCTCTTCTCTGAGCCCGGCATTGCATGCACAGTTAATTAAATGTGTACACACCCTGGTTTGATAAATCTGCCCACAGAGGTTTGTCAACGTTATTTATGATAACCAAAATAATGTAATAATAATAAGAAAGCAGAAACAAATTCCAAATTGTAAATGTTTTTTCACAGAAAAAAACGTTTTAATATTGCCTAGCATTTTAAATGCATGACATTTTCTATATGAAATGAGTAGTAGACCAACAACAAGAAAGAAATCTCCCTCAAATTGAATAGAATTACTGATTACTGCATGTTACATCAATGCGATGTTGGTCTTTAGCAAATGAAAGCCATTTAGAATACCATTACACACATTACGATTTAAAGGACTTCATCGGGATGCATAGGTGTCTGACTTTTTGCCTTGGCAATGCCAGTACTCAGTGGAAGTGACTAGACAGACAATTAAAATGCCAGAACCAAAGAAAAGGCTTAAAAACGCAGACTGACAATAAGACGCAATGAAGCCCAAGCCAGATAAGGAAATGAAATCTACAGTGAGTGCTGGCACTTGACCCCATTATTCAGAGTGAGCGGAGAGGTGTGTCTCGGCTTTATTGCCCTTTGCACTGACTGCGTTCATTTGAGAAAATTATATGATCTTTGTTGCTGCTCTTGGCCTAGTTTCAACACTGAAACGAATGAAGTTATGATTGGACACCTCATTGGAGATTTTTATTTGAAATGACCTCCGATTTGATTATTTTAGAGTGTTCAAAGTTGTTCTGTTTTACCACTCGAATCTACCAATATGTAGTAGAACTACAGAACTTTCTGATTCATGTGTTTTTGAGGAAAGTTTTCAACCTAACAATTACCAACAATGACGTAACTTGTTTATTTAGGTGTGTGCATTGAGATCATACAATTTATGACATGTTTTTATTTATTTCTGTGGGTGTGTGTTTTTCAGGGTGCAGACTATCACATCAGCTGCCATTCTTATTTCAACACCTCTATCACAGGCTGTCACCATATATGAGGTTGCCATAGAAACACGGCCCAGGAAATTGTGTTTTCATACTATTTTGCAATAGATTGATGTTTGATATACCGTACTTGGGGTTGGGTGTGGACCTGAAGTTTACACTCAATATGCATGGTAATATCCCTCTGGTCCTGCCTGGGTTGTGTGCCGAGAGGCTCCAAGACATGTTCTCATAGCTGCAGCCAGCCTGTTGACATACTGTGTGGAATGGCTGGATTCTAATGAAACCAGGGGATCCACAGGCTTAATGAGGTGGAGAAATTATCGAGTTTTCCCACCATGCTGCCAGGGAAGACAGATGCTCAGTAGGCAGAGGTTTAGCTTTTCATGTCGGGAATGCAGAACACATTTCAATGCACACCACGCTGTCTGGAGTGGTTATTGCATGAAACATATTCTCATTACCAGGGCTTAATGGAAGATAGAGTGATCTGATGATAATTGACATTCACGTTGGCTGTGTTGCATCGGCTGAACAGGGGTACATTTATGGCAAGGTTTGGTTACTGGGGGACCACAAATCCATTAAACTCTTCAATTGGTTGAGAACAGTTCTTTTTATAGCTTGCCACAAGAGATAATTCAGCCAACCATCTTGTTGGTTTCAATAACGTTGAATATGAGAGATCTCCGGATTTTCTAAATTTGAAGGTTCTTATTATTATGTGGTCAAATAATTATCCTAAAATAAGTCCCTCTGTAAATTCGATCTGACGTACACAAATGTTTTTATTATATATTTACAAACGTATTATACAAGTAAACACATTAAATTAATATTTATATTAAACTTTATCTTCTTAGTGTTACCAGCACCAGCTGAATCATTTTGACCTAGTTGATCTATGAAAAGGACTGGTAAGAATTGGGTGGGTGTTTTTGTGAATCTTAGGTAATGTAGCAGAGGCCAGGACCAGCCCATGGCTGGCACTGTGTGGAAGACAAGTCAACAGAGTTTTGTGGAGTGTAATGCCAGGCTATTACCTGGAGCTGGGGAAAGCATGACTCACATTAGATTAGAACAGTCCTCTTTCATTGTTCCCAAAGGAACACATTTGTCTTGTGGCAGTCACAAAATATTGGCTAATTGTGACAAATGCGTCCTGCACAGCACAACACTTTACAATTTATACTGTATTCTCCTGTACAGCGCCCGTTCATTAATAGAATTCATTATGCACTGTGGACAGGCCAGGCGGACAGGCCTGGCGAATTGAAAGGTCCCAATTTACTTTAACAATATGCAGGGCATCCTTAATCCCTTGCTAGACCTCATCAATGAAATGGATGGCTGTGAATGCAGAGCCCATGCATCTTTAAACACCCTACTATATCAGCTGGGTTTAGTGGCCTGATTACAGAACTTGCTTAGTTGGCAACCTAAACTTTAAAATGGAAGTGCCAGACTTTATCTTTGCCTCTACCTGGTCGCTTTGGGGGCAGCTCACTTGTATTTGGGTTCCACAGTCATGACATCTGTGAGTGACTCGTGGCACTCACCCCTCCCCTTGCAACTTTCTATGGACCATAAGGTCCTGAGACGTGTTGTGTGTTATGTAAGTGCTGTCCTGGGTCCAGACAAATCTCAAAATGAGTTTGTGAGATCAAGTTGCTGGGTCTGTGGACAGGTTGTTGGCACTGCGGGTCGATGCGGGTAGTGTTGGTGCAAATCGACCCCAAGCCTCCTCGCGCTGCACAGGCTGCCCTAGTTAAAGGGGTATTTTAAGACTTCCCAGATGGGTTTATTTGCCCTCTAACGGCGGTCTGTCTCTTTCTTAAGTTCTTCCATCTGAATCATCCATCTCCTACAGATTGAAGGAATCAGCGTAAGAAAGTCAGCCTCGATGTACATATTGTGGCACCATGTACCTGTCTTCTCTCAGTGAATTGTATGCTACAATTACTGCTACCAAAACAGAAGGTCTCCCACTGGGCACACACTGGTTGAAGCAACGTTGTTTCGACATAATTTGAATGAAATTACGTTGAACCAACATGACTAGACGTCTGTGCCCAGTGAGCTGTCACTGTCAGTGATTATCTGTTCTACTCAATAATATTGCTGTCTGCTAAACAAAGAATTCAAATAAAGCGCGTATTACAAGAATGAGATTGGGAAGGCGACATTGTCTTGCATTGTTGAAGTGCTTGTATGATTAATGGTATGAACAGTAATTGAATGACTTGCAAAAACTGCATGATACATCAATAACTGAACCCGAATCAGAAGAAACATGTTTGATGCTTTTAGAGGGTAGTTTCTATAATAAGAAGATAAAAGTGCACATTTGTTGTTGAATACTGAGTCATCGGGGTGAAAGTCCTTGCATTAAGTATCCTGATGAAAAAGAGGAAAAAGTGAATTGATGATCGTCATGACCCAACACAGCAGTGGCTTTCAGTTCAAGTATTTCACATAGCACCATTTTGTCTTCTGATGAGTTTCAGACAAATGTGATTTCAAAATCAAATCTAATTGTATTAGTCACATGAGCCGAATACAACAGGTATAGTAGATCTTACAGTGAAATGCTTACTTACAAGCCCCTAACCAACAATTCAGTTTAAAAAATAAGAATAAGAATAAGAAATAAAAGGAACAAGTCATTATAGAGCAGGAGTAAAATAACAATAGCGAGACTATATACAGGGGGTACCAGTACAGAGTCAATGTGTGGGGGCACCGGTTCCAAAACGCCACAGGTCCATATTGCACGGGTCCATATTGCTGTCATTTTGAATAGCCTTTACCAGACTTACATGAGAACATATTGAACATATTGCCTATGCCGTTCTGTACCATCACTCATTCATATCTTTATGTACATATTCTTTATCCCTTTACACTAGTTTTGGAATTGCTAGATTAGATTACTCGTTGGTTATTACTGCATTGTTGGAACTAGAAGCACAAGCATTTCGCTACACTCGAATTAACATCTGCTAACCATGTGTATGTGACAAATACATTTGATTTGATTTGATTAGCAGGGCGTTGTTTGAAATGGTCTCTCCCATTGTGCCCTGTTGTTTGTGTTTCCATGCTCAACGCTCTCTCCTCTGACTGCCTCTGTGAATGATGAGCCGCTCCCTGTTTTTTCCCCTCCATTTTTTCATTCAATGTCCCAAACGGGGATGTGAATGATGAATTTCCATATCCACCATTGATTGTTTAATCTGACAGACTGATAATAGATGTTTAATGGCGTCAGCAGAGAGGGCGGTGTCAGCCAGTTCAGTTCTTAAAGACCCATTATCTCTAACACACTTATGATCAGCGTTTCCAGAATGTTTCTGAAGACCTTTTGTAATTGGATTCACATCGCCTTCTTTGACTATTTGGAAGTCCTGACAGGTGTGGAATGTCAGCTATGTCATTTCCAACACTGGTGTTTAGAGTGGTGTATTCTGTACCCTATGAGACATGCTGTGTGTAAGACTGACTCAACAGGCAGTTCTTTGTTTCCCCCCAAGTTCCCCTTAGTACATTGTGTTCTGAGTTCTAAGGCAGGAGCAGACAGCACAGCTATGAGATTGAATGATCAGATAGATCATAGTCCTTTTATGCCTGTTGACTATTCATCTCCGAGTAGTCAAAACCCACAAAAAATAGATGTGCCTTATACCGCAAAATTTGCAAAAAGGAGTGTGGTGGAAATATGAGACTTTGAGGAATACCTGTAAAATCATCCCACTCATAGTCATAGGGGTACTTTCGCCTCCAAACCCCCATGCCCTCAAGCCATTTTAGCCCATACAGTCTGTGTTCAAAGTCATCTCAGCTCGATGAGGTGTCATTTTCTATTAACATAGATTTACAGCACCCTCTATCTCTCTCTGATCAAAACATATTAGCTACAGACCTATACTTTCTGTAACCTTGCTGAGCATGGTCTCTTTTCAGTGGAAATGGGTTTTTCAGGGACATCTTGCAACAAGCAGTCTTGAAAAGGCACAGTGAAATGATCTCTTCCTGTTGTCTAATTAAAGAGCTGAGGTTCTGGCTGGGAGAAGAGAGAGAGGGAAAGAGAGAGAAAGAAAGAGACATAAAAGAGAAGGGCAACATTTGACCTGTGCAGGCATATTGACAGCAGAAGTCTTCAGACAGAAGACAACAAGAGCAGTGTAGAGATAGCAAGTACTTCAATTACCCTGCAGTTTGATGCCTTCCTAAACACGTCACAGATCAAAACAAATCGTTCCCTCAAATTGTTGTTTGATTTCTTCTATATGTGTGCTCAACCCTTTACACTTGTGGAAAATGGCCCATGTGGACAGGGACTAATTAAAACATTTCGAACAGAAAAACTACACAAAGCATATAAACGACCATGGTAGCAATTGAAAGAGAACACTTTGGAGATTATCAGACCAAAGGTTAGGACACAACAGTTCACCTGGCACAAGACTGAATCCAAACGTTACACTGTTGATTTCATGTGCGTTTTACATTAACTATACTTTTCACAGCATTTGTCAATAACGAAATCTGAAAATTCTCTGGATACATTCAGTAACATAATAAGAATATTTATTGACATTTTGGACTAGGTGCAAGATCAGAATAAAACTAATACAAGGGTTTGAGGGAGAGGTCTAACTGGTGGTCCATGTGCCCACACACCTCTCCAAACTGTACATTTCCTGAGTAATTTTAACTCACTTTTAAAACAAGGAAAGAGCCTTCAACTGTAAGGTGCATTTCTGCACTTTCCTAGCTTTCCCATTGAGGAACTGAAGCAATCATCCTTGTAACTGCCCACATACACTGGTTGAATCAACTTTGTTTCATCGTCATAACAATTAAATGTGTAGGGGATGGTAGAAAAAAATTATGTCAAGTTAGGTTATCTCTACAGTAGCTTTGACTGGACTGATACTTTCAAAATCTTAGCTAGCAGTCATCATCATGAATCAAGTCGACAATCTACTGGCAAATCCTTGTCATATGAAGATAAATAATGGAGAGAAATTATAGACAAAACGTATCGGTGCTCATCGGCCATTGAACATAAACATTACACAACCAGTTTGAAACCGCAAATTCAACGATGAGTGGTTTGGAAGGAATCAGTGGCTAACTGCAAGAATTGCAAAACAATCACTAGCCTGGTATTTAGTGGAGTGTTTGTGTGGGACCCAAGTCTGGTTTTAAGGGTGTCTTTTCCAAGCTTAAAATGATAAACATTCAACATTGGTCATGCTGTCAATCCAGCATGACTTCTGACGTGCTCAAAACAACTGGAAACTAGGAACTGGGAAATCTGACTTCAGTGAGGTTAAGACAACTGGGAAATCTGAAGAAAAAAAACGAGCTCTGGCAGAGAAAATACGCTTTGAACGGCATCCAACTCGGAATTGTAAGTCGGGAACTCAGGCCTCTTTCTAGAGTTACGACCTGAAGATCACTGGCATAATCATGATTCAAGCTTGTTTTTTTTTACTTCCTAGTTGTCTTGTAAGCACCATAAATGCAGAGAGTGCCAAACTTTGATGACACATTTTGATTACAAAATTTGACCACGAAGGACCGCCGCTCCACCTTCCTGTTCAAGTGAGCACAGCACAACAAGGTGAGTCCAAAAATGTATTGTATGCTGCTGCATAAATTATGTAATATGCCCTGGAGATATGTATACTGTAACAAAGAAAGTAATAATAAGTGTATGTTGTGTAGTAAGCTGTTAGTAGTTAATGTGCCTCACCCTAATAATTTTGCCTATTGTTCTGACTTGGTGGTGCACATGTAGCCTATAACCTGTTTTGGAGAAACGTAATCATTGAATATTGTAAGAGCTTTCATTGTCTCCTTATATGCCCCCTTTGTTTATCCTACAGATCTGACTTGATGTACAGGGAGAATACTGTAAGAACGGCCCATGTTCTGAATTCTGTTGCTGTACATTTCAAAATGGCTGAACAAATAGTTATTTGACTACGTCCGTCCTAGCTTGCTCATTAATGTCTTAATCGAAATTACAGATTGCCTCTTATCTGCTCGTCATCCCTTCCTTCATGCCATAGTTTGTACATCTCAATTGTCAGTAGAAACCACATTTGTTTAAGCAAGTCAGCATATCAGCTATGTTTTTTTAAAGAATAAATGAGGCTGAATGATCTGTTTCGCTGCCAGACAAGGCTCTGCTGATAGGCAGGTGTAGCAATGGTACGGTGTTGGGACTGCTGTTGGGACTCTGCTGTTGGGACAGCTTTATGTAGGCCCTAACAGTTTGTGGACACTGTTTGTCACCATTATAGTGCAATTAATGTATTGATCAGTGTTGTGTTGTTATGTGTAGTGGCTTTGCTGGCATGCAAAATAATAATGTTTGGGGGGTTTGCCCCACCAAGATTTACACTCTAAAATCAACAATGGCGGGAGGGATGGGGGCTTCATCTTGTCGTGCGCATTGCTCAAGTTTATAACTTGGGACGGCAAGGAGCCTAGCGATTAGAATGGCGGGACAGTAACCGGTTGCTTGTTCAAATCCCTGAGCCGACAATATGCAAAATCTGCCGTTCTGCCCTTGACCAACCCCCACAACAGCTGATCCCAGGCAGCCCCCTGCAACTTTCTGATGCTGACTAGGTATCCCCCTTCCCTTTCCCTAATGGCTGTCAGTCAAAACCAGATGAGCAGAGAACCTGAGCTCTGATGTCATGTATATCATTTTACTGTACAGCCACTGCGTTCCAATTAAAGCGCCTATTAATGACAAAATCTGTCATTTTCAACCCGTATAAAGGATGACAAGGGCTGTGAGTAGAAAGGGCTACTGAGCACTTTGGGGTCTCCCAGTGTAAGCAACGTGTACCTTTCAGGTATAGACTGGGATGCAGATAATTATGTGCGATGAGTAAGCATGGTTTGTCGTAGCTCATAGGCATTGCTGGAAATGGTGTACCGCCACATTTAAACGTTTAATTTAACGCCTAAACTTACGCTCATCATAGAGGTAAATTATTTAAATAGCTGCAATCACACAGAACATCACACAGATTTTTTTGGTGATGGATGTCTGGCTCAATCTGGAGGTGAAAAAAGCCTCTCAGAAATGCTTTTAGGGCCACTTTGCTCTTTGATTTTCCCATTGAGTCGCCACATCAGGTATCTGACTCAGGCTCTCCTGAAGAAGAAAAGGTTGCAGGGGGGATGTGGTGATCAGAGAAATGCCATTACTAGAGGAGACCATAACAGAGAATGCTCGATTCACTGATGCTCACAAAGAGATGTGGCTTCTCTGGGGTTTTCTTGTTAGAAATGTTGATCCTTTTCAGACAATGTTTAAGTAATATGATCAAGATCAGAGCTAAGCAATAATGGAGACTGACTGCTAGTCATTGATGTCAATCACATGAACTTCTGTTTGTGACTGACATACGCATAATATAGATCATGACTATAGCTAGAGGTTTGTGGTCTTATCAGTAAATTACAAGGTTTCACTTTTTTTTGTGTGTGTGATTACTCCATTCAGAGACATGTAGACATGAGTATTTCTGCTTCCTTCACAATCAGATCACATTTCATCCTCATCCCCCTTAGCAGACAGCAAGCATATGCTCAATGTATTCCCCTTCTGGCATCTCACCATCAACCTAAATTGTCTTTAGCTTCTCTATGAATGTCCCCTTATAATGCTGATTGACTTGGCTGCCATTTTCTGCCCACAAATATTTCTGATTCTCTTTGTTTAGTCATTTCCTGCTCCCTACACCATATGTCTTTGGTAAATTTCACCCTTCTGACTGCCCTCATCCCCTTCACCAAATACAAGATGGCGTAGCAGTCAGACGTCTTTGTCCTGTCGTATCCCTTGAATATATTGTTTTTTTACATATTTTTCTTCGCATATCTTTTAAAATATTTTGCTAAACCTCAACATCTAAATACTCTCCTGCAACCCGCCTCGCCCAATGTAGCGTGGATCTGCTTTTTTTTCTTCTAAAGTATCTATATTTACTTCGGATCTGGAATCCCTCAACTGAAGCTAGCCAGCTAACTACCAGCTATCAGTCAGCAAACCATTGCCAGCGGTCATCAGCTAAACTTCAGCTCGAATAGCTCTCACCAGTTCGAACAACGTGACTCTAACCAGAGCATAACGGACCTATTATTTTTATCCCCGGATTCCCACCGCAAACTGAACATTTTCATCTGGATCTTCACAACTAGCTAACCGCAACCCCGGATGACTACTCCTGGCTAGCGTTTCCATCCACTTAGCTTGAAGCTAGCCCGGCCAGAGCTCCTGTGCTACCACCGAAGCATACTCCTGGGCTACAATATCCGGGCCCCTTCCACAGCCGGTACGGGCATGGAACCCCGCAGATCCCCTACAACTGGAATACTGACATAATCTGCCCGAGGACTCCAACAGGCCCCTCAGGCGCGACGCCCGCTGAAGGCCCATTATGCTAACCAGCTAGGCCTGCTAGCTACCTAGAGCTACTTGGAACCCTACTAATTCCACGACTAGTCTATCGACCCCATCGCGACGTCCCCCAAAGGCTAACTTTCTAGCCCCTGCTATCTGCTTGCTTGCTAACCCGGCCTGCTAACTGTTAGCCTGCCCCGGTCTACTAACTGCTAGCTTGTTTAGCCCCGGTCTGCTAACTGCTAGCTTGTTTATCCCTGGCCTACTAACTGTTAGCTTGTTAGCACAGGCCTGCTAACTGTCTGAATCGCCATGTCCCCAGCCAGCCCAACCACTCACTGGACCCATATTTATTTTCAATCTCTTTTAGATTTTTAATTTGATTATACCTTCCGGTAACCTGCCTCACCCAATGTGATACGGAATCGCTATTCTTTTTAATTTTAGAATACATTCAAGAACCTCCAGAAGCTAACCAGCTAATTAGCTACAAGCTGTTTAGTCGTTGTTAGCCACTGCTAGCGGCTTTTACCTTCTGCACAGCCAGCCCTGTTTTTAGCCTGGATAATACTCGCCAGTGTACCAGTATCGAACTGTCTCTCCACAACAACGCCGGATTCCTGCCGTAATCCCTGGACCACTACTTCTGATCTTCACAGCTAGCTTGCACCCAGTACCGAAGCTATCCCTGAGGCCCACCTCCCCACCTCCCGGCCTACTCAGCTGTTCACCCAAACCCCACTCATACACGGCTAGAGCCCAATACTCCACCGGATCCTTGCTGTAAACTGTGGACCTTGGCTAACGCCACTGCCACGAAGCTAGCACCAGTTCGCCGTGAGCCAGGCACATCTCCCTGCTAGAAAACTAAATTCTACAATACCTCTTTCGCCATCTGGCTTGGATTCTCTGTCGACACGCCCCCCCGCCACACCACCATGACTGGTCTGCTGCCGAATACTCCATCCGCTGTGCCTTCAACCGGCCTCCATCCCCCTACCACCCCCGGGCTACCAACTTTAACCGCTGTGTCGCCCGCGTGCTAGCGTAGTGGCGGCTTCCCTGTTCCATCCACTGCTGCCCCCTGGACACTATGATAACTTGGCTACATAGCTGATGCCTGCTGGACTGTCCATTAATCACAATACTCCATTCTGTTTATTTATGTTTTATCTGTCGGCCCCAGCCGCAAACTCAGAATCTGTGTGTAGTTAATCCGACCCTCTCTGCCATCGCCATTTTACCTGCTGTTGTTGTGTTAGCTGACTAGCTGTTGTTGTCTCACCTGTTGCTTTAGCAAGCTCTCCCAATCAAGACCTGCGATTACTTTATGCCTTGCTGTATGTCTCTCTCAAATATCAATATGCCTTGTATACTGTTGTTCAGGTTAGTTATCATTGTTTTAGTTTACAATGGAGCCCCTAGTTCCACTCCTCACACCTCTGAAACCTCCTTTGTCCCACCTCCCACACATGCGGTGAACTCACCCATTTTAACCAGCATGTCCAGAGATACAACCTCTCTTATCATCACCCAGTGCCTGGGCTTACCTCCGCTGTACCCGCACCCCACCATACCCCTGTCTGCACATTATGCCCTGAATATATTCTACCACGCCCATAAATCTGCTACTTTTATTCCTTGTCCCCAACGCTCTAGGCGACCAGTTTTGATAGCCTTTAGCCGCACCCTCATCCTACTTCTCCTCTGTTCCTCGGGTGATCTGGAGGTAAACCCAGGCCCTGCATGTCCCCAGGCACCCTCATTTGTTGACTTCTGTGATCGAAAAATACTTGGTTTCATGCATGTCAGAAGCCTCCTCCCTAAGTTTGTTTTACTCACTGCTTTAGCACACTCTGCCAACCCTGATATCCTTGCCGTGTCTGAATCCTGGCTTAGAAAGGCCACCAAAAATTCTGAGATTTCCATACCCAACTACTGCAGAGAGAGCATGCAAAGTTCTGTCATACTTTCCAGGTCTATGCCCAAACAGTTTGAACTTCTAATTAAAAAAATGAATCTCTCCAGAAATAAGTCTCTCACTGTTGCCGCCTGCTACCAACCCTTCTCAGCTCCCAGCTGCGCCCTGGACACCATCTGTGAATTGATCGCCCCACCATCTAGCTTCACAGTTTGTTCAGTTAGGTGACCTAAACTGGGATATGCTTAACACCCCGGCAGTCCTACAATCTAAGCTAGATGCCCTCAATCTCACACAAATCACCAAGGAACCCACCAGGTACAACCCTAAATCCGTAAACATGGTCACCCTAATTGACATTATCCTGACCAACTTGCCGTCCAAATACACCTCTGCTGTCTTCAATCAGGATCTCAGCGATCACTGCCTCATTGTCTGTATCCGCTACGGGTCCGCGGTCAAACGACCACCCCTCATCCCAGTCAAACGCTCCCTAAAACACTTCTGCGAGCAGGCCTTTCTAATCGACCTGGCCCGGGTATCCTGGAAGGATATTGACCTCATCCCGTCAGTTGAGGATGTCTGGTCATTCTTTAAAAGTAACTTCCTCACCATCTTAGACAAGCATGCTCCGTTCAAAAAATGCAGAACTAAGAACAGATTTAGCCCGTGGTTCACTCCAGACCTGACTGCCCTCGACCAGCACAAAAACATCCTGTGGCGGACTGCAATAGCATCGAATAGTCCCCGCGATATGCAACTGTTCAGGGAAGTCAGGAACCAATACACGCAGTCAGTCAGGAAAGCAAAGGCCAGCTTTTTCAAGCAGAAATTTGCATCCTGTAGCTCTAACTCCAAAAAGTTATGGAACACTGTAAAGTCCATGGAGAGCAAGAGCACCTCCTCCCAGCTGCCCACTGCACTGAGGCTAGGTAACACGGTCACCACCGATAAATCCGTGATAATCGAAAACTTCAACAAGCATTTCTCAACGGCTGGCCATGCCTTCCTCCTGGCTACTCCAACCTCGGCCAACAGCTCCGCCCCCCCCCCCCCCCCCCCCCCCGCAGCTACTCGCCCACGCCTCCCCAGCTTCTCCTTTACCCAAATCCAGATAGCAGATGTTCTGAAAGAGCTGCAAAACCTGGACCCATACAAATCAGCTGGGCTTGACATTCTGGACCCTCTATTTCTCAAACTGTCCGCCGCCATTGTCGCAACCCCTATTACCAGCCTGTTCAACCTCTTCGTATCATCTGAGATCCCCAAGGATTGGAAAGCTGCCGCGGTCATCCCCCTCTTCAAAGGGGGAGACACCCTGGACCCAAACTGTTACAGACCTATATCCATCCTGCCCTGCCTATCTAAGGTCTTCAAAAGCCAAGTCAACAAACAGATCACTGACCATCTCGAATCCCACCGTACCTTCTCCGCTGTGCAATCCGGTTTCCGAGCCGGTCACGGGTGCACCTCAGCCACGCTCAAGGTACTAAACGATATCATAACCGCCATCGATAAAAGACAGTACTGTGTAGCCGTCTTCATCGACCTGGTCAAGGCTTTCGAATCTGTCAATCACCATATTCTTATCGGCAGACTCAGTAGCCTCGGTTTTTCTAATGACTGCCTTGCCTGGTTCAACAACTACTTTGCAGACAGAGTTCAGTGGGTCAAATCGGAGGGCATGTTGTCCGGTCCTCTGGCAGTCTCTATGGGGGTACCACAGGGTTCAATTCTCGGGCCGACTCTCTTCTCTGTATATATCAATGATGTTGCTCTTGCTGCGGGCGATTCCCTGATCCACCACTACGCAGACGACACCTTTCTGTATACTTCTGGCCCTTCCTTGGACACTGTGCTATCTAACCTCCAAACGAGCTTCAATGCCATACAACACTCCTTCCGTGGCCTCCAACTGCTCTTAAACGCTAGTAAAACCAAATGCATGCTTTTCAACCGTTCGCTGCCTGCACCCGCACGCCCGACTAGCATCACCACCCTGGATGGTTCCGACCTAGAATATGTGGACATCTATAAGTACCTAGGTGTCTGGCTAGACTGCAAACTCTCCTTCCAGACTCATATCAAACATCTTCAATCCAAAATCAAATCTAGTCGGCTTTCTATTTCGCAACAAAGCCTCCTTCACTCACGCCGCAAAACCTACCCTAGTAAAACGGACTATCCTACCGATCCTCAACTTCGGCGATGTCATCTACAAAATAGCTTCCAATACTCTACTCAGCAAACTGTATGCAGTTTATCACAGTGCCATCTGTTTTGTTACTAAAGCACCTTATACCACCCACCACTGCGACCTGTTTGCTCTAGTCAGCTGGCCCTCGCTACACGTTCGTCGCCAGACCCACTGGCTCCAGGTCATCTACAAGTCTATGCAACGTAAAACCTTGTTTGGCCGCCTTTCCTTCCAGTTCTCTGCTGCCTGCAACTGGAACGAATTGCAAAAATCTCTGAAGTTGGAGACTTTTATCTCCCTCACCAACTTTAAACATCTGCTATTTGAGCAGCTAACCGATCGCTGCAGCTGTACATAGTCCATCGGTATATAGCCCACCCAATTTACCTACCTCATCCTCATACTGTTTTTATTTTATTTACTTTTCTGCTCTTTTGCACACCAGTATCACACACCACTACCTGCACATGTTCATCTGATCATTTATCACTCCAGTGTTAATCTGCTAAATTGTAATTATTCACTCCTATGGCCTATTTATTGCCTACCTCCTCATGCCTTTTGCACACAATGTATATAGATTTTTTTTCTACTATGTTATTGACTTGTTTATTGTTTACTCCATGTGTAACTCTGTGTTGTTGTCTGTTCACACTGCTATGCTTTATCTTGGCCAGGTCGCAGTTGCAAATGAGAACTTGTTCTCAACTAGCCTACCTGGTTAAATAAAGGTGAAATAAACATTTTAAAAAATAAAAAAATAAACCTCTCTCCTCTCTGATCCTGTCAAACTCTCCTCTGATGCAATACACAGCCGTCCACCCACATCAGTCTCTTTCATGCACTCTACCCTCCTTCTCATAATTTCTCTAGCCTCTCTCTCTCTCTCCTATCCCTCATCTCCCTCATTTCCTCTTGTCCCTTTTCTCATCTCAGCTTCTCTGATTGAACCTTTCACATTTCAGAATAAAAGTGTTCTCATGATATGCTCTCCCATTTCATGAAAGCTAATATTTTTTACCTCCCCCTCCCTTGACTCACCCTCAACCTGTCTTTTCCTGTTTCCCTTGGAAATATTGTCTGTCCATCAACATCTCGGCTTCAACATGCATACATTTAGATAAGCCTCAACCTAAGAACCTCACCTCTCTTCCCTGACCTCCATCACATGTTCAATGTCTTCTAATACTTCACTTGCTTCTTGACGTACCATCTTCTCTGATGTTATACTAGTTAGATTTTAGACTGATGTCTAAACTATGAAAACAAAAAGGACAATGTTCCATGATAAGGAACTATGTGGATGGAATCTGCCCGTATCCTACCAGTCTGGTGTGAAAGCCCCTAAAAACATCACTGCATTTATCTATGTTCGATCAATATCTCCCAGTGCCATCTATCAATGTTTCTCCCTCAAATATAATCAGCCACTGGTTCAATCACTTCCATCTCATCAATACCATATTTTGAGAAACAGATTCTCCCTTTCTGTCTCTCTGCCTCCCCAGTGGTAAGGGGAAAAGGTGATTAAAATAACTGTTATGAGGAGAGGAGTGGTTAGATATTTGAACAGTTACCAGGCCTGTGTTTCTCAGAGCTACTCCGCTGTTATTTAATTAGTTGTCACTCCTCAACACAGAATCAGAGAAGGGGTTACTGGGTAGAACACTGAACACCCAAACAAACACTCCTCCACCAAACAAGTCAATTAATGAGCCGCCTCTACGAGCCGACAGTAGCCGATAGTTATCACCTTGATGTGTGCACACTAATAAGTGCTTATTGATGCCAAATTTCTGTGGTTGTACATTTAGAAAGCATGGGGATAGAAGGGTGACACAACCCTCACCATGGGATGTGGAATGCCAGACGAGCTGCAGCGCATTGTGCCACCACCCGCTACGGTAGCATGGGGGACAGGCATATGGCGTCAATTATTTCCCTAGTATGCTAATTAATGGGAGACCCAACACTTTCCAAAGATGCCTCTCCAATCCTGCCAGTGTGCAGGATCTGTAATTAATATGGGCAGAACTGCGCTGGAGTGCAGATTGCAGACACCGGTATTCTGAGATACGTAGAAGTGCGCTCATCATTATGGGCGAAGGCACATGGAAAGGCGACTAATCAATGTGGTCCATATATTCTCGAGCGGCGCTCAAGTGTGGCCTTCTCTCCATCACTCGAAGTCTGGGGCTGCAGCTCTGGCTCTCACTCTATCAGAGGACAGCACACCATTAATCACAAGTGTCTTAATAAATGCTAGGAGACGAATGTCATCCAGTGCAACACGTCACACATAGCGCCTCACTGTGTCCAACGACTATTAATTAGCGTCATCAGCGTCCCCAAATGTTTGCGGGCTGTGAGCGATTATTTCATTAGCAAACTTTAGATGGGAGATACGAGGTAAATATTTTGAAGATGGGATAACAAGATGAACAGCAAACAATTCATGCAGATACTTGGCCACGATAAACAAGCTGAACTCTGTAGGACTAGTATCTATCAACAGTCATTATGTAAATAGATACAATCACCTCGTGTACTCATCTTGTGGATTGATTGTTGCAGGATTGGTTACTCGCAGGAGGGCTGGGTAAGAAATTGGGTTGGGTAGGAAAAGAGGCCAGCCATCATCTGGAAGGCTGGGATAAAAAAAAAAGCGAGATGAAGCGACTGATAAACAAAGGGATACTGAGCCAAGTCATCTTTCACTCCCTGAAAAAGTAGTACAATAACACAAAGCTTCCTGCTAAGAGTTTCTATAAGTAATTGTCAAACGGTTGGGCATTGATGGCATATCACCATCCTTTATTGTGGCGTGTCAAGGTGAGTGAAGACTATTTTTACTAAGGGGGCTAAAACCTCCACATTGCTCTGAAAGTGCAGTTTAAAAGCTAATCTGTCCAGGGCTCAGTGTCAGATGTGATTCCCTCCAGTCCAATGATCAGCGTTAGATGTGATTCCCTCCAGTCCAGGGCTCAGTGTTAGATGTGATTCCCTCCAGTCCAGTGATCAGCGTTAGATGTGATTCCCTCCAGTCCAGGGTTCGGTGTTAGATGTGATTCCTTCCAGTCCAGGGCTCGGTGTTAGATGTGATTCCCTCCAGTCCAGGGCTTGGTGTTAGATGTGATTCCCTCCAGTCCAGGGCTCGGTGTTAGATGTGATTCCCTCCAGTCCAGGGCTCAGTGAAGGATGTGATACCCTCCAGTCCAGGGTTCAGTGTTAGATGTGATTTCCTCCAGTCCAGGGCTCAGTGTTAGATGTGATTCCCTCCAGTCCAGGGCTCAGTGTTAGATGTGATTCCTTCCAGTCCAGGGCTCGGTGTTAGATGTGATTCCCTCCAGTCCAGGGTTCGATGTTAGATGTGATTCCCTCCAGTCCAGGGCTCGGTGTTAGATGTGATTCCCTCCAGTCCAGGGCTCGGTGTTAGATGTGATTCCTTCCAGTCCAGGGCTCAGTGTTAGATGTGATTCTCTCCAGTCCAGGGCTCAGTGTTAGATGTGATTCCCTCCAGTCCAGGGCTCGGTGTTAGATGTGATTCCCTCCAGTCCAGGGCACGGTGTTAGATGTGATTCCCTCCAGTCCAGGGCTCGGTGTTAGATGTGATTCCCTCCAGTCCAGGGCTCGGTGTTAGATGTGATTCCCTCCAGTCCAGGGTTCGGTGTTAGATGTGATTCCCTCCAGTCCAGGGCTCAGTGTTAGATGTGATTCCCTCCAGTCCAGGGTTCAGTGTTAGATGTGATTCCCTCGAGTCCAGGGCTCAGTGTTAGATGTGATTCCCTCCAGTCCAGGGCTCAGTGTTAGATGTGATTCCTTCCAGTCCAGGGCTCGGTGTTAGATGTGATTCCCTCCAGTCCAGGGCTCAGTGTTAGATGGGATTTCCTGTACATGAATCACAAGGTCAGGCTGAAGGGGAGAGGAAGGCTTTAGCCTCCAGTTGACTGGAAGCAGTATGCCACCAGAGCATGATTCACCTCAGCCTAAGACAGTCAGGAGGTGATAGGGAAGGCGATACAGAATCGATGGAAATGGATCAAAGAGCCTCATTCCCGGGGGCCCATAATGGGACGACGTCATGTGGAACGCTAGACCAGCACTCTCAACCCGCTGTCATTGGCCTCTCTGAGGGAAGGGAGGATTGACAGAGAGATTCAGAGCCACACACTGATCTGTCATTGTAATAGATGGACCTCACAGCACAAAGCTGCAGTAGAGGTGCTCAGAGATCTCAATACTCACGCTCAAGTTTGTTGACCGGCCTACCTTAGCTACACAATGGACTTTGTATCTTCAAAATGTGGGTGAAAACAAATTATCCGAGCTAAATTCGGCTTGTCACAATTGCCTTATGCTGAAAATACAAATATAATTGCGGGAAAACATAGAAAGTAATTATTAAAAAAAAAAAAAAAAGAAAGGGAAATTAAAATGGAAATGAATTGATCATTTGCATTCGGTAGGATTTTTGCATCTCTTCCATGAAAAACGGACTCCTTTTATTTTTAATTAGCGTCACTGAAAATTAAATTAATTCGGTTGTTGAGCATTCATGAATATGGCTTATTCAATGAATATGAGAGCCCTTGTCACGACTTCCGCCGAAGTTGGTCCCTCTCCTTGTTCGGGCGGCGTTCGAAGTCACCAACCTTCTAGCCATCGCTGATACTCTTTTCATTTTCCTTTGGTTTTGTCCTGTCTTCCATCACACCTGGTTCCAATCCCATCAATTACACGTTGTGTATTTAACCCTCTTGTCACGCCCTGACCTTAGAGATCCTTTTAATTCTCTATTTTGGTTAGGCCAGGGTGTGACTAGGGTGGGCAATCTAGTTTTCCTATTTCTTTGTTTGGCCTGGTATGGTTCCCAATCAGAGGCAGCTGTCTATCGTTGTCTCTGATTGAGGATCATACTTAGGCAGCCTTTTTCCCACCTTAGTTTGTGGGATCTTGATTTTGTATAGATGCTGTGTAGCCTGGAGCACTTTACGTGCGTTTTGTATTTTGTTGTTTTTTCGGTGTTCATTTTAATAAAAGTAAGATGTTCGCCTACCACGCTGCACCTTGGTCTCCTCATTCAAACGACGAGTGTAACACCTCTGTTCCCCCTCATGTCCTTGTCGGTGGTTGTTTATTGTGCACGTCTGTCCTGGTGTGCGTTGGG